>NW_022196906.1:93900213-93953423 GCF_008632895.1 Mastomys coucha
AAAAAAAAAAAAAAAAAAAAAAAAAACCTCATTTTTAAACCAGTATTAGGAAGCTAAAACAAAACCTACAAATTAAAGTGCCACAAAGAATTGCCCAAAGCTACTCAAATCAGTTTAAATTACTGTGGATTTTAAAGTCCTCAATAAAGTCAGTGAACTGGCCATTTGATGACATTTGAAATATAATATATAAGTATCAAAGTATTAGGGACAGGCAAAAAGTGACTTCTATAATAAAATATTTAAAATAATCCTAACCTACAAAATGTGCACAAATGTAGGAATGTTTGTTCTATTAAGACCAAAAGCACTTACCCATGTATTCAACATTACTATCAGCTTTCACAAGACAGCTCCCTTTAAGCACTTGAGAAACACCAGTGAATGAAGCCGACCCTTGGCTCATAGGGCACCACTTAAGGTGGACTATACAGTGTATCATCACATGGTAGAAGATGCTAGCCACAAGTAGAAAACCAAAGGAAGTCTGTAGCAGAACAAGAAAGTCTAAACTGCAGGAGAGACAATGGTACCTGGATGGATAACTCTGGAAAACCGTATTAAAGGAATATATTCAAGAAAATTATCTAGGGGCTGGCGAGATGGCTCAGCGGGTAAGAGCACTGACTGCTCTTTCGAAGTCCTGAGTTCGGATCCCAGCAACCACATGGTGGCTCACAACCACCCGTAATGAGATCTGACGCCCTCTTCTGGTGCGTCTGAAGACAGCTGCAGTAAATTACTCCGGAGCAAGCGGGGCCGTCCTGAGTTCAATTCCCAGCAACTACATGATGGCTCACAGCCATCTGTACAGCTACAGTGTACTCATACACATAAAATAAATAAAACAAATCTTTAAAAAAAAAAAAGAAAAATATCTAAACTGCTCATTAACTCTGTCTAAGAGATTCATGTCATTAAAGATACTTAAGGCAAATAACCCCCAAAATATGTTTAAAAAGAAAATTAGCACTTTAATAAATTCAACAAACATGTTCCTTATTTTTGTGTAATAAAGGGGCAAAAGGCCCCATGCTAGATTTTGTTTTCTGAAAACAAAATCTACTCCAAGAATGAGCCTATGATCCTATTACCTCTGAGACAAAAATTGCTAGAAACTTCTAAATGTAAGCCTTTCTTGCTGTATGTAGAAACAGGAAAAGAAGATGAGTCAGTCAGTAAATCAGTCAGTCCATCCATTCCCAGTCCATAGATCAGTCTGTCTGTCCATCCATCTGTCCATCCGTCTGTCCCCAGCTATGTTCATGAAATGGAGGGAGAACTCTAAGTCACTGTGGAAAGGAACTAGCCATAGCTTCTAACGTGGTACTTTCTCTGAAGGACTCGGCCAGTCCTTCCTGTGGATCCTGAAGAGCAAACAGATTACAAAGTCAGGGATGGGAACCAGAGGGAGAGTCAGAACCTTTGGGAGACAGGCCCTCTTCCTTTCGGAGGCTCAGCAAAAAGTAGCCATTCCCTATGTTAATTGATGACTGTTATTCGTCTTTATGTAAAAGAGATCCTAGGGCATGTTTGTCCGGGCTGTCACAGAAGCCAGTGTGCTGAGCAGTGATGAAGAACCAGGCAGGTAAACATGATTCTCCTAGCCAGTAACCAGAGAGGAAGCAGGAGAAAGAAAGAGGGGAGGGTATCTTCATCCAAGATCAGGGCTCATGATGATCATGATGAGAGTCCTCATCTAAATGCAGAGCCGATGAAGAGGTCTGAAGCCTGTGGTTTTAGATTTGCAGAAAGCCCCCAGGTAATACCGACACTGTTGGCCCACACTAGGAACAGCAAGTTTTGTGTGGAATCCACAAAAGTCTGTGGACTCCGTGAAATGATTCACAGGATGTTCCGTACACATCTGCATTCTCCACAGAGAGAACGGTACTACCATCAGACCATCGTTACATACTGAACTGGCTCAGTGCCTGTGCAGGGGACTAACTTATCACGGTTTAACGTGAGCCCTGAAGCAGCATGACCATGTTCACCACAAGGAGAATGCCACGGGACGAGACCGGCAGACACTTGGTACAGCTTCAAGCCATGGAACACCAGCTCCGGCCATGGCTGGTGAGTAAGGAGAAGACAGAATGTAAGAACCCTGTTTTGCAGGCCCTAGGAGGAGCAATGTGGCTGACACCTTGATCTCCCTCCAGCTTGTGTACATTTTCTGTTATTTTGAGACACCCAATTTTGTGCTACTTTGTCAGAGTAGCCCTAAGAAACTAAACAGTGTCTAAGATAGACAAGCACACTGAAAGAGAGAGAGAGACAGAGAGACTACAAAGATGCGAAAGGTGATGCTGGTCTAATGTCTGCAGTCATTGCTGGCAGTTAGCAACTGTTCTGACTCCTGTTTAGCTTCCTTCCTTCCTTGGACACTTAAAAAAAAAAATCCCTTCTTTCCTCTCATGTCTCTTTCTTTCTAGGAATTCTTCAATTTGTCCTTTTTCCTCAACCGACAGGCAGATGCCATTGCTGGACTCCTCGACCTGAAGGGAGGAACCAGGTCTTCTGGTTCTCCTTTAATCTCGCTCTTCTTTCTTATACAAAGAAGACTCTTTTGATGAGTGGTCTTCAAGACTTATTTTTTCTCTGTGGTACTAGTCCCAATGCCTTCCCTGGATGACTGGACTCTCTGATGAGAGAGAGGCTAAGACTCACAAATAAGTTGTGTTTCCAAGGATCTCCTCCACCTCTAAGTGTCTACCATGTCCCCCATGTCCTTACTCAAGAACCACTGTCATCCCCTACTGAAGGAGACAAACAAGCGGAAAGGAGATGTTGTGGCACTTACTAATTACCCAGAATGTGGCTTCACACATATTTACTGGCTGTCTTCACTCCAGATACAGGCTTACCTAGTGGAAGTGATACAATTATTACCATTTTGCCCATTGATCCATCTCCCAAACTAGGACACCAAGTCACAGGGCTTAGGAGCACAGAGAGTCTAATCCACCCCAGTCTGCTTCCAAAGCCCGTGCTCTCAATAACACCCCACGCTGCCCGTCTGAGGCTGAGCTAAACAGTTAAATGGAGAAAATAAAAGCGGTCTGGCTTGATTCTGCTATCTTGAACACAAATATTTTGATGTCACGGAAACACAAGCACCATCTGCCTGCAGGTGTGCCGATGGTGGGAGCCACTCTATCTGATGCAAAATTGAGCACCGTCAGCTGTTTGACAGACAAAACCCTCCACACAGGGCTTCCCACTGGCTGTTGTGCCCACCGCCATGGCTTTAGCTTCTCCACAATAATCCCCAAACTCTGAATTTGCAACACCCCAGGGTATTTCTAGTCACTATAAGGGATTTTGAAAGAGTCTTAAAATTTCTCAAAAACAAATTAGTGTCAGTGAACTTTAAGACGTAAAGAGGCTCTACACCAGGCCTTCCAGGGTCACAGAAAAGCAGGATCCGGAAATCCAGCCAGGAGAGGCCCCTCCAGTGGGCAGGAGGAAGGGGGGGGTCTCTTCCTGCTACTTTACTTTCTAGGAACCTCATTCTCCCTACAAAACAGATGAATCTGCCCTTCCTCCAGTTATGGGGATGCTTACATTGAGCCTGGTGTACAGTGTACAAGAAAACAAAACAATCCAGAGGCTGTAAAGGTTTCTGAATGAGAGGACTGAATGGGAGTGGAGCTGGCTCTGTTAGGAGAAAGGGAAGCTGGTAAGCAAGGCTGTCATATTGTGGAATGGCCCTGAGTGGTCTCTGTTTCTACTTCTCTCTTCTGTAGTGGACCTAGACAGAACTCTCTGGAAATGACCCAGCACCAAGAAACACTAGTATAGCTCATGCTTTTTCTAGGTCTCCCTTTGTTTGTGATCTGACCAGGAAAACAATAAATAAAAAGCATCCACCTAATTAGTTTCCCAAATGATTCTTAAGAACATCTTAAACACACACACACACACACACACACACACAGAACCAGGCTTCTACTGTAGAAACCTGTTGTGATTTTAAGTGCAACCATTTCTCCTTCTAATTAGGCTGAAAGTCTACATAAGTCCAATTCAGAACTGTCTCTGCCATCACTATGTGCAAAGCCAGACGGTGGCATTGCTCTGTGAGCCTAGTGTCTCATCTGTAAAGCTATAAACAATGCTGGCTTCTTAGGACTGGGTGAGCATAACTGGAGGTCGTTCATGAAATACTCCCTGGGTGTTAAATACTCCTGAAGTCTTTCTCCTCTGTTCCTTAAACCTTGACCAGGCCCCAGCAATCATTCATTTACCTCTCTGGAGACAGGGATGAGAGATGAAGTCACATAACAGAAAAAGAAGGGACATTAAACAAACGTGGCTTGTCAAGTTTATGCCAAAGGTAAGTTCTTGAAGGTCTGTGTCATTCAAGACAGAATCCTCCTAGGAGCGCAGGTAAAATGGAGGATGTGTTCTAGGGGCACATAAATCGGCAAGGATGGTACAATGATATGTTCTAATGTTGCTTTTTATTTTCTTAGCATTCACTCTAATATTTTGCAGAGGGCTTGTGCTTACATTTAATAGCATATGGCAGCTGTTTCTGGGGGCTTTGTGTTTTATCGCCTCTTCCATTCCCAGCGTATTGATTTTTCTGCTGTGTTTTTCATCACTGTACGACATCATCACCTAATGCGTGCCTGCAAGCTTTGTTAAGTTCTAACAACTGAGCATTAAAGGAACAGAACAACCAGCCACCAAAAACCACTCTGTGAAAGTTTGGACGGCCTTAAAAGGCCCACGGAAACAGAAGGAAACCAGAGGAAAACCAGGTTGACAGCTGAGGTGGCGCCGCCATGTGGCCACAGCTAGAACACATTTTACAATGTGTTCGTTGGGCAGTTTGCCAGGGGTGTTCTGGTTTAATTACTGTCGCGGCGTCTCACTTGAAGAAGCTGCATTTCTTGCATTTGTGTACAAAATGAAAATCTGTGTAATGCAAAGCTGTGGAGTGTCAGAGGCGTCGTTCAGGTTCCTGCGAATTGTGTCTGTAAGTACTGATGGCGTTCTGATGAAGGAAATAGCTTAAAAACTGTCTTTGGAAAATATAAACTTTTGTCTGATTTTGTCTTTAGTGAATGTTTCCATTCAGTGCACATCTTCCCGAGAAGACTTTCTTTCCTTCCGCGCTTTTCTCTGACATGAGCTGCCACTAGGATTCTGTCATGGACTTTAGTACACAGAGCACCTTACGCTGGAAAACATCGGATAAAGTAGAAGGATGGTTTCCTTTGGTTTTGAGACAAATGGGCACCGAGATTGCAGTGCCCCTCTTGTGAGAGAGTCTTTCCTTTTTTTTCTTTTTTCTTTTTTTTTATTAGATATTTTCTTCATTACAATTCAAATGTTATCCCCTTTCCTGGCTTCCCCTCCGAAACCCCATCTCCTCTCCCCTCCCCCTGCTCACCCACCTACCCACTCCCACTTCCTGGCCCTGGTGTTCCCCTATACTGGAACATAGAACCTTCACAGGGCCAAGGGCCTCTCCTCCCATTGATGACCAACAAGACCATCCTCTGCTATATATGCAGCTGGAGCCATGGGTCCAACCATGTGTACTCTTTAGTTGGTTTAGTCCCTGGGAGTTCTGGGGATACTGGTTAGTTTATATTGTTGTTCGAGAGCATCTTTCCTAGAGGAGGTATTAAGGTCACAAAACTCAAAGGCATGATGGATATGTGATATATGTCTAATGTGAAATACTCCTCTCAGAACAGATCACTTACATGACAACTTATCTCAACTCTGAAAATCAGGATTTTAGGAGAGCTAGAGAACTCTACATCAATTAAATAACCCAGATTTAGAGCATCCTGCAATACAGAGCGTAGGCAAGCATAAAGAACCTTTGGGTTGGGCATTCCTTGGAGCCATTTGTCCTAAAGCAGTTAAATTGCATTTGTTGTGAGAAAAGAGAAAAAAAAGTTGGGTGAGTGTTCCCCTGGCCAGAGCCAGTGGCTCTCCTCCCGCCTAAAGATGGTCTCAGGAGTACCTGAGCCAGCTCCCTTCAGCATCTAATGGATAAACACATCATTAGTCTAGTTTTGCTGTGCTGATGGCTACTTGCTGAGGTTCCTCTGGAAGTTAAGAGAGCTTTGAAATAAGGAATATATCTTTACAGAATTTGGAAATAAAAATGTTGATGTCATAACATAGAGAAATCACACTGCTATTCACCAAGCCTCATGCCTTACCATTTTGTTACAGAAAAAAAGTCTCCATGGGTCACCCTGACACCTATGTGATATGGACAATAATTTTAAAATAAGTCAGGCTCAACTTAAGTCAGTTCAACTTAACAGAATTGGGGTATGGAATCAAACCCTGTAGATAGGATTTGTCAAGAATTACACGTAAAATTTTCCTGATTCTCCACCATGCACAGTTTTAGGCAATTGGTTAGCCTCAGATAGTTTTTCCTCTCTTAGTGACTAGCTACACTGTTCTAACACTAACTTGACATATTGTTCATTCATGACTTGCTTGATTTCACTGGCAATTTCAGCCATCTTCCTTAGCCATGACACTTGTCTCAAGATCCAGCAAGTCCCATTGTTGACTATGCTAAAAAGAGAATTATAGTTCTACGAGGTTACCATTGCAGAAAGGGTGTATGGATGAAGGCAGCTATGTGCCATTAGCAAGCTGAACAAAGGCCATCCAGAGGCCAGAGTAAGACGGCTTTACCAGGTGTTCTGTAAATCCAAACAGAGAAACCCATGAAGATTACTTCTATTAGAAAACCTTAGATTGAAATACACAGCTGATTCTTCCCTTCAGACATTAACAAAGTTGGTTTCACTGAACCACAAGCTTTTGCTTGTATGAATTCACATTGCATGAATTCAATTCCAAGTGTCTTCGAGCTCCCACTGTGCAGGTATGCATGCCCTCATCCGTCAGACCAAGCTCTTTGCCTGGCAAATTATACTCAAAGAATAGTCAATCCGATCCTTGCTACCACCAAACTGAGAGGTCTAAACTGACAGCATGTGAAAGACATTCCCATGATGTCAAAAAGATATCATTCTGACCTCTTGTTCTAACCAGTAAGTAGCAACCTTCCTGTGCGACTTTTCAACTGAATTAAGTTAACGTTCATATTTCTGTGTTGACTTAGCAAGATTTTTAGAGTGTGATATTAACTTTTGTACTCAAAAATGAGATTAAGGTGGCCATGGATCTCTGAGTGATCAGACACTGGGAGTATAGGAAACATATGTTTCAGTACAGCAGAATAAATGCTATGCAGAGAACTGGCATAATGTGTTTGTATGCTTTTTTCTGTAGAAAGCATCCATAACTTCTATTACTTCTTAAATAAATACAAGTCACCCATTCATACATACCTTGAAGGGCCCCTAAACTTGCAAAACAGTCCAAATTCATATTCAGTGGCTCAACACACTGGACTTCTTTTTAATCAATAACTCATGGACCTGGGGTTAAAAGGACATTTTTATTATTTTTCTCTTCCTATATGATTTCCAAGATCCATGTCTGTATCTTGAGGTTAATACAATAACTCTTGGCCCTAACTCTAAAATCCACATGACTCTTAACTAGGGACTATTATAACAAGATGCACTTCAAGTGCTTGGCTCTGAAACATGCAATAGAAACTTAAAGTTCCACAGAAGACTTAGAACTAAATTGGAAGAAATGAAGAGTTGAAAAAACATCAGATAAAGTCACAGCTAGTATAGACATCATGTCACCTGCTCTGCCAGGGGATCAAGTACATATGCTCACACATTTAGAAGCATGCCATGTTATCAACCCATGAAGGGCAAGGGTGTGTGTGTGTGTGTGTGTGTGTGTGTGTGTGTGTGTGTGTATTTGTGTATGTATATATGTGCATGTAAGTGTGTATGTGTGTACATGTGCATTTGTGTGGCATGTGTGTGTATGTGTATGTAAGTGTATGTATGTGTGCATGTGTGTATGTATGTGTATGTAAGTGTGTGCATGTGTGTATGAAGGTGTATATGTGTGTATGTGTGTGTGATGTGTGTGTGCATGTGTGTGTGTATGTGTACATGAGAATTCGAAATGTGCAAACAGCAATGATTTCTTCCAGCCAAATGCATATCTTTTAAAGTAGAGAGGCAGCCCTCATGATGTTAATGGAGCGGAACATAAATATTGGCCAGCAAGTTGTCAAATAGAGGCTGTTAAAGGTTGGAATTTCTCAAGGAAAATGTTAACTGCAGTTAAAGGGCCAAAATGGTCTTAACCTGATCTCAGAATCTAGAAATTTCCCTTTAAGTTCTAAATACCCAGGACTCATATGCTAAATTTAGACTTCCCTGCACTGCAACTGGCATTTGGGAACATTTGGTCCAGAACGATAAATCACCACACTTGCTGAATACAGGCCTAGAGGGGGACGGCTGGACATAGCCAATTAATGTATCAGCCTGCCTTGCAGCCTGAGGTGTGGAGGTGAGGGTACAGGCTGGGAATGAACTGCCTTTCCACATTACAAATAGCAAGTATACCCACCCCTACCTGGAGTTCCCATCCTCAGCCCCACCCACTCACCCAGAGCATCCTCCTTCCTTCTTCTCAAGATTAGCTTCTACCTTCACGGGGCTTTCTTTCTCAGTGGCCTATGACCACATCAGTCTCCATGTCTCTGAATTACCCTGTGTTCTTCCATCCAAGCCCTGCTTGGCTCACGAACCTGTGTTGCAATCTCTTCTATAATAGCAGCTAATACATACTTGAATTTGTGTTAGATGCCAGGCTCTGTCCTAATACCATATAGGAATGACCTTGTTGAATGCTCACAGCAACCCTCTGGTGTTGTTTACCATCATTCATGGAAGAGACATGTTCGTATCAGGACACTGAGGTGCTCAGAGGGAAAGCAACTTTTCCTGAATGCACACTAATTATAATTCACTGTGCTGTCTGGCTCAAATGCCAGTCTTCTTAATCACAAAATATTCAGGCATTCAAATTTGGGATGTATATACTGTTTATTCCAATTTTTAAGCTCTTCAGCATGCCTGTATAGCATTTTCCTCATGTGACCTCTCCAGGAACTGGCATCCTGTTATATCCACATTCAGTCAGCACTTATTGAGGAAGTAAACAAATTAATAAGTGAATGCAAGTCAATGTACCATCTGCAAAACTCAAGAAAAATTTAATTGATTTGGCCCTTCATATAGCATGCAGAATCAGAAAAGAAAATGTTCCCGTTACTACATTTGGCAGCAAAAAGCAAATCAATGGCTGACTGCTTGTCCTTGTGCTAGAGAAAAGGTCTCCATAAATAACTGTGCCATCTCCCAGCTTTTTCTCTAAGACTCCCACAGACCCAGAAGCCAGTCCCGATGCTTAGACTCTACAAGCTTCCTGGAGGTGGAGACAGAATAGGAATTTCTCAGTGGCAGGATCAGCTCTTCTCACACCAAACCTGCTGTCATTCATAAAAAGGTAATTCCAATTCCAGTTGGTTATCTTCAATAACTGCCACTGAGTCTCTACCCTAGAGATTCACAAACTTGGCCATTCCAACCATCCCTAAGATTTGATCTCCAACACCCAGGCCTCACCCCAAACAAGCTGACTCAAAACTTAGCTCTGGGGTGCACAAACAACCATCCACTTGCTTTTAATGAGAAATTTCAATAACAAGTCACCAACCAAGTGCTGTGTACTAGGACCTGAGCTATAGAGACGTGGACATATAAAGGAAACCTGCTGAACAGCAGAACAGGAAAAGGTCATTGTGTCCCCACGGAGCACCGTGGAAATTCAGAAAGGAGGTACCTGCCCCCACTAAAGGTACAGAAAAATAAACAATGTACCTTATATGTTGAGGTGAGAATCAGGCTGGGGACAAGTTCACGTGCAATGCTTTTCTTAGGGTAAAATGTATGACCTCCGTTAGCTCAGACAACCTGCTCTTCTGGATTTCACAGTCTAGCAAGAGAGACAGACATCAAGAAAATAATATTACCATCCATGTTTAATTATTGGCAAAGATGAAAATTACCTAAGTCATGAGAGCCTATCACAGAAGAAGAGCTGGAATATGAGAAATTAGTAAAAGTCATCCCTGGGAAAGTAATACTTAGACTAAGTCTAAATGATGTCTAAGAAGAAATTAAATGAAGAGAGAAGCAAGCATCAGTCAGAGGAGTAGCCTATGCAAAGGGCTGTGGGAAGGAAAGCCTGTGCAAAGGGCTATAGAAGAAGGGATCCCATTGCAGGAAGTAACCGCAATAAGGCCTGAGTAGCCGAAGCACAGAGAGCAAGAAGGAGAATGCACACACAAACTAGAAAAGGAGTTGGGTCCTGATGAATACATCCTTATCGAAGATCAACACCCACGGGGGTTTTCGTCCCCCCACCATGGCAACACGGGCATTAGGGTCTTCTGGAGCAGCAGCAGTGCCTACAGACACCATTTGCTTTGTCAGACCACTGGGTTGTTACTAAAGCAACACTTTAGTACTAAAGTAGTACAGACTGCATGCGATTAAGTTTGGTTTGGGCTATTCAGATTTTGATATCAAGTAGAAAAATAAAGGAAGAATTTGAGATAACATGGCAAACGCCCACTATTTAAGAAGTCTTCTATAGATAAACAGATACAAAATAATGTTGCTATTCAATACAGGAGTTTTAACATAGATCAACCACACCAGTTCCCCCTTCCTCAGATCATCATTGTGAATAAAGCCCTCCACTTATACAAGAATGCAGAGGCAAGAGCCCAGAGGACCTTCCACAGTGTCTTTGACACAGCCTCATGTCCTACCTGGAGACAGCTGCCAGACAATATCCTAGCTCCCAAAAGGCAGAACTTTACCTTCATGTGGTTGGGCTTATAAACCCAAAGTATAATTAATTACTTATTAGGATAATTAAATCTCAAATCCCAGAAGGCTGCATCTGTTACTAGCTATAGGAGGCGAGAAATCAAAGTCTACTATCTTGTGGACCCAAGGATTTGGGACCCAAAAATTTTGGTTGGCAAACTAACTCATGACATCCTGAATGGGCTAAGATGTGACCACAGAGCCCACATACCACAAAGGGAGTCCAGAAACTTCTTTCTTTTAAGAGCTGGCCTGACTTTTCACAGTGAACTTTGTCTTCTTGAGAAGGTGATTCCATGAGGTTTGGAAGAGGCACCCACGCCCCACAGGGGCTTCATTGCACAGGCGCTGTCAGCGGAAGAAGATAGAGCACAAGGCTCCTGATACAGTTACCATAGCAACCAACCCAGATCTGGACCATTTTATTCACAGACAAAAAACCCAGTTCAGTGAACACTGTAGGGAAGTGGGAGCAGCTCAGATTAACCAGGCTATCTTCTGGCCCCAAGCAATCTGCAGGATAAGACCTTGCATTAGGCAAAGGTCTTCACTGTGACAAAGCAGAGGATTTGCTAAGCTCTTTGGCTCTCACTGGGACCATTTAAGTTCTAGTGTGGGATAAAAAAAAATGGCTCTTCTCCAGGCAGGAGGCCTGAAGTTTCACATGAACTCAGTTTGAAGTGGTAATGGTCACGCCACGATAAACAATCATCCAGGACCGTCACTTTCGTCACCCGACAGATCCAGGAGAATGTGAAATCATCCCCATTTGGCCTCTGATTTACAGATGAGAAGATGGGTTACATTTTCTCAAGTGACATCTGCAAAGTGGCTCCAATATTGATAGGTAACTCACACGTGGGGTCTCATTTCCCCATCTACAAGATATACATTAAGGGAAGCAACAAAGAGTCCTCAAGTGAACAGACAGCTCGTCCATTCGCTCCCTCAGTTTGTATTTTTTTGAAGGCTTGCCTTGTGCCATGGGCTGCAGAATTCACCAAAGCAAGGACTCTGCCAAGAATTTCAGAAGGGGCATGAATTTGATTAAGGATAAAGAAAAAGTTAGATGCTTTCTAAACTGCTAAATTTTACCACAAGACAGGTAGCCTTCTGTTCTGCTGACAAGAGAGTATACACACACACACACATACATACACACATACACACACACACACACACACACACACACACACACACACACACGCACGCACACGCGCACGGCTACTATGTTACTGTGGCTGCCATTCCCTAAGAAACCTCATGAACCAGGATTGGGCGCTCAATCCACCATTGCTGCCTGCAACCACAATGTATAAGGGGACTCTATGGCTGCTCCTTCCCCACAAGGAGTACTGGGAAGGTAGTGCCCTCAACCTCATTTTCTATGCTACAGTCTAATTGCCAAAGAAGAGAAAAGGAACAGAATTTTTAAAAATCATTTCTGAAAATAAAGACATGAACTTTTCTAAAAACAGAGAGGAAACTAGGAAATGCTTATCATACAGAAAAGTATTTCAAATGTCTATGGAAAGAATAATTAGCCTTCTCTTAAACATGTAAATGCTATTTATAGAAACAAGAAGGTATAGTTTTCAAGTTGCCATAAAGATAGAACAATAGTAGTTATTGTTGGCAAAAATTCACATGTAAGAGGCACTTGCCAACAACTGCAGGAATTACTATGTTTGCACCAAGCAATACAATTGAGAAGGAAAATTGGAAGTGTGAATGAAGCAGAATTCTCTAAGCTACAAAGAGAAAATCTGTCATATAATAGTATCATCTGTCTACATTGTAACCTAATTTCTGAATCCCCACTTCTACTCATAGGGGGAGAGCATACCTGTCCATTCAAGACACCAGTAACTTCTGGTTTAACAGTCAACTCTTTGAAGGGCAAGTTCATCCAACTCAAGGTTCCCCTCTGTATGTTGGTTCTCTAAGCTAGAAACAGTCTCCCCTGAAGCCTCGGAAGTAATACAGTCCTACCAATAATTTGACTCTAGAGTCAGATCTCCAGAACAGTAGGAGAACAAATATGTGTTGTTTTAAGCCTCTGAGTGCATGGTGATTGATTTCAGCAGTGTTGGGAGACTCATGCATATTTTGGAACATAAAAGTATAGTTTTGCTCTTACAACTCATAATGGGCAAGGTTCTGATTGTAGATAACTCACAGCACGAAGCTGTGGATGGGACATCTACAACATCTTCCCATCACCCAAGGCTCGGGGAACTTCTAGGAAAAAGGGAGCAGATAAAAGATGTAAACGCTGGAAAATGTAGAGGAGAGCTGTGAGACGCTGGCTTCTGGGTGTGACATGCCTGCTGCTGGCTGTCTTTGTTACATTTCTATTGCTGCGATGACCAAAAGCAACTTGGAGAGGAGCAGATTTATTTGGCTTACTTCTGAATCAGAGTCTATCATTTTGAAGTGGAAATTTCTGGTTGTGTCATGTGATACAGACTCAAGTGATGTTTTGCTGAGGGAAGGCCTGTGAAAGGACACAGGATGTTTGAAGAAAATAGATGTAGAACTCAATGGACAGTGACAGGGTACTTACATAGCTAGCTGTGCAACTCTTTGTTGATCTTGCCTCTTTGCTGATCTTCACTTTGCTGAAAGAGGCACAGCAGAGAAATCCTGGCATTCCAGCTGGTCCTGGTCGCTATGCTGACCTGTGCTGATCCGGCGGAGACCTGATCGTTTCTGCTGAATCATGCTGTCGTTGCTGACTCATGTTTGGTGACACTACTGAACTGGACTGCTGGTATCCTGACAAATGGAAATTGGAATCGCCCCAAAGAACTACTCAACAAGTCCACATCCCCTTGTCCTATTTATCATTTTTTTCTCCCCTACCTTTGGATGGTGGGCTAGAAGGGCAGTTGAAGAATTTGAGAACTCTTATTAAAGTAGATTTTGAAAACTCTAAGCCTACAATCATTGTTAGGAAGTCATGCCAGAAATTCAAGACCAGAACCTGGAGATAAGGAGTAAAGCAGAAAACTGAGCAGTGGTAGCACAGGACTTACGTCCTAGCCCTTGGGAGGCAGAGGCAGGCAGCTCTCTGAGTTCAAAGCCAGCCAGAACTAAAGCAGAAGACGTGGATTAGTACTGTTTACTGGCTTGCTGCCCATGGCTTACTCAGTCTTATTGCTTTCCTGTCTAATCCAGGACCATCCCCAGTTAACTAGCCCTCTCATATCAATCATCAATCAAGAAAAGACATAACAAACTGGTTGGATGCATTTTCTCAATTGAGGTTCCTTTAACCAAATAGCTCTGAGTCTGTGTCAAGTTGACAAACAAAAGAACAGTTGATCTCTTATCAACTTAAGACACAAACACATTACCATGAAACCATAATCTTTCCTTCCTTTTTCATCCCCAATATCTCATGCCAATATTCATGTTTCTACATAAAACATAAATAACTTTAAAAATCCCAGGTTTTAAAAATTCAAACACATTAAAAAAGTTCAATCTCTTTAAAATATCTAAGGTTTCTTTAAAAAGTTCAAAATATCTCTCTCTCTGAAATATCCATGACTAACTGAGTTCCTGTAAAATCAAAAGTAAGTTATGTGATTTTCTTCCTTACTCCAGTAAGGAAGAAGCAGGGTACAGTCACATCAAATCAAATCAAAACCAAATTCCAACAATGTAAATAGTTTGTCTGACATATGGGACTCATGATCTTCTGGGCTCCAAAGAGTTCTGTTTCTCCAGCTCTGTTGTTCATGGCACACACGAGTTGTCTTAAAAGCTTAGGCTAGCCACTCCACAGCTGCTGCTGTTTTTGGTAGTCATTCCATGGTACCAGTATCTCCAATATTCTGAAGTTTTCTCTACCACTGAGGCTGTACCTTCACCCATAGCCTCTCTAGGCTTCTCCCCAGACTCCAGTCCTGCCACACAGTGTTAAGCCTCATCTGCTCTTCATGGCCCCTCCAGGCCTTCAAAACCAGCACCAGTTGGGTCATTCCCACTTATTAACCAAATCATCTGCTAGCATGAGATGTAGCCTTGGCTCCCTCCGAACTACAGCTTCTGTATGCTGACCTTGAACAAATACTCCCGGGAGATTTCACCTGACACTGGTCTCTTCTTAATCACCAGTAATTGCCCAGCTCCAGGTAACCAGTATCAATTGTCTCAGTAAAAGCAAAGGTTTCACTTCAGTGGGGCTGGCCTCTTGTTAATCACAATTGATTCTTCAGCCCCAGCTAACCAGACCACAGACTCTTAATCAGACTCTTCATTCAAAACACCATTCAAGCAACCCTAATAGAGTCTTTACGTACCTCTGAGACTTCACAAGCCAGACCTCAACAGTCTGCATGGCGCTCAGCATTCTTAATTTCCAAACAGCCCACGGAGCTCTGAATACACAACAGTTTTCCCAGCCCAAACTTCAAATACTACTATGATCCTCCCCAAAACACATGGTCAAGTCTGCCACAGCAAAACCCATGGCATGATACCAATTTTGTCTTAATTAAGTTTCTATTATTGTGATAAAGACCATGACCAAAAGCAACCTGGAGAGGAATCTTGAATTCTGGGTAACACAACCTATCACTGCCAGAAGTCAGAGCAAGAGCTAACACGGGGCTAGAACCTGGTGGCAGGAACTGAAGCAGAAGGCCTGGAGGAACAGCACCTGGAGTTACCTGCACAAGGCCTGCTCATGAATCCAGCATGGACGTGCGAGGTCCCTGGGGCCCCACCTATGTAAGAGGTGCTACTGGTCATCGATGACTGTACGCTCCACGTGTATATGAACAGTACTGGCAAGACTCAGCAAGTTCGTAGCAATATTTTTAATTTAAAAGCAATAAAGTTGGGGAGACTAGCTGGGGACCTTAGGTGAAGTTGGGGGATGAGTAGTGGATGGATATCATCAATATACATTGTTTAAATATATGAAACATTTGAAAAATAAAAATCATTTTTTTTAAAATAGGTAAGGGGCTTTGGAGATGACCAATGGTCAGAAGATGTAAGAATCTGGGGGAGCATGAAAGAAATAACTGAGATTTCTTAAGAACGTTGTTGGTAAAGCACATAGTCTATGACTTATGAACCATTGTGTTTTTGAACAGTGTGGTGGTTTGAATAAGAATGGCCTCCACAGGCTGGTATATTTGAATCCTCAGTCACCAGGAAGTGGAACTGTTTAAGAGGATTAGGAGGTGTGGCCTTCTTGGAGAATGTGTGTCACTGGGGGTAGGCTTTGGGGTTTCAAAAGCACATGCCAGACCCAGTCTCTCTCATCCTCAACTGAGGATGTATCTCTCAGCTATTCTTCCAGCATCATGTCTGCCACTATTCTTCCTCTAATCCAGGTCCCTCTGTTTCTCCACAGAGCATCCACATTCTGAATACCAACATTATCAGACAGCAATCTGCCATAGGCATTGGAATTGACAAAGCTGGGAGCAAGCAATGTGGCCAATATGTTCAAGGTGAGGTTCCTGAGCCCACTCTCAGATCCGAATCTGCCAAGGAAGAGACGAACCCTGGAACCACCAAGAAAACTCACTTACACAGAGACACACAGGTAACGAGCATTGTGATGTACAGTTAATAGAATGGAAAGACATTAGCCACCACAGTAGAGGTTCACAGAGTCAAATAGACCTGATGGAAGCAGCCAGCAACTTTATTGTGTTCTAAGTCTTGAGGTGAAATCAGAACAAACATGCCCCCAATCTGAGGCTTTTATGTAAGCACCACACTTCTCAGAGAATCTGTGATCCTCCCACTGTGGTCCTCCCACCCGTGCCTCTCTCAAACATGTCATTCACTCAACCTGAGCATCACTCCAGCTCCTAGTTTAAGTTAATTTATTTATGAAAGGGAGGACAGCCAGATGGCCCCGTGGTTTCCTGAGGTTTCCTGAAGTTCTTCCCTTTGACTGAATGATTTAAGTTGGGTGTTATCCAAAATGCTTGAAATATCAAAGGGTTTCAGATTTTGATTGATTTTTTTTCATATTTTTGAACACATTTATATATAAATACTGAGCCTGCAGGGATGAGGCTCAAATCTAAACAGAGAACTCATTTATTTGTTCTGTACCTTACACACAGCCTGAAAATTACGTTATGCAAGATTTTGAATAATTTTATGAGTGAAGCAATGTCTCCAACCTTAATCATTAATCAAGAAAATACCTCGCAGACTTGCCTACAGGTTAATCTGATGGAAGCATTTTCTCAATTAAAGTTCCTTTCTCCCAGAAGACCCTGGCTGATGTCAAGTTGAAAAAAAAAAAATTCCACCTCACCAGCACCAGGTTGCCCAACAAAGACGGAAGGGCAATCGGAGCCCAGATCTCAGAACAGGCAGCAAATCAGGACCCCGAGAGGTCAGGCAGAGGAACCAGGCAAATCAGGACCCCGAGAGCTCAGGCAGAGGAACCAGGCAAATCAGGACCCCCGAGTGATCAGGCAGAGGAACCAGGCAAATCAGGACCCCGAGTGATCAGGCAGAGGAACCAGGCAAATCAGGACCCCAAGAGGTCAGGCAGAGGAACCAGGCAAATCAGGTCCCCAAGAGCTCAGGCAGAGGAACCAGGCAAATCAGGACCCCCGAGTGATCAGGCAGAGGAACCAGGCAGATCAGGACCCCCGAGTGATCAGGCAGAGGAACCAGGCAGATCAGGACCCCAAGAGGTCAGGCAGAGGAACCAGGCAAATCAGGACCCCAAGTGATCAGGCAGAGGAACCAGGCAAATCAGGACCCCAAGAGGTCAGGCAGAGGAACCAGTTTAGAACATAGGCCAAAGCAAGCATGCAGAGAATGTTGTACCTAATCTAAGGGCTCTTGCATGTTAGGCTACACATCACAAGAGTGTCTTGTAAAACCAAGCAAGTCGTAGTGAGGAGGCCATATCTACAGAGAACACGCAATTCGCTACAACATAAGAAATGTTTCCTGAGGAGATATGGCTTATTACAGCTAGGCAATGTGACCAAAAACTCTCTTTATTTTACTTTTAAGCATTTTGTTAGAAGTTCAAATAAAATTAGCTTAGGCTTAGACAGCCAAGGTCATCAACATCCATTGTCAGGCATCTCTACATCCTATGCCCCTGAAAAGTCTTCAGCGTCCAAACATACAGCAAGGGTTCATTTCTACAATTATACCTTCTTCAGGATTGTCTCCCGAAAGATGTACTCAAGGACATTTTTCCCTAACATTTTAAAAAAATACAATTATACCAATAACTGTGCACATAAGTACAGTGAAGTAAATATGTAAACTGGTAATGTTATTGTAACAAGAATTATGTTCCACATAAATGTGTGCTCTATGTGTTTACGATCGACAGTGTACGTTGTGTTTACACAAGTACAACACAGGAGAACCATCCTCACAAGGCCGATAGTATCACTGAGTCATAGGTTTTTCCCGCTTCCTTTACAATCATATGGGACCACTGTGGTATACGCAGTCCACTGTTGGCCAAAACATTGTTATATAGACAAACTGAATTATCACGGCCCTTTTCTAAATCCCCCTGTATTTCATCATAAAGGCAAGTCCCATCAAAGCTAGGGAAACATTTTCAAGGATTCAAATGAATCTGTATTAGAAGCCCTCCTGAACTAGGTCCTACAGTTGCTGGAGACATCTGTGTATCAGTCTTCTTCTTTGGTGGTGAGAAAGAACCTTGGGAAGACTCAGGGAGAATTTCCTCTTCTTCCTTTTCCTTCATTTGGCAGAAGCAAATAAAAAAAAAAAAAACTGAAGGAAAATCATCATGCCACCAAAGTATGAAAATTCCATGCTTTGGGCTGGCGAGATGGCTCAGTGGGTAAGAGCACTGACTGCTCTTCCAAAGGTCTTGAGTTCAAGTCCCAGAAACCACATGGTGGCTCACAACCATCCATAATGAGATCGGACGCCCTCTTCTGGTGCATCTGAAGACAGCAACAGTGTACTTATAATAATAAATCTTTGGGCCGCAGCAAGCAGGGACTAAGCAAGCGGAGCCAGCCAGAGCAAGCAGAGGTCCAAAAATTCAATTCCCAACAACCCCATGAAGGCTCACAACCATCTGTACAGCCATAGTGTATTCATATATATTAAATAAATAAGTAAATCTTTAAAAAAAAAAAAGAAAAAAGAAAAAGAAAAAGAAAGAAGGAAAATTCCATGCTTTGTACTATTTGTCGGTGAGAGTCACTTTCTTCTCAACTTATTCCCTCTGGTTAGGTGTTTCCAGCGGTACCTGCTGGCGAGGTATCATTTTAAATGTATAACCTTTGCCACCCAAGGAACCTGCACATTTTTAGCTCCTTCTAACATGAAACACCAGGAAAAGTTCTCAGCTGTACCTCTCTCAGAGAAGTGAAGATCAGTGAAGACACGAGACCCACAAGCGTTGGACAACCAGCTCTATAAGCAAGCCAAGTTCAGCCCTTCCGTCACTGTCTACTGAGTCCTTTTATACTCTCTCCAAACGTCATGCGTTCTCCACGGGCCTTGCCTCAGCACAGGTCTTGCCTCAGCCCACGTATCGACCTCAGCTGACATCACTCTGCCAATCATCCTGAGCCCACGGAAGCAGCAAAAAAGCCGAGGCCCACCACCAGAAGTTTTTTTGGTGCGTTTCTCTCTATGGAATCCCAACAGATGCAGCTCAGCTCTACAAGGTAAGATGGGCCAAAACATGCGCATCACTAGTGAAGAATCCTTCATCACGTGTCCTTTCATGTGCCTGCTTTAACAGAACATCCTTTCTTCTGTGTCTGCTTCAGCTAAACTTTCCTTCACGAGTCTGCCTGAGTCTTTCACCTGTGTTCACTTCCGCTAGACGGTCCTTCTCGCGTTTGCCCCAACAAAACACTGTCCAAACGACTTTCCAAAGAAGCCTTAAGTTTCCACTTCAGTTTTTTTGCCATAATTGTAAAGAGATCTGGTCAAGGAAGGTATCCTTCGACATTCGAAGAAATGTTCAAGAGAGAGTAAGAAGCTGTCCGGGGGACCAGAAGCACAGAACTGGGAGCATGCACCAGCTCGTTCCATTTATCCCCAAGGATGGATAGAGATGCTTATGAGATGTCTGAGTGTGGCTTGAAAAGGAACCCTGGGGTGGAGGGAATAGTACCAGTGAGACAATAGTACCAGTGACAACTCTTCTCAGGCTTGACTCAATAAAGCCACACTTATAAAGTGGGCCTAAGAAAAGGCTGTGGTGCTGAATAGAGGCTACAACACATGAATGTCAACCAGGCTGCAACAAGACTTACTGTCTGTATTAGTCTAGGTTCTCTAGAGCCACAGAACTTATGGAATAAATACATACATGTATAATGAATATATATATGTAATAAACATATGGAATTTATTGGAATGACTTACAGGCTGCAGTCCAGCTAATCCAGCAAAGGCCAGCTGTGAATAGGAAGTCCAAGAATCTAGTAGTTGCTCAGTCCCTTGAGGCTGGGTGTCTCAGCTGGTCTGTATATGCTGGAATCCCAAAGAAGGAGGCCCCAATGAATGTGACGGCAAAGTGAGTGCAAACAGGCAAAGACCGAATAAACCCTTTCTTCTCCTGTTGTCCACATATAGGCCTTCCATCAGAAGGTATGACCCAGATTAAAAGTGTGCCTCAAGAGCTAGATAAAAGGCAAGTGTCTTTGAGCCTCAAGATCTGACTCACAGGTATGCCCTCTATTTCTGGATTGTAGTTCATTTAGATACAGTCAAGTTGACAACCAAGAATAGCCATCACACCATCTGGGAGGTGAACAGAAGGAGCAATGAGTTGAGGTAGGATGGGCTCACAAAGGATGCTGGGGAGAGACTTTGTGTGGATAGGAGAGGACGGTAATTATAAAGCATTCTCTAGAGAAACTCAGGGAGCCAGAGTAGGAGGCATACTCTTATGAAGAACAAAAGTGTATACAAACTTAACAACAGCCAAAACCTCACAAGACAGACAATCATGGTTCCTTAAACCCACTCCACTGCCACGTTATTACTAACTTTGAATCAGATAAGGCTGTCTGAAACCAGTCTCCCCATTTTAAAACAGCCTGAAGAGTAATAGAGGTGATGCATATGGCACCCGTTGTGCAGTCAATAGCACATAAGTGCCCAATGATGTCTGATAGCTCTGCCTTCACAGTCATCACCACTATATGATTGGTCATTACTATTACTAGAAAGTTTTACCTCCAGGGCTGAGCACAGAGCCTGGCATGGAGCATCTCTTCACTGAATGTGTGATGTGAGCAAAGAAGGCAAAGCCAGCTTCATGGGCAAACAACTCAGGTTGGCCAACACACAGGGCCCAGCACTCAGAAGGGACCCATGTTTCATTTAATGCTCTGCTGTGGCTATCTAGAAGTTCTTAATAATTTTTTGCACAGGGCTTCACAAATTATGAGGCTGAACCAGAGGAAGGCAAAGGATTCGAGAAGGGAACTAAAGCATATATAATTTGGGGAGATGAGAAATCTGCAGAGAGGCTACTGAGAAGTACGCTGTCCCCAAATTTTCTTCTCCCAGATAGAGAGGCCTTTAATGGAGTCAGAAGTTGTGCACATCCAGAGTTATTAATGGCCTGGTCCATACTTAGCAGCCAATTAGAAGGAATGAAGATCATATACCCCAAAATGTCAGGCACCTGATTCTCTTTATCAACACCATTTTGGAGTGTACATCTTAACTCTAAGGCAAAAACAATGGAGGAGGGAAGGCAGCCTCCTCAACCTCAGTATTGCTAGGCCTTGACTCTTAATTTTTCTTTTACACAGACTAAGAAATGACTATCGTAATATGTAATTGTGGCACAGACACCAATGTTTTGAACTATTTACTTATCAAAATAAATGAACCCAAGCCTTCGCAGCCACAACACATTAGCAGGCAAAGTGAACTGGCCTCACTGAGACTAGCTGTTACCTGTCCCTCCTTGGGTCACCAACTTGTCACTTCCAGCTTTTCAGTTCTGCACGAGGAGATATTTTACAAGATATTTTGTACTGGAATAAATTATGCTTTCTTTTCCATGGTGACACAGCTCAAGATTTTAAAGCATAAAAATCACGTAAGCCCTTTGAGAGATGGGAATGCCTGAGCGAGCTGCCACCTGCCGTCTGGGTCATTATTTGGATCACTCCCTCGTCTATATCCTGACTCGTATCTAGAACAGGAAACAAGGCAAGAATGACAACACTCCTGTTCTCTCACAGCTCGTGAACTCACTAGTGCACAGGACAAGTGCACCAAGCCTTCACTCGGCTAGCAAGTGAATGACTTCCTACATGAGAAGACATCTGAGTGGAGCTCTAAAGAACAAGATGAGGAGGTGGTATCCTGGGGAACCCACGGCTCACAAAATATAGTCTCAGAGCACCTGGCTTGTTCCTGAAGATGTAAGTGCTTTACTAAGTTCTGATATGCAGGGAGAAAGCAAAGGGCAAACGGGGCAGACAGGTGACTGAGCCAACTTATAATTTGTTCCTTTTCTCCGGAACAGAAGAAAGGTGTTTTTAAAAATATTTTTTTCTCTTATCTAGAAAATTTTAAAATTTATTTATTTTTAATTGCTTGTATATTTGGTGTTTTACCAGCATATATGTCTGTATAAGGGTATTGGATCCCCTGGAACCGGAGCTCCAGATAGTTGTGAATTGCCATGTGGGTGCTAGGAATTGAACCCAGGTCCCCTAGAAGAACAGCCAGTGCTCTTAACTGCTGAGCCATCTCTTAAGCCCCAGGAATTTTTTTTTTTAATAGAGAAATATGCTAGGATTCTAGAAACATTACCCTCAAAAAATAGGGACTGAGGAGGTGAGAAAAGAGCAGATATTACAGCCTACTTTCTGTTAAGTTAGGCTGTATTGGCTAAACGGGTTACAGTGGATGTGGTGATTTGGATAGGAATGGCCCCCATAGGCTCATATATTCTGCTGCTCAGTCATCAGAGAGTGGACCTACTCGAGAAGGATTAGGAGGTGTGGTCTTGTAGGAGGAAGTATGTTACTAGGAGTGGGCTTCGACGTTTCAAAAGCCCATTAAGGCTCAGTATCTCTCCTCCTGCTGCCTGCAGATCCAGATGTAGATCTCCCAGCTACTTCTCCAGCCTGCCACCATGCTCCCTGCCATGATAGCAATGCACTAACCTCACCTCTGAAGCTGTAAGCCAGCCTCAGTCAAGCGCTTTCTTTCATAATAGTTGCCGTGGTCATGGTGTGTCTTCACAGCAATTTCTGAGTCAGCCTGGAGGGTGGAAGTGAGGTTGACCAGCTGCTCACTGGAGAGACCTTTGGGAAGATTGGCTCAGCTGGCTATGATGAAATCTTCTGGCCATAAAACTTTCTGTAAATGTCCTGTCGCTCATGTAGACTTTCAGAGGAGCATTGTGGGAAGATGCGGCATTATACAAATCCGGCTTCATCAAGTGGGTGGGGGTTGATCTAGTCTGAGTCAGGAAGCTCAGCTATTGTGAGTATACAAAGATGGTTCAAGGAAATACAATGGAGAAAAGATTGGGGTGGTAGGAGGTCTGGGATGGGAAATAGAAAAATGAGATCAGTGACTTCTGACACTGTCCTATGAATAGAGCCAAGGCAATCACCAAGAGAACAGAATAGTAGAACAGAGTGATGGCCAGGAAGGAGAATCAGTGCCATCCTGCTGGCCATATTGAGGGGTTAGTGGAGAAAAAGGAATCCAGGGCTCATCCCAAGGAGCTCAAGTGACAGCAATCCCCACCCCCATGCAGAACAGGGCTTCAGAGAGCAACCCTCTTGAAATTTGATGACATTTAGACACCTGAGGGGTAGTCAAGGGAATATGTCCACAGGCAAGTGGGTGGTTTCCCCACCTCATTTCTCAGCAAAGCATCCATGGTTAGCCACAGGACAAATGAGGGCCCAGCAATCCCTGCTTAGAAGCCTGTGAGGGCTCCTATCACACTGAATTGTGGTCATGGCACCTGTGACCCAGATGGCCCTGCTTGTCAATTCCCATTCCTGTTGCTATGAACTCCTCACTGTTCTAGCTCAGGCCTGGGCCAACAAGTGGGGAGATACAGGAATGTCCTTTAGGAGGCTGGAATATCTTTCTAGAGTATTTTGGAAAAAAGATGGAGAGTAGCCATGAAGAGAACCACGAGGGTAAATTAGCCATTGCTTAGAGTAAAAGACATGTCAGGGGGTCTGTGCCAGCTTCTCCTAGGCAGGCTGGGGATGGATGAACAGAGAACACAGCAAACACATCCTCTTCTTTCAAAGAAAAGTGTGAGAGAAAACTGTATGGACTGTCTTCACACTGAATAATTGAATTATTCTTAGTGGATATAAGACTGTACCCACTGCAAGCCAGGTATGGTGGTGAGTGTCCATAATCCCAGCACAGAGAACAGCCCAGGCTGCATGGAAAGGCACTGTCTCAAAACTAAAACAGGAAAAATGGGAGGAATTGTTCATTGCCCACAAGTAGGAGGAACAAGGCCAAATGACGGAACTTTGGAATGAGGTAAAGTTGGTTTCAAAAACTTGTAATACATATATTCTAAGCCTGAGACTTAATGAACCAGATGTTAGTCTGAGATCCAGTTTCTCCTGCCTTGAGATGACAAATTATATTTTTATAAATAGTATACATAATTTTCTACTTGTAAATAATTACAGTTATAAAGCTTATCTTTAAAACATATCCCTGGGACTGAAGAATAAATGTTAACAGCCTTCTGGAATTTTTTCCCAGAAAAATTGGTCCACATATAGATTTACATTTTATATATTATATAAATATATATTTATTTTATATAAGAATATATATATGAATAGTATCCAGATCTAAAGAAAAATTAAATCATAAAATTTCCTGGAAAATGAATGGGTTTAGAATTTATAATATTAAGTAAGGTCACATAACCTTAGAAAGAAAAGCAAATACATGTTCCCCCTTACATGTAGAATGTGGAATCTGGTTATTTATGTGTGTGTATATGTGTATATGTATATATGTGTGTGTATATATATAAGTACATATGTATATGTATGTGTGTATAACATATTACTCATGTGGATTATACTAAAACACATAGAAAAGAAACCAAAAAAAGCTAAAGATTAGGGGATAAGAAAAGAAAATATAGGCAATGAATAGGAGTTATGAAAGGTGATATAAAGCTAATTGTTTTTCTAGTTCTAACTCTCATGGACTTTTTGTTTCTGGTGGTGGATAAGTACATAAAATGTATTCAATAATAAAAGTATAAAATCCAACATGAAGCTTCTGTCCCAAATGGCTACTCCAACTGTACAGAAGTTCAGTGAGTTATAATCTTTGGATCTGGTTAGTTTAGTTTCATTGTGTGATGTTTTTATTTGCAGTTTTTTGTAGTAAAGTTTAAAAAGAAAAAGAAAAACAAATAAGCAAAATTTTCTGGGGGGTGTCGGACACTCAGCTCTGGAGCAGGCGAGTCATCTGAGGTAAACAGCAGGAACCAAGGCTCCAATGTATTCAGACACCACCCAGTGCCATCTGCTACCACACTGATCATCTCAGCCTGCGCTGTCACTACCGGAGAAGGTCCCTTCCAAAGAGGATGAGGCAACGTGATGCAAGAAGATTGGACACGAGAGAATACTGAGGCAGGAGATGGAAGCAGGCCAGGCTCAAGCTGGCCCATGGAACCACTGCATCTCTGCCCAGTGGACTTCATGGGGTGGGACACATAGGATATAACCATAGAGCATTAGCTCAAAGCCTCCTAAAGTATGATACCCAGCTGAAGCCACACTGTCAATGCCCAGCTTGGGCAGGAGGCTCCTAACATCACTAGGCTCACCCAAGTTCTCAGACATGGTGATGATGAATCTCACGCTCTTGTCCCCCAAGCACTGAAATGTGTTTATGCTTCTGAACTTAAGGTCTGTAATGGGTTTTGCTCACAGGAATGATTATTTTAGTACCGAGTTTTCAAAAGGCAATTGATAAGTTTACACAGCCTAAAGAGCTCTGGCAATTATCTTCAAATTCAGACTCAGTGGAGAGCAAATCAGATCACTAAAGATCCTGAATCCATTCCGGGGCCAAGATTATCCAAACTGACAAGCTGAACCTGAGATCATTTATGCTGCAATGGGGGCTTATGAAGTCCAGACGCCAGTGTGGGTGGCTGCCGCTGGGAGCATCCAGAGTCTCCTGTTTTCTTCCTGCCAATTCCTTCCCTGCCCCACTCACTTTCCCAACAGAATTGGCAGGGAAGGAAGGTTGTTCAGTGTTCTTGGCCTTGCCAAATCTTGCTGGAATCATGTGTTAATTTTTTTTCACATGAAGCTTTGAATCATTTGTGTTAATACAAAGATCACCAACATCAGGGTTTGGGTTTTAATAGCATCTCTTGGCTGGGCCTTGGAGAAATCATACCAGTGAGCAGACAGATGCATTAGGAAGTGGTCCTGTCCCTGCCAAGCTCTTCAGCTGATCCATCGGAATGGGATTTCTGCCAGGCCATTCTAGCCTTCCCACAGAAGCACCACTGTGTGCCTGACTTGCTTCAGATCTTCCCTCCCAGGTGCTATCTGTGATCAGAGCACCAGGGGAGGCCCTAAAGCTGACTACCTAGGTTCCTGTCCCCAGGGACATCATCCATCAACCTGGAGGCAGTCAAACTAAAGCAACCTAGAAGGCAAGGAGCCACACGCTGGCTGCTAAGATAAACTCACACGTGGAGTTCCTCCCTGTCTCCATCTAAAATGAAAAGGAATAAAAAAAATCTACCAACCAAGAACAGGAGGGTTGGGAGAGAATGGGAAAACAGTGTCAACAGCTATGGGAGAGAGAATGTAGGTGGATGGGTGCCCGTTGTTTTGGAAGGACAGAGGTCGATGTGCCTGCAGAAGAGTTCCACAGATGAGAAGCAGCTACCTCATCCAGCTAAGGGCAGTGAGGAGACAAAGGCTCTAAGGTACCTGGCGATTTAGAAGCTGAGCTGAGAAAGCGGCTGACTGACCCTCTGAGGATGGACGTGAGAATTATGGATGAGCCCAATGGTGATGCCCGCCCACAGGGCTTGCAACCAACCTTAGGTTCCTGTTACAACTGGAAAAAGACTAGAGATCTCCAGAGTTAAGTCTTCCAGGCAACACCGAACCCATCCTGGACAGCCAGGCAGCCATTCTGTGCCCCTACCCCTACAGGAAACAGGAGATTTGCTCTCTAAGGAAGACAAGAAAGGAGGCTTGTGCTCAGAAAGTGTGGGTCAAGAGAGAAGCAGCAAACATCAGAGTAACCTGGGGCCTCTAGATTGACTGTGGGAAACCTAGGTCCTTCCCTGGCCTCTCTCCGGGGCAGCCAGCAATGCAGGTGTCCTAGTTGACTAGAGGAAGATAGCTCTCTTCAGAAAAGTTAACACCTCCCAAAGATTGAGTGGCTGCCTCATAGGGCTGTTTGACCCTCTCTGGTCACGGGACCGTGAGAAAAGCGAGTGGATGAGCCTTACTCCAATGCTGATGTCCACGCGCTTCCAACCAGCCCTGGTTTCGTGTTACAACACAAAATAAAACAAAAACACATGTAGAGCAGGAAAGGGAGAGGAACTCAGAAAAAAAAAAAAATCAGTCAACAGCCCCTTGTGTGCTAGAGCACACCGGAGGGCGGAGGCGCTCATAGACCATATGGAAGTAAAAACAGATACAGTCGTTTACGTCAGGAGAACAAAAGGCCACCATGGTTCCCTTCCCTGCTCAGCTGAGAATGGCGTCTGTGTAGCCACTATAGCCAGGAAACGATGATGATGTCACCACTTTGGGAAGGTGAGGGGCAGGGATGGGGGAAGGGAAGAAAGTTGAGTCTTTCAACTATCAGACAGAAGGGCGTGGGTATCACATGAGGTGGATGAAGAACACAACCACAGAGCTGAAATTTTTGGAGAGAAAAACGTCCAGAGAAAGATTTTCAAGAATGGAAAGGGAGGAAGAGATAAAGGAGTGGGCTTCTGGTTTTCCATATCCAGATATATGCAAGTATTTTAAATTATGAAAGTACATTTTAGAGTAAATTCCAATACCAGTGTACCCCACCTATGTAAGAATGGAGATCCCCAAGCTTCTGAGTCATTCCATAATGACCTCCAAACACACCATGAAGAAACTGTCCCTCGCCTTCCTCGCAGCTGCCTAACAGCATCGCTCCGTGGGACTCGCTATCACTTTCCAGGGATAACCTTTTCAAATTTCTTCTGTTCTTTTTCTTCAGTGACAGGGGATCAGGGGCCTTCAGTTGACCATGAGTGCAGGCTAAAGCAAAAGCAAGACTCTGACCCCACCCACACGTCGGCCCCAAAGCCTGGCCACCTAACTGTTCGGAGCAGTTAATGAGAAGTCTCTAACTTGAGAGCAGCGCTTCTAAGAGCAGAGCAGGCTGCAAACTCAACAGTGGATGGCGTTGTGGGGGAGACAGAACTGCCTGCTGGGAGACAGGAAGACACTGCTAAGTGCCCACCTCCCCCCTCTTATCTTTCCCTCTTGACAAGAACGCCAATCAAGAAAGTAACTCCAGTCCTGGCCTTTGTGGTGTTCAACGCATGCCAATATTTGCACCCTCTGAGGAAGTGTGCTATACTGAAGGTTCTTTGGGATTCAGTGGACCAGAGAGACATGGTGATACCCAGGAAAACAGAGAGGAGAATTCTGGGGGAGTTCTGCAATGGATTTTGATGAGAAAACCATCCAAGGGGACAAAATGATTGTGAGTTTTGCCAGTGGAGAGTTGGTAGAATGGGGTGGAAAAGCTGGCTCATCAGGTAAGCAAATGTGTTGCTCTTGCAGAGGACCCAGGGTCAGTTCCCAGCACTCACACTGGGCCTCTCTCAATTACCTACAAATACAGTTTCAGGTGATTGAACCCCTTCTCCTGGCCTCTGCAGATACTCACACACAGTCATAAAAACATATTTAAATAAATGCTTAAACATAGATAGCACATCCTAAAACCAACAACCAATGGCTTACTAATCTTCTCCCCAACCAGCACGAGTTGACACAGACCCCTGAGAATGAAGCAAAGACTGAAGCCGAGAGACACTTGTGTGGTGAGGAAGCCAGCCAAAGGATCTGCTCTGTCCTGCTTGTGACAAAAGCGGTGCAGAAGCTCCGGCTCTCTCACCAATATTCCCTATTTAATTTAGTTATTTATTTATAACTTTTTTTTTAATGCCCAAGTTATGGAATTCTTGGCTTTGTCCTGTTCCCCATTCCACCTTTGGTAAAATGATTCTGGGCAACATAAAGGACAACTTAATTTATATAGCAAAAAAAGAAAAAAGAAAATCTAAAGAGATAAAAACTAAAAGAAATAAATTATAAGAAGCAGCCATTAGAAGCCCTTCAAAAGGATAACACAATTTCAATTTCCCTCTGTCTCGCTCACTCCTCTCCACTTCCACTCCAGAGTATGCCTGCATGTTTATATATTTATACAGGGTTTTTTTATTATTATTATTTAGTTAATATGAATTACAGGCCTCACGCATCCTCCCTTCTAAATCCAAAATGAGGAAGCTTTCTCTTTTCTCTTGCTCTGTTTTTTTTTTTTCCCTGCTCACCCCCTTCACTACCACGATTTACATTCTCAATGTAATGTATTAAAAAGTTGACAGGGACGAGCGGATTCACACGATGTCTGCTAAGAAACCCAATTTCCATGATGAATTGCCTGGAGCCCCTGAATCACAAACCATTTTTTCCGCTGCTCAGAAGTTGAGGGCTTTTTTTCCCCTCCTTCTTCTTCTTCTCCTTTTTTTTTTTTAAATCTTCTTTAAGCCTCTCTCCTAATCTTCGACTAGAAGAGATGGGTGAAAGGATTTTTTTTCCCTAAACTAAGGAAAGCATTAGCATCTTACTGTTGTGCATCAGATGTGAAAATGCAAGGTTAGTAATATTTCAAATCAGCCCTGGTCTAAACCCCTTGATAAGTGAGTGTGCGCCGTCTCTCTCTCTCTCTCTCTCTCTCTCTCTCTCTCTCTGCCTCCTCCTCCCTCCTCTCCTGCCCATCCCTAGGTTTAGCATAAGGCATAAGAAGGAGCTTGGGGTTGGGGGAGAAGAGGAAAGTTAAGACCAGAGAGAATCTTCACAGATCAGTCCATCTCTCTTTGGAAGCCACAGAATTCCAACTAAGATGGCCACTTTTCTAGAGTTGACTGGATCTGTAGGTAGGATAAGAACTCGGCAGCAGCACTCTGTCTGTCCATTTGGGCTGAATCTGCTGCCCCCAGAAAGCATCAATGTGTGTTTCCTTCCCCCAGGAGAAGTCATCCTGGACTGCCCATCATGAGAGAGCCACCTGAGCTCTTACAGAGAATTTAGGAATTAGAGGATAGAACAAGCTCTCACAGACATTAGGAATTTGGGGTTTCCTGACTCCCTGCAGTTTCAGCTGGCCACCTTTGGGTACATTCCTTCATGAGCTAATGTACTTGGGTGCTACTGCCACTTGGGAAGAACTAACTTAGAGGTCCACCTCAACACCCTGCCATTTCCAAGAACATGATCTCCTATAACTCTTGCACCAGCAGACAAAACACTGATAAAGCAATTAATTATTTTTTAAAAAAAAAATCACCATAGTCAAAGAGCTAATGGGATGGCTCCTCAGTTAAGAGCACTGGTCGCTGTTGCGGAGGACCTCAGTTCAATTCCCAGCAAACGCATGGCAGCTTATAACCATCTGTAACTCCAGTTCCAGGAGAGCCAACACCTTCTGACTTTCATGAACACGTGGGTACACATACATACATGCAGGCAAAACATCCTTATTCCTAAATAAGTAAATACTTTTAAAAAGAATTAACATAGTCAACACTAACAGGAGCAAGGAGCTGAAAAAATGCCAAAGCACTTGCAGATGATACCGAGAGCCTGAGGTGCAGAACATAAACACTCCGTGTCCTCAAGCCACAAATCTGCAGTTAAACTCAGGAAGGCTGAGTTCCCAGTTAATGAAAACTGAAAGTTCAGGTATTCAGAAAGGTTCTAACCACTTAAGAGGGGCCATGCTATGGCCTGGAGTGTTAAAAATCTCCATCTTGTGGGTGAAGAAATAGAAGGCCTCAAAGGGAGAAGGACTGGTCCATCTGTACAGTAAGAGATGGAATATGGCTCATAGACGGACAAGCAAAGACCCACCAGCATTATAAGGGTGACATGTCTGCTGGCGGAGTGAGTGCTCAGCAACCACACAGCTTCCCCTCTCCCCAAAGCTTACTTCTTTCTGAATGTTCTTATAACAGGTCAGGCTATGGCTGTGGGGAACAAGCCTTCTCATTATCATTTATATTTGTCAGCTTTCCGTTGCTCTGATCAAATGCCTAAGAAACGCAACCATTTCCTCAATGCCCACCTCTGAACCTTGCTGCCTTTGAGGAAAGCAGTCAGCACAGTGTGAGGACATTTCAGACCAAAGCCATGGTATCTTCCCAGATTGGCTTAAGCAAGAGGATCCAATGGTCACTCCACTGAAAATTCCTCAATGGGACTTGACTCAGAGATAACAGGAAGTCAGCATGATTCAGGGTGCCCATCACTCAAGGAAGAAAAAGAATGAGGTTGGCCTGAGCAGGGACCCTGTATCATTTGTAGGAACATCTCTGGGTCTGTCACTCATTTGCCTCCACGGGCAAATTTTCACACTCCCTCCATCCTTTGATGCAAACAATCTATACGCAGCAATGGACCAAAATTTCGAACGGACACTTCACCAAAGAAAATGGAAAGATGGCAAGTAAGCACAGGAAAAGATCTCCATCGTGTGTCATGGGGAAAACGGCGTCTAGAGGGCCTTCTCAAAGAGGCCAAGACCAAAGAACCAGCACCACTAAATGCTGAGCACAGACTAATGGGGGGACTCTCAGTGATGGCCACTGGGGATTCAAAACTGGGAAGAGGGGACAAGCCATACCAGCACTGATAGAAGGTTGACCAGTTGGTCTGGTTTGGTTTGTTGTTTTGCCAGCACTGGGGATTGAATCCAGAGCCTTTCACATGCTAGACAGGTGATCTGCCACAGGGCTACATTACCCAGCCCTCACTCCGAAAGTTTCTTACAGAATTAAACATGTCCTTACTGTGGTGTTACAGTTGTCACTCAAGTAGGCTGAAAATGTATGTCCACACAAACTCCAGCACACAGATTTTGGAGCTTTTTTTAAAAAAAATTCTTTTGAGACAGCATGATAGTTGATCTTGTCAGCTTGATTGGCTCTTGAGTCAACTAAGAGACATGCCTCTGGTTGGGCCTGTGAAATATTTCCTGAAAGAACCAACATGAGGAAAAAGAGGCTCTCTGAGTGGGTGGGGCTTCCAGTGCTGAGGGCCCAGATAGAGATCTGAGGGGAAAACACCTTTTTAATTTTTTTAATTATATAAAACTATTTTAATTTTAAGTATATTTCGATCATATTCTCTTCTCCAAAGTCCATCCAGATCCTCCCCTTCCTGCCACCCCAACTTAAGTCCTTCCTTAAAAAAAAAAAAGAACCAAAAACCCAAAACACAAGACCCCAGGATTTTTTTTTAAAGAAAATTAAGATGGTTTGAAAAAATATATAAATCATACTGGCAATAAAGATATTAGTAATAATAATAATAATAATAGTCCTTAGACTTATAGCTAACTTCTGAATATGACAGTTGAAGGTCTTTTCAAACTTCTGGAAGGAAAAAGCTACAACCCAGAAATCTATACACAGCAAATATACGAGGCAAAAACTGGTGGAGACATAAGAGCATTGATTGTATGAAGAAGTGATAGTGCTGCCTAACAGGATTAGAAACAAAGGGCATTTGATTAAGTTGTAACAATATTTCAGGGCAGTATTATAATACATAGAGCTAGAAAGCTCTCATGCTACTCGGAAGAAAGTTTAAGTCCCTAACTTTGTGTCTTACATTTAAGCCTTTATGTCATAATTTCCAAAGTAACTCCTGAAAATTATATACAGAACATAAGACATCCAAGATATTCAGAAGAAACAAGATTATAACAACAAATATAAGGAAGGAGAAACAGATATGAAATTGGCATAGAAAATACATTTCATAAACCATTCCTGCATGGAACATGGTGGACCATGACATGAACTCTAAATCCAACCCGGGAGAGGCTGATACAGGAGGTGCTGAAGACAAAGCTAGTTTGGTTTCCACAATGAGTCCCTCCCTGGGGGGAAAAATGCAAAAGTGCCAGTTCTTACAAAGACTATGATGCCTCCATTAAAGAAAATGTGAGAGATGGCTCAGTGGTTATGAGCACTGACTGCTCTTCCAGGGGTCCTGAGTTCAGATCCCAGCAACTACATGGTGGCTTACAACCATCTGTAGTGGGATCCAATGCCCTCTTCATTTGGTGTGTCTGAAGACAGCTATAGTGTACTCACATACATAAAATAAATAAAATCTTTTTTTAAATATATATATACACATATATATGTGTGTGTATATATATACATATGTATACTGTTTTCAACAGGTACATAAAATATAAAGAAACAGCAAGGTAGAAGTGAAGGGTTAATTGGATTTAAAAAGCTGTTGGGCCTGGGAGGCGAAGTCAGGGCTTGAATTTACCTACTGTCGTCATGTGACATGCTTAGCTTCCTCTCTGCGCTTTCCTATCATTCCTGCCAGCCTTGTACCCAGATACAATACAGACCCAGAAATTCAGACTGGAGATGCAGTCCCCTACTGTGTGAAAACTGGTCGGCAGAAGAGAGGCCATCACCCAACTGAGTCATCAACTCTGTCCAGACCCAACATAAAGGGGCCTTGTGACTGCAGTGAACTCCAAAGCCAAAGGACCTGCAGCACAGAGTATTCCAAAGGTAGACCTTAAAGCAGGCAAGAAAGAGCAAGCCGTCTTGGAAAACTGATAACAGTACAGAAAAATTAAAATATAAGTCCCTTTGAGAAAAACATAAAAAGTCTTACATTGATTGCTTCCATTGCTATGTGCAAAAAAAAACAAAAAAAAAACAAAACAAACAAACAAACAAAAAAACCCACTAAAGAAGGCATACAGGGCTAGGAGAGCAGGAGAAGAATTTCTCAGTCACTATATCCATTATCATAGTTCAGATAAAAACAAAACAAAATACACATAGATCAAATTTACCCTGTGCCAATTCCAGAGTCTGCATTTACTACTAAAACCACCCCATAGTTATACATCTATCCCAGTCTGATGTGCCTTCATTCAAGTTCCCAGGCATAGTGATCTATCTATATATGGTGTGCTCAAGGCAAGGAAAATTATTAGTTAAAAAAAGCTATCAAATATTGTATTCTTTCAAGTATATATATTTGGCATATGTAACCTCGAATGCCTTCTCGTCGAAATTCACAAATCTTCATATTAAGGACATTAGCTGCTACAGTGAACCAAAAGAAGAATTGTGCTCACTCAAGAGATCCAGCACTTCAACAGAGAAGGGGAGCTTGGTGTTGAAATCTAAACCGAGAAGATTCCAAAAAGCCTCTTTAAAGGTTGTCGACGTGAACCAGTTTAGAAGCTCATTTTGTTTCTATCAGGTCCCTGTGCCCTTAGCCACTGTTGCACTTGCCAGCCCTGCAGTCAGCATAGCCCGCTGAACCGAGAATCCATATGTACCATGGTAACCGCTAGGACAGAACTCAGTTTCGGGTGAAAGAGAAGGGGAGAGAAAGGCTTTTGCAAATGCTGCGCTGAGAAACACTAAGATCTGGATGCTCGCTGTCCGAGCGAGCAAGGCAGAACTAGTTAGTACCAAGCCGCCGGCATTCTGCTATTGATAATATCGTATCTAAGTTACTTTTTATTTTGCAAAGAGATCAAACCCAGGGCCTCGCTGATGGTAGACACAGAGAAGACCAACCTCAGGTGAAAATTCCAACAAATTCCATAAACGAAGGGTGGAAGAGACACAACAAACTAGTGTTCGGTCCCTGTCTTGATTTTACGGATGTCCTGAGAGACTGAACCGGAAAGAAAGCGAGACTGCCAGCCTGTTTCCCAGAAAGATTTTGGGGACACAATAGCCAGATGAGCAAGTAGATTTTTCTGTACGAAGAAACTAAGGGTAAAGGACGGCAAAGAATGGTGTGGATGCGCACACGATTTCCTTATTTCAATACAGGTAACTTCATGCCGAGAAAATTCAAATAAGACACGGCACGTTTTCCAGCAAACGGAGTGAATAGAAAGGCCTTCCATTCAGTGTTGAGTTCTGATAACAGTAAGCACTCAGAAGAACGGCCAACAGTAGAGACCAGACCAGACCAGAGTCTTGGGAACCCAATGGATATTACATCAAAAATATAGATGTCCTTCTGTCCATCCCACTGGAAACAGAATGTTACTATGGTGAAGTAAGGGGAAAGAGTCCAGGTCCATCTGACTTAGGCAAGGAAAGAACTGAATTTCTCAAAAAATTTCTCTGTCTTATTTCTCAAAAAGACAGAATTTGTAGTTCACCAGTACTCACCCTCCTGGATTTGTTTCAGACCCATGGAAAAGAATCAGACTTGGAGTTTCACACATTCTACTGAAAACAGTGCTGAAAGTTAGGAAGGAAATGTAAGTAATCTGCCACTAACATTTCTCTCTTCCTTTCAACTTCAGTATTTGGCTTTTAGACTTCAAAATAATATGCTTTTCAAAAGCAATAAGAATCATAGTCTTGAAATTTTTATAAACAGATACATGATTCCTGGGGTTCTTTGCCAACTATGCTTAAAGAATCATATGTAAGAACTAATTCTGTAGATAGTTACACTTTTTACAGGATTAAATAGCTGTTGCAGAGTCATTTAAAAATAAAGATTTGTATAGCTATAAAAAAATAAGACAAAATGGAATTTGAGTCAAAAACTATTCCTATGAGTAAACATTGTCTTCATAAAAAACAAAAGGTTCAATTTGTGAGAAAATTAGATAATTTTAAATGTATATACATTCAATAACCCAACTTAATGTAGAACACAAAGATCGAGATCATACATGAAACAAAACTACAACCACAGTAACATTAGCATCTTGCTCAGGGATTGACAGAACCCACTGATGAAAATCAGAAAGGAGATAAAGGATTTAAAAAACACTATTAACCAAACAGGCTCCTAGAGAAGACTGTCTGACAACCACAGGGCATGTGAATTTCTGCAAACACGTTTGGGGGGAAAAAGATGCTATTTGGAGATGTGAAAAAAATTCTGACTGAGTTCAGACTCTGTCCTTGTACAAAGCATAATCTATCCAGAAACTACACTAAGGTAGCAAGGGTTAGATTCTCAAATATCTAGAAGGTAAGATAGAAATGTTGATAGCTACAGAGCACAAAAGAAATATGATGGACATTTCAAAAAACTTAAAGCCAAACTGAAGATGCCTCAGCCTTGAAATGGACCGATCCATGAAAAAGAGATGGACCAGCAGCAAAAACCCATGCAAATGTGTTAGATAAGGAAAGGGGAGGGCTGGAGTGAGAGGGGCCAGGGTGAGAGGGGTGGGAGCAAGCGGGGCTGTCCTGAGTTCAATTCCCAGCAGCCACATGATGGCTCACAGCCATCTGTACAGCTACAGTGTACTCATACACATAAAATAAACAAATAAATCTTTTTTTTAAAAAAAGGAAAGGAAAGGGGAAAAGAGAGGGAGAAATAGAACTAGTGAAACAGGACAGACACACAGACCAGAAACCTGAAGTTGACTCTGGGATGACATGATAGAGCACGAACATCTCAGGGTAGGACTACAAAGGAAACCCATTACAGCTAAATATAACAGATGAAATGCTGAACAACTGAATACCCACGTGCTGGAAAATACAGGTGCAACGGACACCATGTCACACCTGGCATGTGTGACACCCACAGTAAACATTTTAACATCACCATCTCCTATGCAAGAAAGTATTTTTAATAACAATCAATAGTCAAATGCATTCTAATTACCAAAATGGAAAGACAACGAAGTTTTTAATTGAACTTTATACTCTAGTAAGCACAGATACCAAAATATTATAATGAATATTATAGAACAAAGGTTGAAAAAAAAGCAATGAGTTCATTCTTCTGAATTGGCAGGCTGTGTTTTTACAAGGGAAATACTTACTTACATGCATACATGTTGGTCTACCACAAAAATAATATAAGTATTATTGTTCCTCCTTCTGAGACTAAACTGTACCTCTATTGGTGGCCCCCTCACAATCCGTCTTCCCTACACATGTCCACAGACTGTCTGGACAGATTTGTCAATTCTTGGAGCAATTGAGGAAGAAAAATACCTTTTCTTTATTTCAATTAAAAAATATTTTTTCACGTGAAGAAACAGACACACAAGTAGTTCAGAGAAGTTTCAAACACAGTGTTGAGTGTGGCTATGATTTATAAAATGCTCACCTCAGCACATTCCAGAAATTGCGATACCACCTCTCCTCCTATTTCTTCCAGGCCAGATCCTGCCATTTCTAAATGTCTCTACAGATGTTCAGGAGCTCCAAATGGTCACATAGAATAACAGAGCAATTCGATTCAGGTCCTCTCTGTGTTTTTTCATTCCCTCATGCGAATGCTGTTAACTTCTAATCTAGGTGAAATTCTGGGCTGAGGAGGCATGGACACAATAGCTGCCTGAGCAGGCAAGCTCTAGTCTAGGAAGCCCCAACTCTTATAAAAATGTGAGGCAGAGTCCACATGTATCAGAGTTAGCTGCACAAGTCAAAATTCTTCCAATTAACCTGTACATAAAATGCTGTTTAGGGCCAGCTCGGTGGCTCAGTAGAGAAAGTATTTGCCACACAAGCCTGAGGATCCCTGGAATGCTTGGTGGAAGGAGAGAACCAACCCCTGAGAGGTTATCCTCTGACCTCCAGATGCATGCTTTGGTAGTCGTGTGTGTGTGTGTGTGTGTGTGTGTGTGTGTGTGTGTGTGTGTGTGTATGTGTGTGTGTGTGTGTGTGCGCGCACACACATACACCAAAATAATTAAATAAATAAATAAATAAATAAATAAATATAATAATAATAGTAATGATAGCAGTAATAGTAGTAGTAGTAGTAGTAGTAAATACTGATTTGGCAAACTAGAACTCCCAAGAATCTAAAAATAGATTCACCCTGTAACCCTTGTTGTTACTAATACTAGTCCTTGGAATATGCCCAAAGAATTAGATATCCTATACTTGAGATACTTGCTCAGTCATACTAATTAACAACCTATTCACAATAACATGGAAATAGAAATAGTTTATATGTCTAACAACCGATGAATGGGTAATGAAAGTGTGGTGCACATTTACGGTAAAATTCTATTCAGATGTAAAGAAAAACGAAATGAACAGCTAAATGAATGGCACTAGAGAACATTGTCATCAAAAAAGTAAACTAAACCCAGGAAAACAAACAAACACTGCATGTTCTCATTTATTTGTGGACCCTAGACCCAAAGCTCTAGGTTTTTGAGTGTAACTTTGAGTAGAAGCCAGCAAAGTAGAAAGTACAAGCGGGAAAGAGGAAGAGAAGGAGCCAGAATAGGATTCGGGTGCGAATGAAGGGAGAAAAAGGAGGTTAGGGAAGGGGCTTAACTTGAGAGATGAGGGGAAGATTAATTCAGAGAGAGATGGAGGAAGAAAGAATAAAAAACACCAAGGATATTTGAAAAAAGTCACAGGAAAATGTGTTATTTTATAAGCTTTCTTTAAGACACATGAGAAACAGATAGAATTTTAATGCAGTTACTCTATATGACAAGACAAAGCTCACTCCAGATCCATAGACTACCTAACAAAACCCCAGTGCCAGGCAAGGATTAAAATTCCCTTCCAGATGTTGGTCAGGGGAGGCCCAAGAGACACCCAAAATGATACAGTCTCTTTTCGTGGTTCTTGGTTGCCTGCCAGAATCTAAGAGTAAGACCCTATTACTAAAGGCACCACGAATTTCAATCACAGGGTGTGGGGGGGAAAAGGCTGCTCTGACGCGGAGGTCTCTTCCCTGAGGTCTAATTCTCAGTGTCAGAAGGTGCTGTGAAATCCGCCAAGGGAGAAAAGCTATCAGCAATCCCACCCATCTGTAAATCCTAAGAACAAGCAATAACAGAACTAGCAAGAGATCCCATTGGTGCAATGTTACTCAGAAACAGCACCTGTTACTCAGAAACAGCCAGCAGCCAGCAGCCATCTAACCGGACCTAAAGCCTGATCAGTAGGTGGGAACTTGTGCATAGCTATAAACGTAGCCAAGAACCTGTGAATGAAGAGCCCATAGGCCTTAGAGGAAGCAATAGTATCAAAGTAACATTGTTTCCAACTGCCATTTAAATAAATATTCTTATATGTAGGTGCTGTTCTCACCCCTTAACAAAGAAGATTCTTTTTGCGGAGATGGAGACTATTAGATCCACAACCAGTCAGAATGCAGAGATTAAGTGAGCATGAGATGCTCATCCCAAAATGGAATATCTACAGTACACCTATAGCTCAAGAAACATCTCAGAAATCAGGGCAGAAAGATTGTGAGCACCTGAGGACCAGGACAACTACTGCATGATGTTTCTTCTGAACAGGATGGGGATGTGACGACAATAAAATCTTAGCATTATGGCTGTCTACATGAGACCTGCAAAGACCACATCCACTGACATGCCAATATGGATGCAAGAAAAGTTCACAAGACTTCCCCATTAAATGAAATGCAGCAGCATCAATGAATGCTGAAGGAGAGAACATCGATATTAGGAGGTTCGTTCTTTTTTCTCTTTCTTTCTTCCTTTTTTGCCACAATTCTAATACTGAGGGATGAACCCTAAACACAGGCAAATAAAGGCAACACTTACTAGATTAAATAGGCTGTGTGTGTGTGTGTGTGTGTGTGTGTGTGAGAGAGAGAGAGAGAGAGAGAGAGAGAGAGAGAGAGAGAGAACCAAATATAGAAGAGGATATGGATTTGATGGAAGCTATTGAAGAGGGGTGAAGGGTGGAAAGAATGCAAATATGGTGTATTTATGTATGAGAACCTCAAATTAAAAAATAAGAATAGGGCTGGAGAGATGGCTCAGAGGTTAAGAGCACTGACTGCTCTTCCAGAGGTCCTGATTTCAATTCCTAGCAACCACATGGTGGCTCACACTCATCTGTAATGGGATCCCGTGACCTCTTCTGGTGTGTCTGAAGATAGCTACAATGTACTCATACTCATAAAATAAATAAATATTTTAAAAATAAGAGTAAAAATAGTGTTTTGAAGAATGTATTATTTTGAAGTGACAACTTAAAGCTTACACAGATATTTTGAAAATACAAACAAAATGCCATTGTTTTGCAACTTAACCAACTAAAATTTGAGCTGAGGGCAGGAGGATCTCTCGGACTTGCTGTGGTTTTCTTTCGTTGCATTGCTGTTTCAAACTCTTTATCCATAAGACCCTTCCTTACTGCATCTATCCAGGATGCCTTGACCCCATTCTTTTTATCAAAAATTATTCTGCGCACCAAAATATGCAAACAAAAACTGTTCATGATCAACAAAAACTTGGAATAGCCTTAATATTCATCAACAAGAGAATGCTCATACAGTGCAGAGTACAGTCATGTGATGGAACACACAGTCAGCCTCCAGACTAGAACTCTCATTTCTTTATCACACAGAAGGCAATTTTTTTCTATGTGTCTTTTTGTCTGTTCTTATTTATTACTCATCCCCTTATCTAGTTGTGATCTCTATTCTATCTATTTATATCTAACACCTAGCTTAGTGCCTGAGGAATGGTAGGCACTCAGAACTCATGACTGGATGTATGTATGTATGTATGTATGTATGGATGGATGGATGGATGGATGGATGAATGGTATCTGCAATGAGTGGTTTCTGCTAAGCCCTGCCTACCTGAGAGCCACTCTACCACTCTGAGGTCACTCTGTTGTTACCTATAATATACTTTTTTTTTTGTTTCATTCTCAAAGGCAACCCTATTTTTCTCACTTCCAAAATTTGGGGGACTCTTGACTGAATGCCCAAATACTGACAATATTAACATCAGAGTGATTGATATATTGATCTACTCTGAGTTTAATGGACCAAATAATGATGAATAGAGTTTATTTAGTGAGGGCTGGCGAGATGGCTCAGCGGGTAAGAGCACTGACTGCTCTTCCAAAGGTCCTGAGTTTGGATCCCAGCAACCACATGATGGCTCACAACCACCGGTAATGAGATCTGATGCCCTCTTCTGGTGCGTCTGAAAATAGCTACAGTGAATTACGCCAGAGCAAGCGGGGTTGGAGTGAGCAGGACCGGCAGAGGTCCTGAGTTCAATTCCCAGCAGCCACACGCATGATAGCTCACGGCCATCTACACACAGAACACCACAACTACATCATAGCTACAGTATACTCATACACATAAAATAAATAAAAATAATAATAAAAAAATAATTTATTGAGTGAGCCTCTTTGCAGGCAAATATTCTTTGAGTCCTACAGGTAACCTCTTCAACATTCACATAGGAATATGAAGTGAGCACTAGCATTATTATCAGATAAGGGAAACTGAGGCACAAGCCATAACTTTTCAAAAATGCATATAACTGGGTCCATGGTAGAGTTAAGTGCAAAGCCACACAGCACAGTGTGTTCCGCTGCATCAAATACTCGAAGCTGAAAATGAGAGCGTAATTAATTGCAGCTCACACTGCGGATCGGTTGAGAGGCTGAGCAGCTTGGTCTGGGTTGCATAGCGAAGGCAGACGGTGCTGATGGGGCCCCACATGGGGCCTGGGAAAGCCAGGCTTCAGAAAGCCGGTGCCCATGTGGGCTTCAATAAAGAACCCTTCAGATCCCGCCCTTTTCCTGTGCTGGGTAATCACAGGATTTACCTGAAGGAGCCAGGATTGTGTCTCTTGTGATCCTGGCTGGGGGCTCAGAGCACCCGTCGCTACTGGAGTCATCTATAATTAGAGGATTAGGCCATCCCACATTTGGGCTGACTGCAGGCATCCTTGACAAGCATCAGTCTTAGGGATGGATATGGATGTCTCTGTGGTTGTGGCTCCACGTAGAGAGGGGTAGGACTTCAGAAAAGCAGAACAGGAAAATAAGCCGCAGAGACCTTTCTTTCTGACTGCTCGGGTTTTATGCCCCTTTTTGAACATTTCATGCACCAGAGATCTGGAGCCACCCCCCTTTTTTTCCTCTTCCATTCTGCAGATGGGCTCCCCTTCCTGCACTGCACTGGATTATCAGGCCAGGGACAATGTTAATTCTTACGAGGGGTTTGTCTGGTGCAGGGATTTCTTCCAAAGCCAGTTCTTTTTGCCAGCTTCTCTTTAGACATCGGCTTCTAAGCTGGGTTGACATACGCAGTCTGCCTGCGCACAGCCTCTTAGGTCGCAAAGAAGAACTGACGCTTAGATACTTAGCCATCCATCAGTCTTCCTGGCCTCCCTTATGGTCAGTCACTGGAATGCTATTAAATTATCGCACGCTCGTGGCAGAAACATCAAATGAAATAAAGCATTCTAAAGAGAACCTGAGACTCCTCTGTGAGACCAACCACCCACACCCTAGAGAGGAATCCTGCTATTAGCTTGGTGCCTACCCTCACAAGGCACTTAGAGTTTGATAGAAAGACGACTATTAGCATATTCTAAAATACTGTTTCTACTATTTGATAATTTTACAGGAGTCCATTTTGCTTTACCCAGATAGAGTCATGCATAGGCAAAAAGCTCTTAAAATGCTGGTCTGCAGCGACTCTTTCCAACCTCAGTGTTAGGTAGCAGTATGTGCTAACAGCAGGCAGGTGGAAGCAGTTGCGAGTTGGCATGGTCTAATGTTCCAGTGTTCCTGTCCCACATAGACCTGTTGTACTGAATATCCAGTGCCTTTGCAGGTTCCTTCCACTAACTCTTCTCTCCTTGCTTTTCACTTCTGTTGCCCTGCTTCATGCCCTGGCCACCGTAGAACTATTAAGATGGGCTTTCAGTGGGTGTTGGCTTCTGGGAGGACTAACGGTACCTACCTCTTGGTGGGGCAGTATTAGTCAGCTAGAGCTCCCAGAAGACCATTTGCTCAGCTGCAGAAATCCCTTCCTACCATGGCAGGATGCTGGAGGTCAGATAAGCTCCTGACTAGAACAGCAGGTGGTCTGCAGCAGCCATCCCACTTTGAGCTTCCAAGTGGATCCGTGCCTGGAGGGGAAGAGGGGGCGGAGGAGGGACATCCACCCCTTCAGCTGTCAAGTGGACTTTGCCAGTACCTTGAGACTGGAAGCCAAGACCCAGGCCCTAAAAATCAGGGCAACTGACAGTAGCACTGCTCAGGAGTTCATTGCCAAGTAATTGGGCATCAACCACTGAGCCTGCCTCCAAGGCAAAGACTGCTTCCGCTATTAAAAGCAGTTGCTGACATTATGCCCCAGGCTGAGAAATGCAGTCTGGGCTGTCCCAGAGACCAGCATGAAGGAAATGAGATGAAGCCTAGAGACCGTACCAAGTGGAATCCAGGGATGCCGGCAGGAGGCGCCAGTCGGTGTCAGAGTCCCGTGGCACCCAGAAGTCACCAGTGGTCTGCACCGTACTTACATGATCTGTTCCACACCTCACCTCTGCCAATATCCCACGCTCACTGCCAGTCTCCTATCTCCATGAGACTCCTTCACAGTCAGTAGCAAAGAAAGTAGGCAAGAAGAGGCCACGCCAGAGAGGTCGTTATTAAATCAAACACTGGAAGTTAACACTGGGCAGCGGTGTCTCCCAGCAAACTCACTACATGAGCCTGAGCAGCCAGCCTATTTCTACAGCTCAAGAAGGTGTGTGGGCTGGGCACGGTGGAGTGCTCTGTTACCACAGCATTCGAGAGTCAGAGGGAGGCAGATCTCTGAGAGTTTGAGGCCAGTCTGGGCCTACATAGTTGTGGGGAGTCGCAGCTGCCACCCTATATACATATATTTTGAACACCTGGTTTCTGGCCAGAGCAGAGAGCATTGATAATCAAGCCCTTAGTTGGAGAAGCTGAGTGCCTCTAGTTTGTGATGCAAGCTGGCATGAATTCCCGCAGCCTATTGTGCTTTGCCACGTAGCTGATGCTGATTGGGACCAGGGAAAGTATTTAACCCACAAGGGCTGGGGTCTGGAGAGAGACTGAAGAGAGAGTAAGTATGTGGAGATAGGAGTAAGTATGTAGAATTAGGGCTGGTGATGGGTTAGAGGTAAGATGTAGATTTAGAAGAGTAAGTATGTAGAGATAGTAAGTAAGTATGTAGAATTAGGGCTGGTGAAGGGATAGAAGAGTAAGTATGTAAGGATAGAAGTAAGATGTAGGAATAGAACTAAGAATAGGAATAGGAGTAAGTAGAAATAGTAATAAGTAAGATGTAAGAAACAAGATTACAAGGCTCCTGCTTGGAGAAGAGCTCGTTGTTTGCCTCCTTACTTCTAACTGGACAGGTAAGGCGGCCGACACATAGTTAAGACTTTTTCGCAAAACCACGAAGCAGACAAGAAGGGGTGTTTGGGATCAATTAAAGCAACTTGGAAAAAAATTGACCTTCGTTTTGAGCCAGTCAGAGTTATGAAGGTTTGTGTTTTGAGCCAATCATGACCTTCCTATTCATAGCTGTTCCTTCACCACCGGAAAAGTGCCTCCGATGGCTGAGTGGGGATGGTTCATGGAGGCTTGTAACAGGAAAACAAAACAAAACAACGACAACAAAAACAAAAAATACAAAAGCAACTTTGCTGCCCATTGTTTCCAACCCTGGCGTGGCTGTGCTACGGTCAGTAACCTGGAAAACTAGCCACAGTCCTCTGGAGAGTTCTCTCAAGGCATTTGTGGGGTCGAGGGCAGCTGGTGCACAGAGGGTTCTACAACTGTCCATCTGATGATCCTCCTGCTTCTGAGAGCTCAGGAAGCAAGAGACAACCCAATAGCTGCCCACTAGTCGAACTGCCCAATCTTATCCACTCATTACAGAAGAATGAACTTTCAGGAAGATGTGATGGACTTTATAGCACCAACGACGACTTAACAGGTTTCACTCTCACGTCAACAGTAATTTTGACAAGTTTGAATGATATTTTAACGGTGCTTTATACCTGCCCTGTGTACCGGGAAGGGTGGGTCCTCCTCATCTGCCGTTAACACACTGTGGACGTTGAACCATGTCTGAATAATTGGAGTGACTTCTCCACCTTATCCTCATTAATGCCTAGTGTTTCATTGTTGGGGGTGGGTGACCCACCAGAGCATAGAGAAATCACCTTTCAGACAAAAGCTGGGGTTTCTTCCATATGCCTTTCCCACATGGCAGCTCCTCAAATTCTGTAATTTACTAAGTCCAGGCAAGTTTGCTTTCTAAATTCACTCAAAAGTACCCTCTGTTTTATTTCTCCTGCCACACTCTAGTCTAAGCCACCAACCCACCCCATGTAAAGTCTAGAGACATCCACACTAGAATCTCCGAGCACATCGCCAAGGCCGACAGACAGCCCATTGTGCTTACGAGTGTTATGATTCCTTTCCTTTGCTCTTGAAATGCGAGCATGCCTTCATGTTAGCCCACAAAGCCCTCGTGGAAAGGCTCCCACTGGCCCAGAAGGCCATGCACACTTACTGCTCTCATAATTACCACCCCTGTTCTCTCCAAAACTGCAGTGATGTTACATCACCACCAGTGGCAATTAAAAGCCAAATGAGAATACAATTCTGTAACTTCACCACCATCCCCACTATTGGATACAGAAAAGAAAAAAAATAAAATAAAACCCTCAGAGCCTAAATATTGATTTAACTGACATTATGTCTTTACATCCATAAAATAATATAACTTGAGGCAGTTTCAAATTAATCTAGGAAATGCGGCAGGGGCTTCAGCTCTGCCAGCCACTAAGTGCACAAAGACTCAGTTGGGAGGTAATTACAAACCCTGGCTTCACGGACCTCCCACGGACCTGCAAGTGGGCGTGTCTGCTCCCCTACTGAGCCTGGCAATTTCAGTATCTCTAGGGCAGCCAGCTGGAGGCAGCCTTTGGGTTTGGAGAAAGATGTCCCTGGATGCTTCTTTATTTAATCTAGAAGAGCGTTCGCTGTCCTTTTCCTTGCTTTTTAACTCTTCTATGAGTCTTTCTGAGGCATGGCTCCTCCGAACTCCCCACCACGTCTCCAGAGTTAACTCTGATTAAGCTCAGCCAATTGTGAGGTCTCTGGTCTGAGAGTGGAGCCACACAATCAAGATGAAGCTCTGTTTCATTGATTCATCTAAATCCTGCTTCTTCTGGATCCTGGGTTCAGCTTCAACGTCCCTAAATCCAATTTTCCAGGGTTCATTCTTTCTTTTTCATTTTGTATGTATGGGGTGAGTACATACATGTATACATGCTCATATATGTGTGCGTGGGTATGCATGCATGTGTGCATGCATGTGTGCATGCACGTGTGTGTAGACACATATGCACTCAAGCACACATGGGTGCACCCACAAATGTGAAAGTAGAGGCCCAAAGTTGACATAAGTGTCCTCATCATCATTTTCCAGTTCATTTACTAAGACAGGATCTCTCCCTGAACCTGGAGCTCACCGACTCTTAGGTAACCTAGCTCACCAAACACGGAGTTAAGTGCCAGAAGGTCAGCAAAGGAAAGGACAGGAATGATTCTCGCTCTTCCACTGGAGCACAGAGGAAGGTCTGAAGTAAACAGGGTCTAAGACAAAGCGCCTGACTTCCTAAAGGGCACAGTTCTGTCCACATTCAAAGTCAGATCCTCATCTAGGAGGGGTCCTGAGTTACATACGCAGAGTCTAGGCTCAGCTCCCCAGAGATAACATCCCACGCTCTCAATTTCGCGACTTTAGTTCTCCAGAGAGCGCTGCTATTTTTTTCCTCTGCTTTTAAATTATTTTCCCAGTTCCTATGGTTGATTATATTATTGACCTCAATTTGTCACCTCCCCTTGAATTTATGCCCTTCCCTCAGTGACTAAACTCCTACTGGAAGATCATAAATCCAGTCATGTGACTTCCCTTAGCCAATACACTACCAGCAAGAATAGCATCAGCAGAAACGGTGGCTGTTTTTGTGGGTACACTCTTGCGATAGGGACATGCCCTAAGTCTCTCAAAAGATGGCGATGCTTTAAATGATTAAGGGGAACCTGTCCCTAGAGAGAGCTATCACAAATGGGGTACTGTTACTACCGACAGAGCTGTCACACTTTCTGCATCTAGTTGGGGAAGCTACTGTCTCTCCCTTCACACTTTCTCTCTCCAGCTAACAGCACATGACCTTCTAGGCTCTTCCTTGAAAAATAATGGGAGTCAACATTGCTTCAGAACAACAAGTTTGCACTTTAAGCATGACTCTGAGTTTTATCAGTGTGTGTGTGTGTGTGTGTGATATCATATACAGGTATGTATTTATCAACCAAGCCCTCTCTCCAGTCCCACAGCTCTGGATATTGTTATGTGACCTTGAACTATAGGGTAATTGAAGATATGACAGTCATTTTCTTCATTGGGAAAATGAAGTGTTACCCATTTTAAATGAGACAAATTATCTTGTATGATTATCTTGTCTCTGGACTCAGCCATGGTACTCAACATAGGTTGTGGAGTGTCTGTTGCTTTAATGTTGTTTATAATTGTCATTAACTTATGGAGTTTATTTCTTATTCTTCCTTATAGGTATAAACTTATTGTATGTAGCTATGGTTTTCATGAATATTTTCATTAAAGTTCATCTCATCCTTTGACCATCTCAAATACCCTCCTCTTTCTTTTCCTCTCCCTCCCAAAAGACTCCCTCCTTCCCCCAGCAGGCCGCACTTTTACTGTCATGTTGTTATTTATAGTGTGAGATATGTTTATGGAGATATATTATATATAAAATTATATTTATGTATCTAATTAAAATCTAGGAAACACAAGGGAGAGGAAACTTGTGCAATATTCACCTTTCTGTAGCCGACTTATTTCATTAATGTGAGAATCTCCAGTTACATCAGCAAGTGCCAAGATTTCTATCTTTATGGCTAAGACTTCATTTTCTATTGTATATATGTGTGAGTGTGAATGTGTGTTTATCTTCTTTATCATTCATCCATTGATGGACACCTAGGCCACTTTCATAACTTGACGATTATGAATAGTTCAGCAATAAACATGGATGTACAAGGATCTCTATGGAACATTGACCTAGACTCCTTTAGGTATATACCCAAGACAGATAGAGCTGAGCTAGGTGGGTCATATAATTATTCTATTTTTTTATTTGTTTGTTGAGGATCCTCCAGAGTTGCTAGACTAATTTGCATTCCCCAAGAACAGCATATAAAGGTTTCTTTTCCCTCACATCTTTACCAGAATTTTTTGCTTTGTGTGTGTGTGTGTGTGTGTTTTATTAATGATGGCTATTATAACTGTGTTAAAGTGAAGTTTCACTGAAGTTTAATGTATAGGCCTATGATGCCTAAGACTGTTGAACATTTATTTCACATCTGTACTTCATCTTTTAAGAGCCATCTGTTCATTTCATTAGCCCACCTATTTATTAGACTGTTTACAGCTTTGGGATGTTGCTATTGTTATTGTCTTGGCATTTCTTTTTTTTTTTTAATTTTTACATATTCTGGGTATGAATCCTCTGGCATGGATATTTCAGAGAAGTGTTATTTTACCCTGTAGGTGTTCTCTTTGCTCAACTGTTTTCATTGTTGTACAAAAACTTCTTATTTACATGCAGTCTCATTCTTAGTTGTACTTTTAGGACTATTGAAACCTTTTTCAGAGAGGTCTTCTCCAGGCCTGCATCTTTAAGTGTTGTTTCCTTTATTTATTTAGTTGGTTGGTTGTTTGGTTGGTTGGTTAGTTGGTTGGTTGGTTTATAGGTTAGAAGATTTAATTCAGTGTGGTTTTAATTTCAGTTAGGAAGATTGGCTGGTTGCTTAGTTGGTTGGTTGGTGGATGAGTGGATGGTGGGTGGGTAGGTGGGTGGGTGGTAGGTGGGTGGGTAGGTGGTAGGTGGGTAGGTGGTGGGTAGGTGGGTGGGTAGGTGGGTAGGTGGGTAGGTGGTGGGTGGGTAGGTAATAGGTGGGTAGGTGGGTGGGTGGGAGAGTGTGTTGGTTGCTTGGTTGCATGGTTTGCTGGCCTTGAACTCTCCATGTAGCCAAGACTTTCTTTGAGCACTTGATTCTGCTACGTTAGCCTCCTGAGACCTGGGCTTAACGACAGACATCACCACACAGCCTTTGCATCTTGGTCTTTTCCCTAGATTTTCTCTCGCAGTTACAATTTTAGGCCTTACATTAAGGTCTTGGGTCCACTTGGAACTCATTTTACTATTTACTGAGAAGTAGGAATTTAGTTTCGTTCTTCTGCATGTGAATTTCCAACTTCCCCAGTACCATTTGTTGAAGACAGTTATTTTATCCAATGTGTGTCTTTGTACAAAAAAAAAAAAAATCAAGTTACATATCTCTGTGTAATCTATATGGCTGTGTGGGTTTACCTCTGAATCATTTATCTTATTCCATTGAACTACAAGACATGTCTGTTTTGGTATCTGCCTTAGTTAGGGTTTTACTGCTGTGAACAGACACCATGACCAAGGCAAGTCTCATAAAAGACAACATTTAATTGGGGCTGGCTTACAGGTTCAGAGATTCAGTCCATTATCATCAAGGAGCTGAGAGTTCTACATCTTCATCTGAAGGCTGCTAGCTGAATACTGACTTCCAGGCAGCTAGGGTAAGGGTCTTAAAGCCCACACTCACAGTGACACACCTGCTCCAACAAGGCCACACCTCCTGATAGTGCCACTCCCTGGGCCAAGCACCTACAAACCATCACAGTGTCTATGCTATGTGCTCCATCACTAAGGCTCCGTAGTATAACGGGGAGTTAAGTATTGTGATATTTCTATGCAGTTTTTTTGTGGTTGTTGTCCATGGTCACCTTGGCTCTCCAGGACAACTTGTGATTCATGTGAAATTTAAGATTGCTCTTTTCTATTCCTATATGTCACTGAAATTTTGATGAAGATTTCATTACATCTATAGATTACTTTGTATAATACAGTCATTTTCATATTAAGTCTGTCAGTCCATGAGAATGAGAGGTCTTCTACTTTCCGATATCTTCAATATTTTCCTCAGGGTTTTAAAATTTTCCGTGTAGAGATTTTTTTCGCCACTTTGGTTCTTGTACCAGGATTGTTTGTTTGTTTAACTATTGTAAGATTGTTTTCCAAATTTTCAGCATGTTTGTTATTCATAAGTAGGAAAGCTCCTGACTTTTGTATGTTGGTGTATCCTAATACTTTGCAGAAAATGTTTATTCATTTTAAGAGTCTTCTGGAGTAATCTTTGGGATGTTTTTCAAGTAATGTTGACTTGGCTTCTTCCTATCTATTTATATCTTTTTCTTTCTCTCTCTTGTCTTATTGCTCTATTTAAAACTTTACGGACTGAAAGTAGAGAAAGCAAAAACTTTTGTTTCATCTCTGATGTTAATGGAAATGCTTTAGACATTTTCCCACTTGATTCAGTGTTTGCTATAGGTTTCCCACATAACACTGTCATCACATTGAGATAGGTTCCTTCTCTTCCTAATTTCTTCATAGCTTTTATCATGAAGAGATGTTAGACTTTGCCAAGGACCTGTTCTCTGTCCACTGAGATGATCATGTGACTTTTTTCCCTGTTGCTCTGATAAAATACCCAGCCACACACAGCTTAAGGAAGAAAGTACTTTTACTTCAACTCACAGCTCAAGGGTACAGTCCACCATGTAAGGGACATCAAGGCAGAAGCTTGAAGCAACTGAGCACAAACAAGACACAGAGGTGAATGTATGCTAGTACCCAGCTTGCTTGCCTTGCTTTATATGGTTCAGGGAAATGTGTCTTCCCTCATCAATTAACATGATCAAAATAATCCCACACAGGCCTGCCAGAAACCAATCTCCCACGTGACTCTATCAAGTTGACAATTGATACTAACCATTGAAGTCATCCTAATGTGATATATCACACGTTTTTGATTTGTGTATATTGAAGCATCCTACATTCTGGGGATATGACCCTTTAGGTCATGATGAAACCTTTTAATGTCTTGTTTAATTCACTTTGGAAGTAGTGTATTGAGAAGTTTTGCATCTATGTTAATCAGGGAGAATAGCCTGTCACTTGTTTTGGGGTTGTTGCTGTTGTATCCCTCTCCTTGGTTTCATGCCAGAGTAATGCCTGGCTTCATAATGATGTTGGTAGTATTCTTTACTTTTCCATTTTACGGACTAGAGTGAGGATCTCTGGCGTTAGTCCTTTAGTCTGGTAGAATTCAGTGGTGGACCCATCTGAACCGGGATTTTCTTCATTGGGAAACTTTTAATTACTACTTCAATACCATTGCTCATCATAGAGTTAAGTGTTTGCAGCCTCTTGTTTTAATTTTGGTATGTCATATAGGTATAGAGATTAATCATTTCTTCTAAATGTTTCAAAACTTATTGATACATACATTTTAAAAGTATGTACTAATGATCCTGTAATTTCATTAGTATTGGTTGTGTCTTTTTTTTTAAGATTTATTTTATTTATTTTATGTGTATGAGTACACTGTAGCTGTACAGATGGCCATGAGCTATCATGTGTGTGGCTGCTGCGAATTGAACTCAGGACCTCTGCCCGGCCCTACTTGCTCTGCTCTGCTCGCTCCTGCCAAGCTTGCCCCAGTGTAATTCACTGTAGCTGTCTGCAGACGCACCAGAAGAGGGCCTCAGATCTTATTATGGGTGGTTGTGAGCCACCATGTGGTTGCTGGGATCTGAACTCAGGACCTTTGGAAGAGCAGTCAGTGCTCTTACACACTGAGCCATCTCACCAGCCCCCTGGTTGTGTCTTTTTGATCTGTCATTTTATTAGTTTCAGTCTTCTTTCTCTTTAGGTTAATTTGGTTAATGGTTTTTCAATCTTGTGTAGCTTTTCAAAGAAAGAACTCTCTGTTTCACCAGTTCACTGTTTGATTTTTGTTTCTTTCCATTTCATTATCTGCCCTGATATTTACTATTTCTTTCTGGCTAGTGATTTAGAGTTTGGGTTTTTTTTTTTTTCCCTAAGACTTTGAATTGCATTGATAAGTTTCTTATTTAATATCCCTCTGATTTTTTGATGTAGTCACTGATAGCTATAAATTTCCTTCTTTTACTATTTCCCATATGTTCTGGTATATTACATTTTCATTTTCATTTAATTCTAAAATCTATTGAAATTCCTTCCTGATGTTCATGATGTCTTACCCATAATTCAATAGTATGTGCTTCAGTGTCCACAAGTGTATCCATTTTCCAGAGTCTCTCATATTGGTTTCTGATTTTGCTTTTGTTTTTTCATGATCACTTGTGGAGAAAAGGACTGATTTCATCTTAGAGCCTACAATACATCCTGAAAGAAGCTAAAGCATAAACTCAATGCAGGAGCCTTTCTGCCCACATATATGTTGATAGTCTGTGATTCATCAGAGAGAGACAAACTAGGGCGGGTAATGAAGTCACCCACTATGGTGTGCTGTGCCTTAACATCTAGTAGGTGTTATGAAATTTATGAAATTGGTTATGCTGATATTCGGTATATATATGTTTAGAATTAATAATGTCCTCCTAATTACGTGTTCCCTCAGTCAATACAACATGAATGTCCTTATCTCCTGTGACTAATATGAGTTTGAAGCCCATTGTGTCAGGTGTTGGGATAGCTGCACCTCTTCACTCTTCAGCTCCATTTGTTTGACATGTCATGTTCTACCTTTTCACCTTTGTTCATCTTTTCTGGTGAGATTACCTTCTTTTAGGAAACAAATAGAAGGTTCTTCTTTTTCTTTCTGATCCAATCTGCTAGTCTGTGTCTTTCTGTTGGAGAACTGAGAACATTAACATTTGCGATTATTATGGACGGGTATGTATTCATTCCTATGATTTTGCTATTTCTGTAATAGTTGGTGCTTCCTCATCTAACTGCCATACAGGACCAACCCTGCTTAACTTCTGAGATGAGACAAGATCAGGGGCTTTCAAGGTCGTATGGCCATAGACACGTCTGATACTTTTCTAATCCTCATTTGTTTATTCTTTCTTGCAAACATATGGATGTATTTCTCTTTCTCTCTGGTATGTAAGATTTCCACAACTTTCTTCTGTGCTAACTTAGTGGCCATGAATTCCTTTAGCTTTTCATCATGTAAAGCTTTCTTTTCTCTTTCAATGAAGGACAATTTTTCTAGGTATAGTAATCTAGGTTGTCAGGTAATATCTTTTAAGATTTGAAATATAAGATTTCATGCCTTCCTATCCTTCAGAGTTCCTCTAAAAAAAA
>NW_022196906.1:93953433-93953786 GCF_008632895.1 Mastomys coucha
AAAAAAAAACATATCTGGTCTAGGCCAGCAGGTGCTCTGAGAAGACCTTGGGTGCAAGTTCCACAGCCAATCCCACAACTCCTAGAGGAAGCTCCACTCCCAGGTGCTCTAAAGTGCCCAGGATCAGAGGTGAGGAGGACAAAACATTTGTCCCAACACCAGGAGTTACTGGGACCAGTGGGACCAGGCACACAGGAACTCCGCCAGCCCAGTGGCTCAGGTTCCTTCCAGTCTGTATGGGCCAGCAGGTGCCCTGGGAAGACCATGGGCACAAGTTCCACATCAAGTCCCACAACACCCAGAGGAAGCTCCACTCCCAGGTACTCTAACAAGCCCAGGGTCACAGGATCCCA
>NW_022196906.1:93954685-93969257 GCF_008632895.1 Mastomys coucha
CAGATGTCATACAGACCCTACAAGAACACAAATGCCAGCCCAGGCTACTATGCCCAGCAAAACTCTCAGTTACCATAGACGGAGAAAACAAGATGTTCCTTGACAAGACAAAATTTACACAATATCTTTCCATAAATCCAGCCCTACAAAGGATAATAGAAGGAAAACATCAACATAAGGAGCAAAACTACACCCTAGAAGAAGCAAGAAAGTAATCTTTCAACAATTCCACACAAACCTAATTCCACCTCTTACAAGAAAAACAACAAGAAGTAACAATTACTTTTTCTTAATACCTTAATATGAAAATTAATATTACCAATATATCCTAATAGATTGAAACCCAAAAATATGAGGAATTAGAAATTTATTGACTGTCATCCAATGGTCTCTCTAGTTTGGTAATTGGAGAAATAGGCCCAATATTATACAATCCATATACACTTTCAGCTTGTTAGTTCAAGACAATATCTTGCTGTGTACAACATAATGGTCTTGAGATCTTGCTTCTCCTATCTCAGCCTCTCTATTAGTAGTATTGTTTATTTCATGTTTTTACACTATACTATGGTTTTCAGAACAGCTTACATATTTCAAAAGTATTTATATACCCAAAAGAAATATAGACAATTAAATTGGGAAGGGGCTTGTAAGAGAACAACAAACAGTGAGACTAAATGTTTTGCTTGACGTTTATAACTCTTGTATCAAGTTTGAAGAAGAGGACTTTATAAGTTATTCTTTCTCTGAGATGATTGCTTTTCCAAATGATCATAGCCAATGAATCAAATTCTTACCCTCACCTAATGTCTGTACCACCCTCCAAGCAGAACCATTGTTCATTGAAACAGTTGGTGAATGACTTTATGGATAGACCATCTTAATACACACATCATTTCTTAAATGAATGTAACCTGTTCTCTGTGGGCTGAGAATAAAGTCACTCACTCAAGTCAAATAGTTTTGACCATAGCAGGAAGTCTGTATCCAAAAATCGTGCCTACAATTCATTCCTTGGTGCAGCAGAACTGTCAACTCTCAGCTTAGCTACAATGGAGGTAAAATCCTTTGGTGATGTGAGGGTCATTGAGTACAACCTTATTACAATGAAATCCAATGTCTAAAAAATGTTCTTATTTTGGGCTTGTACCACAGTAAGAGCCAAGATTTTAAGCTCTACTAAATACATAACAAACAAACAAACAAACAAAAAGACTTTATATATTTATGTTCATTTAAGAAAATACTAGTAGTGATGTATTATTTTGAAATATACAGTTAATATGTTTGGAGTTATTTAAAATTTATATTGAGAAAAACATATGTATTTTCAGTATTGCTGTAGACAAGCATCTACATAAGACTGTTAAATTGATTGTTGTTTTATATCAAACAACTTTTATAATACTCATTTTTATTGTTATAATATTTTATAAATTTTAAAGAATATGACAAAGAAAAATACTATAGGTATTGAAGGGGGGTCTCTAAGAGGAGTTGGGATACAAAAACGAAACAAAAATGAGATGCAATTCTATTCACTTAAAATATGTTTTTAAGTGTTAACAAATTCAGATAAATTGAAGTCATGTAACTTTTCTCATCATAATACAATAAAAGTTTTTTTTAAAAAAAACCATATCTGTTACTATGGTGGTTGTCTGTACGTGACTTAGTGTTCTCTGCTGTAGCTTTCAATATTCTTTGTTCTTCATCTTAGTGTTTAGACAGCAATACAACATAAGAAAATGTTTTTATGATTTTTGTCTGTCTCCCATTATAAATGACTTCTGCTCATGGATAGCCATCTTTATAAATGGGCTCTTCAGCAATGGCTTTTTTTTTTTTTTTTTTTTTTTTTTTTTTTTTTTTTTTTTTTTTTGGTTTTTTGGTTTTTTGAGACAGGGTTTCTCTGTATAGCTCTGGCCGTCCTGGAACTCACTGTGTAGACCAGGCTGGCCTTGAACTCAGAAATCCACCTGCCTCTGCCTCCCAAGTGCTGGGACTAAAGGCATGAGCCACCACCGCCTGGCCAGCAATGGCTTATTGAATATATTTTCTATGCATTTAACTTGTATTTCTTCTCCTTTTCTATCCCTGATTCATCAATTTGGTCTTTTAATGGTGTACCATCTATCTCAGATACTCTTACTGTAATGTCTTATTATTGTATCTTTGTTTTACTCATCTCCCTTGCCTTCAGGCCCTACTATTCTGCCTTCTCTTTGATTCACTGGTGAAGCTTTTGTTGAATGTTTCATTTGTTTTTCATTTCCAGAATTTTTATGTTTCTTTTTTCAAAATTTTTATCTCTTTACTAAATTCCATTTTTAAATACTATATTGATTTCAATATTTTATTTGCTATATTAGCTTTTAATTCATTCAGCAGTGTGTGTCCTCTTTGGTTTTATTGAGCATTCTTTCTGTTTAATCAGGTGGACATCTGTGTGTGAGTATATACACACTCATTCAGGTACCTGGGGAGGGAGGCCAGAATTGCAAGCAGTTGTGAGTTTTCTGACTTGGTACTGGGAACAAAACTCGATCCTCTGCAAAATCAGTACACATTCTCAAGTGCTGAGCCATCTCTCTCGCCCCTTCTTGAGCATTTTCACAATCATTCTTTAGACTTCTTTGTCTGGGATCTCATCTATTTCATTATCATTGGAATCTTACTGTGGAATACATATTTTTGAGGAGTCACATTATATGGGATTTTTTGTTTTTTGTTTTTTGGGGTTATTTGTTTTGGTTTTGGTTTTGGTTTGGTTTGGTTTTGGTTTTGTTTGCTTCTTGGAATTTTGTCTTTGGCCTTGGGCATCTGAAATTCAGGTAATTGGTAGGATTATTTTTTAATCACCCATATTCTTTCAGTTGAAGTGTTTTTAGTGTTCAACTGGGATTAGATTAGAGTAGGGTGTCTTTCTTCTGCTCTAGACTATGCATGTCCCCAAGCTCCATGATCTTCATCACTATTCTGACAGTAGACCACCAACAGCAACAGCAAAGAGACTGATGGATAAGAGTTCTGCTAAAACATAGGACTAGCCAACTAAAAACACGTCCCTTCAACTCCAATGATTTGGGGGAGCAAAGGGACAAGACCAGTGTGATGTATACTGAAATACATAGTTACTAAATATATACTATATTTACGTATTATATATATTTATATATTAAATAGTATATATATTTATATTATATTTTGTATACTATATATATTTATATATTAAATAGTATATATATTTATATTATATTTTGTATACTAAATGTATACTAAAATACTGGTTACTAAATATAAGAATGACAAGAAAATAAGCAGACTATTAGAGCTGCAGAGAAAAAAAGGAAGAAAATAAAAGTAAATAGCAGGAACAGCAATAGTGATGAAGGTCAAGGCAGAGTGGAAAGAGAAAGTGGTAAAGAGATAAGAAAACCTAAAACATCCCCAGTACTCAGGAGGCAGAGACAGGGTGAACCCCACCAACCCTGGTCCCAGCCAACCTGAGCTCTTCAAAAAAGCCAATTTCAAACACATATATTAAGTAAAACTAAAAAGGAGAGAGAACAGAACAAGACAAAGCTGGTCTACAAACTGGAATTATATATTAAATAAGGGAAGTATAAAAGTGAAGGAAAGAAAGTTGGGCGGGGTCTCAGTCATTCTATCTGCAGTCTCTTGCTGAGCACACGAACAAAGTCTGTCTCTACACCACCTCGATTATCTTTCCCTGCCTCCCCATGAAAGCTGAACCTTCATGGGATTACTCTTCCTGAGTTGGTGTTTGTATTGTGTGACCCTCAGCTAGAGAGGGTGGTTTATGGACCAGCCAGTGTACTCTAACTCGAGCAAAGATCTTTTGAAATAGTTTCTTGGAGGCTGGAAAGATGGTTCCACTGGTAAAATATTTACCATGAAAGCCAAAATGTCTGAATTTTATGATTGTGCTGGCTGGTTTTGTGTGTCAACTTGACACAAGCTGGACTTATCACAGAGAAGGGAGCCTCCCTTGAGGAAATGCCTCCATAAGACCCAGCTGTAAGGCATTTTCTCAATTAGCGATCAAGCAGGGAGGGCCCATTGTGGGTGGTGCCATCCCTGGGCTGGTAGTCTTGGGTTCTATAAGAAAGCAAGCTGAGCAAGTCAGGGGAAGCAAGCCAGTAAGTAACATCCCTCCATGGCCTCTGCATCAGCTCCTGCTTCCTGACCTGCTTGAGTTCCAGTCCTGACTTCCTTTGGTGATAAACAGCAATGTGGAAAGTGTAAGCTGAATAAACCCCTTCCTCCCCAACTTGCTCCTTGGTCATGATGTTTGTACAGGAATAGAAATCCTGACTAAGGCAATAATCCTTGGTGCCTTAAAACGCAGACACAACATGCATGTCCATGACCATGACTTCAGTGATGGAGAGAAAGAGACAGACTGATCCCTGGAGCATGCTGACCAGCCCGTCTGCCCAGTCAGTAAACTCTGGGTTTAGGGAAAGACCCTGCCTCAAAACCTAAAATGGACATGCTCCAGTGTATGGCCCCACACTCATGAACATATGGGCAGTACAATTAGACTTGGTAAACTGCAATAAATAAATGAATAAATAAATAAAAAAGAACAATATGAAGCTGGGCTATGGAACCAGAATGAATTAGGATGAGGGGAGGTAAATATAATCTACATTGTGCACATGTATGAAATTCTCAAAAAAAAAATTTTTAATTTACATTAAAAACCAAAATAAGGTAGAAAGTGAATGGGAAGTCACCCAATGTTGACTTCCATCTTCCATATTTACATACACATGTACCTACATGTATATGGACACACACAAATATACATGCACACATATACACCAAATACAGAAATACATACAAAAAGTGGTTTCTTGCCACTGGTTCAAAAAGCAAAGGATTTTCATGACATCTATGTAAGATCCAAGATTCCTGGTTAAGCTGGAAATCTGTTCAGTAATTAACATAGTGCTGGCTGGCTGCATTCTTGAATTTCTGCTTATACTCTTTGGTCTCCTTCCCTTAATCCAGAAGGATTGAGGCCTGCCTTGAGGTTTTGGGTCCTTTTACTACTTCACTTTCCAGTGTGTGTGTGTGTGTGTGTGTGTGTGTGTGTGTGTGTGTGCATTCCAGAACTGAGCTGTAACACAGCCCTCTATTTTACTTTGGATCTTTAAACCAGGACTCTCACTAAGTAATCCAGGCCCTAACTCCCTCACGGCCCAGCAGGCTTGAACCTTAAAGGCTCGCACAAATATAGGCCCAGCTTATATTTCTTCACTGTGAATCTTAGAAAGGAAAGATGGGTTTTGAAGATTCTTTGAAGATCATGTGAATTGCCAAGGCCACCCCACATAGGAATTACCTCTGGAGAAAGCTGGAAACAGAACAGAAACACAGCTTGTGATATAACACAAGAAAATTCCTGTTATAATAGAGGAGTTCATAAAGATCACTGGAAAATTCTAGTATAGGAATTGTCAACATGACTTCCTTTCATTACTAAGGACCAAATATTTATTGAAAATGAAAGGATTATTCAGGTATCCTTTTAAAAGGTCACCTGTCATGAACCGGTGTAGGAAATACTTGTGGATCGGGGAACATGATCAAAATATACTGTATGAAAATTTTTCCAATAAATAAAATAAAAACAAAAAATAATAGTCAACTTTAAAGGATAAATGCCAGATATATAAAGATAACAAACTTTTCAATGCTAAACTCAAGGAGTTTAAGGGACCTCCAGCCCTTACTGTAAAACCCAGCCTATCAAGAACCTATATAGGATCTATGGTAGGCCACAGTGCAAACTTCAAAGAGCAGAATCTTATGGGGGAAGAACTGGCACACTAACCCTTTCTATCCAGATCACGCAATTTGACGCCAAACAACAGAAACCTGCAGGTTGTGGGGACTGGGAGGAGACCAGTGAGTTCATCTTGAAAAGAATGTGCAAGAAAATCCAGAAGACCAAAGTCAAATCACACAGTTAAAAAGATAAATAATTCAAAAAGGCTGAAACTGTAGTTAGGTGGTAGCAAATTCATTTAATGATAGATACGAGACTAAACCAAGGTAATTATAGATTTATAACTATCAAGTAGAAATAATTTGTACTATGAGTTTTTTAGACATTACTGAAAACTCAAAAGATGAGAGTAGAAAATGAGGTGAGAGGAAGATTAAAAGTTTTAATTTCCTTATCTTTCACAGCAGAAAGGCGGTCAATATGTCTAAAATTAAATGTGGATCTTTAAAAAAAACTCCAGCTTTTTTAATTTTTTTATAATCATTTTTGTAACCTTAGGGAGAACTTTTAGGATCTAATATCTCTCCAGTAAAAACACATTATCTAAAGTTTCATAATTCCTTTGGTTTCTCTTTGGTTTCTTTTCCTTCTATTCTTCTAGAAAAATGCAGTTTAGGGCTTTTTTTTTTCTAAAAGTGTAGAGTAAGACCCAATTTTCACAAAATTATTCTGCACTTTTTTATTCCATTCACCTATTTAAAGAGTTACCGGGGGAGGTGTGAAGCTATTAATATCTCAGTCAGAAAACTTCTCTCTAAACAAGCATGAAGATCTGAGTTTGAACCCCAAAATCCGCATAAAAAGCTTGGTAAGTGGGGTACATTACTGTACTCCAAAGGCAGGGATGATAGAGATGGGAAAAATCCCCAAGACTCACTGGCTAGCGAGTCTAATCTAATCTGCAAGCCCCAGGTCCTGGTAAGACATCCTGTCTCAGAAATATCAACGTGGGTCTCTCCTAAGAAAGGACATTTGAGCTTGACTCTGGCCCCAAGTCTCATATACACTCATGTGCACATGAAAGAGCCACCTAAAATGATTTTTGCTTAAAAGTATTAGACTGCTAGGCAATAGAATTTGGAAAAGAGTTGTTCTCTTTTTAACTGTTTCTCTCTAAATTTTCTTTGCTTGGGGTACGTATGACCATTAGGGCTTCACACACACTAGGCATGTGCTTCATTCCTGAGACACATTCCCAACCCCTTTTTATATTTCATTTTTATACAGATCCTGAGACTACCATGTGAAGAAACCAAGGCTAACCTAGGTGGCCTTGAGAGGTCACATAGACAGAGGCAGACCATTCAAGTTCCACAGACTAGACCATGGACAACTAGTACCAGCTTTCCCAGACCTGTGGCCACATGGCCCAGGAGTACTATCACATGACAGCCGCTGCGTGACCCCAGACAGGATGTTTTAAAATGCTGTCTACTGAGCCCAACTCAAATGTCTGTCCAGGCATTACATGCTATTCCCACATTTAGGGCTCATCTTTCTTTCTCCTTCAGTTGCTACCTATGTGGCGGTTATCTTCAGAAGCACTCTCGTAGACACACTCAAAAGTACGTGTTAATAATCCCCTAAGTGTCTAAATACAACCAACCCGGCAGTTGTTTAAATCCATGAGCCTATCCAGAATGGCTCACATTCAATATTCTGATGTGAAACACAGCCATATTGGACAGACAATGAGGCCATTTCATCAGCTGGCCCGGCTGTCTGGGCAAAGGATTACATAAGTTTAACTTCACTCACTAGCCCCTGAAAAACAGGTCACCCTCCTCCCCAAATTTCCTTCCAGTCCTCTCTGGCATCAGGGATCTACTGTAGCACGGCAAAGCCATGACTCTAACACGAATACTTGGATTTTTTTTCACAACTCTGTGTGCTGGCTGGCAGTTCCTTGCTGGTCTCACCTGGACTCACTCACTGAGCTGAGTTCAGAAGGGGAAATCCTCTTGAGGCTCAAGTATGTTGAAATGGGGAGACCCTCTGGGCCACTCTTCACCCCGCCTCTTCAAGGAGACCACGCAAAACTGGGCTCCCACATGAGACAGAGACAGCAACCAAGCTGGCAAAGTCAAAAGCATAAGTATTTACTACGTTGCTGCTTATTTTACAAATGCTGATATAGCTCCACAATAACGTGTGTCGTAGGAAGGTGCTCTGCTGGGGCAACTGAGAAGCGCCTACTAACTTAGTCCTGAACACTATTCAAACGTTAATACTCCCAAACACCTGTCCTATTATCCCAAACCTTTTTACTAGGTCATCGTTTGGATTCAGTGCAGCATTGAGCAGTTTCTCTCATGGTGGCCCTTTAGATAACTCGTGAAATAAATGTTACATTTTAGAGAGAAGGAAGTCTTTTCGAGGGGTACATATCTGACAAGTATAACCAACTGGCCAGACAGAGAGCAAGCAGGGCTCCCCACGCCATCTGTTGTCTGGGTGCACAAGGTGGGCCTCTGGTAACCTTGATCCCTAGTCCCAGTGTGATGGGCCTACAGATAGTTGGTTAAATGAATAAGTGTGAATGAATCCATGGATGGGAATAAGAGAGCTGAGGGGACCCAGGATTCTTAGCCTAGAGCTGTTCTCAATTTTGAGCTTTCTCGAGATGTTGAGGAGGCCTCTCTGCAACACAGCTTGCTAAGACACACCCGACCAGAGGGTCTGACACTCTGTCGGCTTCACAGATGACGATAAGGCAGCTCTGACTGCTCTGTATTTTAAGAATCTCTGGCCCAGAGAGGAGAAGGTAGTTCGATCACAAAAAAAAAAAAAAAGAGAGAGAGAGAAAAAAAAGAAATGGCCTTAGGGGAGACGAAACCAGCTCACTCTGCACGGCTGAAATTGCAGAATTTGGAAAGCTACTTAGAGGTAGGTTTTTGACTCAGCATAAAAATATTAGTCCTATGAAGGCTCTGTGCCCCAGTGTTGGGGAATGCCAGGGCCAGAAGTGGGAGAGGGTGGGTTGGTGAGCAGGGAGAGGGGGAGGAAATAGGGGAAATAGGTTTTTTTTTTTTCCCAGAGGGGAAACCAGGAAAGGGGAGAACATTTGAAATATAAATAAAGAAAATATCTAATAAAAAATAAAAATAAATAAAATACATTTTCTAGGGCGTTGAAGAGATGGCTCAGCCATTAAGAGTACCCGCTCTGCTACCTGTAAATCCAGTTCTAAGGGATCCAACACCTTCCTCAGACTCTGTGAGCACCAGGCGTGTAAGTTTACATAGTCAGACATACAGGCAAAACACTCATGCATATAAAAGAAAAGTAAAGAGATTCTTTTTTGTCCTAATAACTTGATGTGTGACAAATTTGCTGGGCCCCTCCAACCTCCCCTGCCTCTTCCCCTGTCCAGAGTTCACGTCCCAACTGGCCTTCCTCCAGGTCCTGGAGCGAGTTTGCAACCCTGTCTGAGAATACAGACCTCACATTTCCACAATCAGAAACTTCTCTCCTAGAAACCAAAAGTCAGCAACTTCTTGAACATTATGAGGGCAGAGAAAATCAGACTCAAAATGTCCGTCCAATTGTCTCATTTTGTGCTATGATATTATGATGAGTTTTAGCTCGGAGAAGCAATATAATGTACACCTGGTCATTTCTAGGTTACTTATTCCATAAGCACTAATTTCCGATAAAATGTTTTTGGAACATCAAATCCCATTTTAACAGGACGCTATTTTTGTTTCTCCGTGGAATTATATGGACATCCTTCACAGGTTTGCTTTTGAACAGGGTGCCACACAGGAAATGCTGATAACACAATTTCTTAACACACACCGCTGACTCCGGTCACACAGAAGCAGATTCGCGGCGGCTTTCCTAAGTGGCTGTTTAAAAGTTAAGTTTCTCTTAATGAAACGGCAGAGAAAGGGGCTTGGCTTGGCTTTGCGAGGCACCCCGGCTTGGTCCTCTTTGTGGCTTTTGATGTTTCCCTCTCCCTCCTGTTATCAGTACCTCCTACTCATCTCCACTTGATGACAAGTTGCTGAGACAACTAAGTCGCTAACCTTCTTAACTTGGGCTTTTGTTGCGCTTGGCGTGCTTACAAGGGATATTTCCTCTCCTCAGAATGCGCGCCTGCTCTGGGGAGGGCTGTTGGATGCGGAGGTGGAGAACAAGGGATGTTTTTTTTAAGTGCTTGCTATTCAAATCGCTGTTTGGCTCTGTTTAAGCCCATGGTTTGTGCGAAGAGGCACGCTAATGGAAGCTCCCCTTGTGTCCTATAGTTCGGATTAACTTATTCAGTGATGTCCCGCCCGCTCCTACCCAGACTCCTCCAGGGGAAGGGAAGGCCTGAGTTAAAAAACAAGCACAAAGTTTCCTTCATCCTAATTCCTTTCCATTTTGCCATTTTTGCCAAGGGTGGAGAGGCAGCTTAACTGTAAAGCAGTTACTCTGGGTACAAGCTTCACATCTGATAATGGAGCTGAGAGAGTGCTCACAGCTTAGGTTAGCGTTGAGCTGGCCCTGTATCTCCGTCCTTTGTCCATGTGCCTAGGAACCTCCCTCCACAGGCATGGCCATGTGCTGTCTGCTCCCACAGCCCCACATAGGGAGTGTTCACCTAGTGAGGACCTCCTGTTCGGAAGTGTACCCGACTCATGGAGCTGTTGGAATACCCATCTCTAAGATTAAAGGGAGTTTTCAAAGCTCGTGTTTGACTTTGTACACACAAAAAAAAAAAACCTCACCAAATCAAATCCAAATCAGCCTAGAGAAACAACTGTAGCCCGTCTTCAAAGTATTTTATTTAGTTGGATTTTTTTTTTTAGTTTTCAAGCAGATTGTTTTTCTTTGATTTATGTATTTCCTTTGCAATTACAAGTTAAGCTCCTTCTCTGTACGTGGTCTGATTTCCAAGTTTCTTGGGTTTTCTTTCCAATGTCAGGAGGAGGACCAGAAGAATCTTCTAGATTGATATTCATATTCTTTCTACAAGCGCACACGCGCACGTGCGCGCGCACACACACACACACACACACACACACATACACACACACACACACACACACACGCACGCGCGCACACACACATGCATGAGTAGTCTGTAGTACATCTCTTCTCCAAGTTTCTGATTGACTTAAAGATGAAACACTTTAAGTTCATCTAATCCCCCCTGTCAAATTCTTACCAAGGCTAATAAAGTTTATGGGAGACTTCCTGAGTGCAGGTTTGGAGCCTGTTAGGTCATGACATATTAAACAGGATCTGATACTCGTCCAGGCATTCAGTCCTGTAACAGGTCCAGCTTTCACCAAGAAAGAGCCAAAGAGACACAGATGGCCCTTTGAGTAATTAATACGGCCTTGAGGTTCCTGGAAAGGTCTCTCTGCTCATGGTATAAAGCTGATGTGTGCCATCCTCCCTTGCCAGCATCCAGAAGAGGAAAGAGAGCAAGGAAAGAGAGCGTTAGCTTTCCCTGTTGCATCGCCACAACACAAGCCCACAGAGACTTGGCCAACACCTCTTCTGTTTGCTGTATCAGTCAGATTCGCTGTACTCTGACAGAGTAACAAGCACCCCCCCCCCATCACGGTTCCCAACAATGCAAAATTGTTTTTACCATGAGAGAATTCTCAGTTAGCAATGGCACCCGTTGAAAGCTAATCAGAAGACATCTGGAAAAACGCCTTCCTACCTTGTCCTTTTGTCTTTCTGTTCCAGCAAATTCTAACTCACTACTAAGTTCTAAGTTCTTTGAAGGTAGAGCTATACCTAATACTGATGTTCCTCTCGCTTTAGCTGGTGTGTGCTTAGTCGGTTGCCGGATGTGGATGCGTTGATGAATAGGTGAGCCTATTGAAGAACCGGGAACAGGTAGGTGAGTTTAATAGGCGGGAGACTTCACATTAGGCTCCCTTGTTAAATAGCAATTAAATGCATTGACATTCATTACATCCTGAATATATTGAGGGTCTAATTGCTCACATGTTGCTCTTGTAATCTCCAGTTCTTCAATGACAACTTGATGTCTTTCTGGCATACTTCTTGTACCTGGATCAATGGCTATTTAACTGCTAATTGATCTTTTATTAGCATATAATAACTCTTATTAAATCTAAATTAAAGTCTTAATTGAGACACTTTTATCTGCAGTGTTTCCACATACAGTCGTCATAACACAATGGATAATCGACAGGGAAGCTAGAAACATCATCTGTCACCTTTCTCATTGATCTGAGAACAGATTTTCAGTTTGAAGATTTTTTTTTTCATTTTGTTAGGAAAACTGAGTGGCTGCTGTACCTAGGAACACATCCACACCGTGTGGCTTGTCAGTGCTCACACAGAACTGGCTCCCCTGCTTCCATCGTCACCCCTCAGATGGGACCACCTGACTACCAGCAGGAGGCAGCAGAGCCTGAACTGTTGCTTTAAACTGGTTTCTCAACCTTCCTAATGCTGAGACCCTTTAATACAGCTCCTCATGTTGTGGTGACCCCCAACCATAAAATTATTTTGTTGCTACTTCATAATTGTGGATATCTGATATGCGATCCACAAAGGGGTCACAACCCACAGGTTGAGAACCACTGCCAAACATGGCCAGCACTGCACAATCATTAAGATGTTCTGCCCAAGGCTCCCCTGCCTCCCTGTAGCACTTAATTTTCCTTCTTCCTTTGTCCCAACATAGTCCATCCTCATCAATCCTCATCCACTCTGTGTGTCCTGTGAGAAGGGTGCACATTATCAGTTTGTTTTGTGTGTGTGTGTGTGTGTGTGTGTGTGTGTGTGTGTGTGAGAGAGAGAGAGAGAGAGAGAGAGGGAGGGAAGGAGGGAGAGAGGGAGAGAGGGAGGGAGGGTGAGGGAAGGAGGGAGAGAAAGAGGGAAGGAGGGAGAAAGGGAGGGAGGGAGGGAGTGAGGGAAGGAGGGAGGGAGGGAAAGAGTTTCTTGTACCGCTTATACCAGAGACTGGCCTCAAACTTGCTATGTAGCCAAGGGTGATCTTGAACTTGAGTTCTGGGCTCATGTGGCCTCCATTAGCCTTGGTTGTGGTATTTTATGCGGTGGAAAAGTAACTAACTAGTACAGTCCCCAGAGGCCAATGTAACTATCTAGTACAGCCCCCAGGGGCCCATGTGTTTGAATACTTGGTCCCCAGATGACCACTTTGTTTGGAGAAGGTTGAAGACCCTCTGTAAGTAAGGCCTACCCGATGTGTTTATATTCGATCTGTATGTAGGAAAGCCTGGACAATAAAAAAACAAAACAAAACAAAAAACAAAAAACAAAAAAACAAAGTCTTTCATGCTCAGAATAATTTTAGAAAAATATTCAAAAGTAAATGTGTACATTCCTTTCAGAAAAAGAGATTTTATGGGTATATCTAATAGAAAATAATTTCAAGGGAGCTGAGGAAATAGCTCAGTGGTGGAAGCCTTGCCTTCAGTTCATAAGGTCCTGGGCTCAAGACCCAGTGCTGAAAAACCTACAATGGTGGTGACCCATCTTATGAACCATTTGTCCTCAAAAGATGATGACATGCTCTCAAGAGACAGAGTAGGTAATAGTGTGAAACATGACTTCTGGGCAATGCCTTTTACCACTGGAAGAAAGTCAATCCAGGAATATGGCCGTTTGTCTTCTACTGCACTTCCATCCTCTAAAGGCAAAGAGAAGATGGGCAGAAGAGAAAGATGGCTCAGTGGTTAAGAGTACTGGTTGCTCTTCCAAAAATGGCTGCCCTCTGCTAAAAGGGCATTGAAGGAAACTGGAGGGCAAGGCGCCTGGAACTGTAATTCATAATGGCTTAGGAAAAGGAGGGCTCAATCGGAGAGTGACAGTTGAGATGTAGTAGCAGTGTAGTTATTTAGGGTGTGAGCTTGCATGTGTGGAGGTCAGGGGATAACTTGTGTGTCGCCAGTCTCCTTCCACCCGGTAGGTCCCAGAGATCTAAATCTGGTCATCACGCTTGGCAGCAAAGGCCTTTTCCTGATAAACCATCATGTCAACCCAACCATCTTCATTTCTGAATTTCTTTTTTTTTTTTAATTTCTGAGTTTCTTAATAGTGTCCTTTGATAAGTAAATTACAATGAGATACAATTCATTTGATTTCTATTTTTCATGTCTTAAGATCAGGAAATTTTTCTTCTAAAATCTTTATAGTTTATATTTTAATTTTTAGGACTATAATCCATATTTAAAAGTGTATTATTTTGTTCTGGCATCATTTCTTGAATTAATATTTCTTTGTTGAATTGTCTCAGGATTTTTGTCAAAATTCAGTTGGTCATGTATATGGGCCTACTTATCTTCCTTTTATTCAATTCCATTGATCTGTGTGACAGTACCATGGAACTGTAAACTCAACCCTGATCTGTGTGACAGTACCATGGAACTGTAAACTAACATTTTTGCATGCTAGTATGTTAAAATATTCCTGAATAATAATGAAATACTGAGTAAAGAAATATATCTGAGTCACATTTGCCAAGCACTGGCAAATAATAATATTATTATACATTAGAAAACTCATGCTCACAAGCACACGTCTCTCAGCACTTGGGAAGGGGAGGTAGGATTGTCAAGAGTTCAAGGTAGTGAGTTTGGGGCCAACCTGGGCTACACGAGACCCTACATCACAAAACCCAACAACAATTAAAAAGAAACCTGGCTTTAACTTGACATGGTAGCATGTGCCTATAATCCCAAAATTTGAGAGACAGCAAGATAGCAAGATGGATCTTTTGATTTTATACATGTGAGTCTCACCATGAGTGGTTTC
>NW_022196906.1:93969267-93974927 GCF_008632895.1 Mastomys coucha
TTTTTTATGACTTTGAATTTATAATTACTACTTTTGTAAGAATAGCCAGGTCATTCACTGATTTGGAATTCCCAACAATTAGAATGTGTTTTTACCTCTTCAGTTTTTATCTCTTCATTTTCTGTTACTTTGACTGGAGAAAGTCCTATAGAAGGACCCAGTTGATTGGAAATAGTTAGAGCTTAACATGTCAAAGTTCAAGTACTACAATGCAATCCTCGAGATGTTGAAAACTAGTCCTTTTTTCTTTTTGAGCCAGGGTCTTAACATGTGACCCAGGCTAGCCTAGAACTTGCCATGTAATATGGACTGGCCTCAAACTCACCATGCATCCTAGGCTAGCCTCAAACTTACAGCAACTCTTCTTCAACCTCCCCAAGTGTTAGAGTCACAGGTAAAGTCCACCGTAAGCAGCAGAGAAATGTAAGCTTCGCAGTGTTTATGTCACGAGGCCTCTGCTCCCAGTGAATCTTGCCATTATCCTGGATAATGGATTCATTGGTGAAAATGGACTTCTCATAAATCAGGCTCAGCCCCTCTCCTGCTCTCTCACAATATCTTGTCCTTTCACCTTCTGCCACAGGATGAAGCAGTGTGAAGTCTCTCCATGGATGTCAACCCCTTCATCTTTGACTTTATACTCTCAACAACGTTGTCCTTTATGTACCACTGGTCCCAGACACTCGGCTTTAGCAGCACAGAGCGTGTCAACTTAGGCATGTCCCTAAGATACTGTTTAATTATGTCAGCTACTTAAGTACTCTCGGGGCTCTCACCAACCCTAGGGAAGTGGCATCCTCTCCAGACATTTATTATGGCCTCTTTCCATAAGAGATCCAGAGAGCATCAGGGACTTACCAAGACTGTATTCTAAGTAGGGAACGAGCCTCAGCTTGAACACAGAGACCTGTTTTGAGCCTGTTCTCTTGACCATATGCTTCCTGACTGGGAATACACACAAGTCAATAAAACCATGGAAGTCAAGTGTTCTGTATTTCCCTGCCCAGTCACAGAGCAACAGGCATCTAGTGGAAGTGGTCACCATTTTCACCATGGTGTACCCTTATAGCCTCTGCACTGGGCTCAGCCTCTGATGAGTCACAGTTAAAATGCTCTATATTCTGTATGGTTGGTACCAAGAAACTACCTCAAACTGCTCCCCAAGATTTCCCCTGGTCTCCCCAAATGCAGCAATGAGGAATTAACCCATAGCATAGCAAGGGTCCCCAATCCCTGCCCCCTACAACCTCAACAGATCTCCCATCTGGTAGATGGGCCTGTGAACCCTGCAAGGGACAGTGTCTGTAACACCTTGCCCAGGAACAAACGGTAAGCACTGGCTGTGTGAACGTATCTTACAAAACCAAACCAAACGGTACAAATAAAATTGAGATCCAGGGAGATTTGACCCCAAAGCCCATGACTTATGCTCCAGAAGACAGCAATGGAGTCTGTAGATGCTAAGCCCTGAGAGCCAAGAGGTGCTTTCTGCTTATCACAGACACAAGACCCTCGATGAGGATCCCAAGTGCTCACCTGCCTTGCAAGGAGCCCACCACCTTGTCTTCTAGGCTCACCACTGCCCTGACACACTCTACCTGCAGTGGCTTTTATTTCCAATGTGGGGTTTTCTAAAATGTCACCTCCTCAAAAAGAACTTCTAAGATGGGACCTCAAAGCCACTGACTGTGCTCTTTCCACAGTCATAAGAAATATCCTCTTCACTCTTTTATCTACTCTACACCTCTCTCCCTGTCTCCCCCTCTCCTCTGTCTCTCTCTCTCTGTCTCTGTCTCTCTGTCTCTGTCTCTCTCTCTGTCTCTCTCTTTCTCTGTGTGTGTGTGTGTGTGCTTGTGTGTCTTCCCTCCCCCCCCCCACTCTTCTTCATTTCTTATGGCATGTAAATAACATAAGGTCAGGGATCAGTCTCTCTTTGATCTAACGTCTAAATAAATGGATGAGAAGCAAATGTGTGTCTGTGTGTGTGTGTCTCTATGTATGTGTATGTGTGTGTGCAAACATATGTGCATGTGTGCCTATATCTGTGGGTATGCTTGCACATGTGTGCTTGCATGTGTGTGTTTCTATGTGTGTGCATGTGTATGTGCACTCATGTATGCACATATGTGTGCATGTGTGCCTGTTGTCTGTGTGACTGTATGCACATGCATGTGTGTGTGTGTGTGTGTGTGTGTGTGTGTGTGTGTATTCAGGAAGTGATGTCCAAGCAGGCCACGGTCAGAAAGCAGTGAAATACAGCAGAAAATAATCAATGAAGCCCAATTCTGACAAAGATTCATCCTCTTACTACATTAAGTGAGCACCAGCCATGTCAGGCACCCTCCAAAGAGTGTCTAACCTGTGGTCTGTGAGCCATGTACCATGCGTAGTTGCTTGTGGCCTGAGATAGCTGTTAGTGCGGCCCAACACAAAATCATAAACTTAGCTAAAACATAAATTTTTGAACTTTTTTCTTGTAACTAAATTCCACAGTGCTCAAGCATGAACTTTGTAGATAACGGTATTATGTTGCAATGTCAAAAGGTTAGGTACTAGGTAACATGCTGGCTTGGTACTAGGGGACTTGGGGGAAAACAAGCACACCGAAATCCCTGGCTTCCTGCAGTTTTTCTAGAAAGGAGATGTAAGCAATAAATAAATACATGAGTACAATACTTTTTACAGCAGATGGTGAAAAGCGATAAGGAAAGAAAAGAACGCGTGGAGCAGACTTTGGAACAAGCGAGGGAGGTTGGCGTTTGAAGAAGACCTGAAGCCTGAGCCGTGGTGAGCCACGTGGTTATCTGGGGAGAGAGCAGGCAACTTTTGGTGAACAGGAAGTACAGTCCTTCCTTTGTGCAAATACTGTTGCCATTGGCTAGGAAAATTGGAGTCCAGGGTGTCTGGGCCAAAGTAAAGAGGATAGCAGATTAGGACTCAAAAGTTAGATGAGATGCGTGAGATGGGAACCATGGAGGGTTCTGAGGAGAGGAGAGACACGCTCCACTCTTTGAGAGCAGGCCGGTGGGTGTGCGGAGGGAGGCAAAGGCAGGGAGAGTGGTTCATAGACATTTACACTGCAGTAATGCAGGGAAGAGCCCCCAGGAGACCAGAACCAGAGTGACAGAGGTAAAGGCAGAGAGAAGAGGCAAAACTGCAAGTCTGAAGTCAAGAATCAACAGATAAAGGAGACGATGACGTAATCCATCCTCAGAGAATGATACAGAGCTAGAACAAGGAGAGATGGACTTTCAGTACAGAGAAAAGCCAGTAAAGAAAGGAAGATAGAACTGGAGCCGTGAGCAGACTTGAGACTGTAGGAGACAGCATCGTCAGAAAAGATGAGAAAGGGGAGAAACATGGATCAAGCTCTGCATGCCCAGGACCCAGAGAAGCTGTGTCTCCAAGCATCCTCCAACACAGCCTTCCAAGAAGGCCTGTGACCGTGGGCCAGTGCTCAGGTTGCAGAGCGTACCAGTATCCCTTAAAGGAGATGCTGCGCTTAACTGCTGGCTCTATCCTGAAACTCTTGCTCGTTTTAACAAAGGATTCCATACTTCCATTTTGTGTTGGGCCATCAGCCAGTTTTGCTGACATCACTTTCCCTTGTAAACAGAGCACTGCTTATAAACAAAAGTCTCCAGATAGGATATTTAATAGGGAACTGAGTCTGGGGGAGGGAGTGGGGCTTGGAATCTGAGGAAGGAGGAGAGGATGTGTTTGTGGTGTAAGAAACACAAGAGTGACTATGTAACATTAGCACATGGCCCTGGACCAGAGGCCTTGATAGCTTCTTAAAGGGAAAACAGGACAAGAACAGAGCAAGCAACATCTCTGGTGGAAAAATACAGCACTCCACCTTTCCACGCTTTATCTCTGTTCCCCAAAAGCCAGCATGTGAAGGAATAAGCCCGACAGCCAAGGTTGTCATTTTGATTAGTGCCAAAAAATTGGGACCCAGCCATGATTTTATGATTGATTCTGGGCCACAAAAAAGGGAAATGTTAATATTGATTTATCGGTTCATTTTCTTTATTCACTGTTCATCCATTTGCCCAGAATAGCTGTAGCAACTAGATTCTGAGAAATTAAATTTAGAACAACAACTCATTCTAGGTAGCCTTATGCCCCTGCCCTTCATCCCAGGGCTAGGGATGCGACAATCAAAAGCATCCATTAGCTTCCTGTTTTAAATATCACACAACCCACTGAAGAAGGAAAAGGAAAACTCACAAAAATAATAATACTATTGAAATAATGTAACCCAAAAGACCCTGCAAGATTGGCAGATTCTGTTACTTTATATATGTGCTATAGACATGCAAGCACCACTCTTTGCTACTTTGGGGTGGCTATTTTGGTAGCATCATGGATAGAGACAGGGTCAAGGCTAGCCTATGAGGTAGGTAGTCATATCTCATAGAATCAGAATAGTAAACATCTGATGCATCTGGTGCAGTGTGGCCATTCCACAGCACAAGAACATGGGGCAGAACCACCCCATGTGAGCCACAGGAAGTTTCAGAAACCACAAGTGCTTGGTTGCATCTGGGACGGACATCTTTAAAGTGAAGCCAATCAGCTGGTAACAAAGGGTCTCTTAATCACTTACTAACTAGGTTCTATAATCATAGTATTGAAAAATGTTGACCTTTTATTGCAAAAAGACACAGTTCGGAGCTTAATGTCTCCAAACAGCTCAGGTGCACATCTGTAATGGACAAGAGCAAGAATAGTCATCATCGGGGATTACATAAGCACCTCTCCACCCAACACCAAGGTTCCAAATACAAGATCCTTCATCATAGCATGCCTCTAACCCTCACCTTAAAACTCTCTCATTCCCTCTCTCTCTCTCTCTCTCTCTCTCTCTCTCTCTCTCTCTCTCTCTCTCTCTCTCACACACACACACACACACACACACACACGCGTGCGCGCGCAAATTAAAAAGTAAACTGAGAAAAACTTTAAGCTAGACATTATTGGAGAAAGTTTTAAGTAACTAGCAGATTATGGACACAACTGAACAGTACTTCCTATTGGAAAGACTGTAAATCATGCACCAGATTATCCCATCATGCACCGGATTATCCCATCATGCACTGTGAGGGAAGTTCCACTCAAGGGAAGATACGGAACCTCCCATGATGAACTGTATAAATAGCTATCCATCCCCTTTGCTCTGCAAGAGATGTGTCGGTACCCCTTAGGAAATCCATCAAGATGGAAATGCCACCTACAGATATAGCTCATTGGTAGAGCATCTGCCTAGCATACATGGCTCTGGGATCAACTGCAGAAACAAAAAGATGGAAATGTCCATTTATCAGAACAAAAGAACATCATTTTTGATCCAAAAAAAAAAAAAAACAATGCTCTGGTCAGAAGCCACTGTGCCGATGTTACCCACTGCCACAGGCACTGCCACATGCTACCCTCATTCCCTAGGGAATGAGGTTCAGGTCCCCTGACAACCAAGTGCCATTTTCCTCAATTTGCTTCTGGACAACATGAATCTCTAAGTCAAATTCCTCTACTTCTGAAACACTCCTCAGAGCCTCAATCATGTTGCTCCCCATTGTGAACAGCAGAGAAGAGAAAGAGGAAAGGAGAGGAGAGGAGAGAGGAGAGGAGAGGAGAGGAGAGGAGAGGAGAGGAGA
>NW_022196906.1:93975681-93997012 GCF_008632895.1 Mastomys coucha
AAACCAAGGCAAAATCTGATTTTCCTTGGCAACCTGAGTGTGCACGAATATGTCCTTCCTCCAGCAGGTGTTTCTGGCACACTGACTAACAAGGGATAAAGTTCATGATTCTATGACCCATTTTTTAGTGACTAAACTTGTTTTGAGATGGAACAACTGATATACTAAAAACAGACTGTCTTTCAGTCTGGCCTGCCCGTGGGTTATTAGCACGAGAGGTCATGTTAAAAGAAGTGTATTTCTCCTTGCCACTCCATAACACAGTGAGGATTTTAAAAGTCATTGCTTGTTTCTCTTCAAGGAAGAAAGAACTGAGTCTAGGAGAGACGTTTATCTAACCTCTTTTAGATTGGAAAGCAATTCCCAAGCTAGGCCCATATTCATTTCAAGTGAAATTCTACTTCAGTAGAGGCAGCTGTATGATTGAAAATGGAAGTACTTTGAAATGTTTCAAATTTTACTTTGCAAATTAATAATAATAATAATAATAATAATAATAATAATAATAATGTTATCCCAGGAAAAATTTAGCTTCTCCTGAGGTTATTTCCAAAGCCAACCTCTGGCCCCAGTGCTATGTCCTTGCATAATCCTGGCTCTGGAGTCAATTTTTTTTTTTTTGCAAGATTACAAAAAGTGGTCTCTCAAGATGGCAAAGGACATTGGAGTTTTCTCCCTTCTTTTCAAATCTTAAAGGTCATGGGGCCATCGTTGTCCATACGATATTCAGCAATACTTCCTAAAAATAGTGCACATTTATTAAAGCAAACATTTAGAGACTATACCTAGGATCATGTGAGGTCCTTCAGGGGCACAGAGATGTGGGAGCATCTTCCACCTTCCCTTGTTCTTCTAGTCATAGGTGTTCAAAGGACATGAGCACAGCCTCACAAATAATATCTGCCTTCCATCCCTCTTCATAGACCCACTGCTAGTATTGAAAGATCTTTTCAGAGTCTTTCCAGAAACTAGAAACTCAGGAGAAGCAAGCAGATCTCTGAGTTCAGGCCAGCCTGGGACAGGGCAAGTTCCAAGTAGAGAAAAGCTTAAGTCCAAGTGTCGTGGTACATACCTTTGATCCCAGAACTCAGGAGAAAGAGGCATGCAGATCTCTGAATTCAAGATCAGTCTAAAGAGCAATTTCCAGGACAGCCAAGCTTAGGCAGTAAAGGAGTTGGAAACCAGAAAACGTGATGATGTAACAGAACAAAGGGGCCATGTTCCAGCCCCAGAAAGCAGCAGGACTCTGGCAGCTTTGGCCATGTGTCTCTGGCTTTAGAATTAAGAATAGAAAGGACTACTGGGACAATAGATGCTGGTTAGCTGGAGCTAAGAAATTAGTGGTGATTAAGAAGAGACCAGTATCACAGAGGTGAAATCTTCTGAAAGTGTTTTCTGAGAGCACAAAGAAGCTGTGTTCAAGAGATAGCCAAGGTTGTACCTCGTGCTGCAGCTGGACTTCGTAATGTGTAAGAGTCACCCAGGTGGTACTGGTTTTGAAGGCATGAAGGAGTCATGGAGAGCAGCTGAGGATGGCACAGTGTAAGGCCAGGGAAGACCATTGGTGAAGGTGCACGCAGAGAAGTTGAGGCTTGGCCCTGGGAAGAGAGCCTATGAGAGCAGAGCAGTAGAAGACAGTAAATTAGGAATGCCAGTACCGTGGGATGATCACCAAGAATAGCAGCAGCTGTAGAATAGAGTCAAACAGATCCTGGAGCACTGCAGAGGGCAGAGCTGGAGAAATGACCCAAGCCCTTTGGAGGAGCCCAGAAGATCATGTGTGGATCCCAGACATTGGCATAAGAAGCTGTTAAGTTGAAGTTGCCTTGGATACCCTAAGACGTTAGAGATGTCAGAGCTGTCAATAAAGCAGAAGAGTTGGAGATCTGAAGGTCACTTCGACCACAGATGTGGGATACAGGATTTGGAGTTTGCCCTGTTGACTTTGGTCTTGCTTTGGTTAAGTATTTCCTCACTATGACATTTTGGAACGGTGATGTATATCTTATGTTGTTGGAGGTATGTGATTTCTTAGGGGATTACAATTAAGAGATTCCATGAATCTCCAAGGAGACTTTGAGCTTTGGACTTTTAACATTGTTTCTGATTTCTTTATTGTTTCTATTTCCATTTTTAGATTCTGGATGGTTTTGCTCATTTCCTTCACCTGTTTGATTGTATTTTCCTGTAGTTCTTTAAGGGATTTTTGTGTTTCCTCTTTAAGAGCTTCTAGCTCTTTACCTATGTTCTCCTGTATTTCTTTGAGGGTGCTATTTATGTCTTTCTTAAGGTCCTGTATCATCATCATGATAAGTGATTTTATATCTGAATCTTGCTTTTCCGGTGTGATGGTGTGTCCAGGACTTGCTATGGTGGGAGAATTGGGTTCTGATGATGGCCGACTTTTAACATTGTTGAGACTGTTGTAGACTATGGGACTTTTGAAGCTGGAGTCAATATATTTTGCATTATGCTAGGAATGCCCCCACTCCTACAGACTCAGTGGTCAAACAAGCCTATGGGGACCAGAGAGTAGAATGTGGTGGTTTAAATATGCTCGGCCCAGGGAATAGCACTATTAGGAGGTGTGGCCTTGTTAGAGGAAGTGTATCACTGTAGGGATAGACTTTGAGAGACCCTCATCCTAGCTGCTTGAAAGTTAGTCTTCTCTTCATGGCCTTCGGAACAAGATATAGAACTCTCAGCTCCTCCAGTGCCATGCCTGCCTGGATGCTACCATGCTTCCCACTATGATGATAATGAACTGAACCTCAGAACCTGTAAGCCAGCCCAAATTAAATGCTGTCCTTTATAAGGGTTGCCTTGGTCATGGTGTCTGTTCACAGTAACCCTAAGACAGGTAGTATCCTTACTTTTGTCTGTCAGCTGTTCTCGGAGGCAAGAGATGTTTATTCACTCTCCTCAAGAATAATATGATACAATGAGAGCCACCATTGCTGGGATCCAGATCTCCACTATTCATTTGGATTATGTAAGCACTGCTCGCCCTTCTCCATGCCTCCAGCAGCATTTCCTTAATAAAGCAATCCTAGTGAGTCTCTTTTAAAAAGTCAAATTAAAAAAAAAATTATATCACCATTTGAGATTTAGCCCAAGACGCAAAGCAAGTTTAACAGCAAGAAATATGTTCAAATGGAATCCACATTCATGACCTGAAGGAAAAAGATTTGTACTTATATTGACAAACCATTAGCTCAAATTAAACATTAATGTATCTGTTTTCTTAAACTCTTAACAACCAAATGAATAGAATAACAGAAATGAATAGCATGATTGTGATATGTATTCATTTATCGAATGTGTGTGTGCCTCAGTGTAGATGTGCGCTATGTGTATGTAGGAACCCAGAGAGGTCAGAAGAGGGCAGCAGATCCTTTGGAGCTGGATCTACAGGTGGCTGCCCAACATGGGTGCTGGGAACTGAGCCCAGATCTTCATATAGAACATCGAACTCTCTTAACCGCTGAGACATCTCTCTAGTCACTAACAAAAACTTTAAAATACCCATCAAAAACCAAACGCAAACATCATTGGTAACAATGAAAATTCAGAAATACTATCATTTAAATTAAATAATGCCCCTTGTCCCCTATTATAAAGGTTAACATTCTTGTGGAAATTATAGGCTATGCAGTATGATGCAGGAGGATAAAAATTTGAGAAAGGAAAACACTAACGTGCTACTCTTTTCAATCAATGTTCTGTACCATTTTCAAATGCAAGATGATTTGTAGAGTGGTCATTAGAAACGAGCTATTCTCTTGACTATAAAGCCAGTACAAAGAGGAATGACATTTCCAGACAAAACTGGCAATCACAATTAAAATATGAAATAGCATCTGTCTGACGAACTACGTTAAGAAAAAATTATAAAATATTATGAAAGAACATATGAGAAATCTTGAATAGATAATGCATACCTTGTTCATGGATGGCAGACTGAATGAAGATGGATTTTCCTGATAATATTAATATGATTTCAACCCCAGTGATGGTAAAAATTAGCAAACTCATTCCCATTCCTAACTTCATGTATTTAGAAGAGTCAAGTTCTAAGAACAGCCAAGGTAGTTCTAGAAAAAGAACAGGAACAGTAAGTGACAGATGCCAAGGTATCATAAATATTTTAGTAATTAAAATGGCGTGGCATTAAGCCGGGCAGTGGTGGTGCACACCTTAAATCTCAGCAATTGGGAGGCAGAGGAGGGCGGATTTCTGAGTTCGAGGACAGCCTGGTCTACAGAGTGAGTTCCAGGACAGCAAGGGCTATACAGAGAAACCCTGTCTTGAAAAAACAAAAACAAAAAATGGCATGGCATTAACAGGAAACATAGAATATGGTGGGTGACAACTATGGGTTTACCTCTCAAAGGCCAAGGACAAAATAGTCATATTGGAAACAATGGCTTTCTGTCTAAAAATTAAAATTAACAATAATCTTCTGCCACATATAAAAAATGAGCTCTAGGTAGGTTAAAGGTATAAGTGGAAAACTCAAAATATTTAACCACAGAAGAAAATAAGGTCAAACCAGCTTCCAGTTATGGTAGAAAGCCAAATATGTGTGCTAGTCTCCACTGTACCCCAAATGAAACAATGGAGAGATTTCCAAGGCATACCACAAAAACAAATGCCATGGGCAGAGGCAGGAGCAACACGAGGCGCAATCTGAAAAGCAGCCAGGTGAGCAGTAACTGCCTACATAGGCAGAGAAAGCCAACTTCTAATCTGGCAGCAAATAAATGGAGAAGCAGCTCTGATTTAGCGGACAGGCTCACCCAAGATTTATGGTCTGGCTTTTCCAGCAACACTGGACAGGACATGGGAGTAGAGATGAGCTATAAACAAGAAAACAGGTGAACGTCTGTTTAAGACCTCAAGTTCTACTCTTACTCGCCCACTAGAGAAACTGATCCTCCTGACTCTGTAGTTAATTCTCTGGAGAGGACAAAGGAGCCTACAGATTAGAGACCAAGTCTTCACTCTGAGGCCTGGACCCAGCAGCCATTTTTCTCCACTTGGTTCTTAGATGCTAGTAACCAGAATTATGTTCCAGTCAAGAACACACAAAAGTGAGACTCATCACTTTGTATGCCAACCTAAAAAAATTAATTTAAAAACAACACTAAAAAGGACCATGGCTTATATGTGTCTTCTAGCAACTAAAACTGTCAGTGTTAGTCATAGTATTCAGATTTAAGTGAAATGACAGGGGCAGTTTCCATGCAGAAAGGCAGACTTCTTTTCATTGAAGTCTAATTTATGGCTTCGCTATCAGGTTGACTATCCAACTCAGACGTGAAGGGTCAGTGGAGGATCCCAGACACTCAAAGTTCTCTAAAAGATGGAGGGGCACAATGTCAAGGAGCCCAGACTCAGTGTGGGAGAAGACACTATCTGGATCAATATTGGCAGTATTGCAGATGTGAAGGGTAAGGACATGTATCCATGAACTAAGAACAAGGTATGATTTTTAAAAGGAAGAAAAGGAAGGGGAGAAATTTTAAGAATCCATGAGATTAAAGATGATCCAGCAAGAATAAAGAACTCCTTTTCATGATTAAACAAGTTTGGCTAGTTGGTTGGTTGGTTGGTTGGTTGGTTGGTTGGTTGGTTGGTTGGTTGGTTAGTTGGTTAGTTGATTGGTTGGTTGATTGGATGGATGGATGGATGGATGGATGGATGGATGGACAGATGGATGGATGGTTGGTTGAGACTAAGCCTTAAAGTAGAACAAAAAGATAAAGTGACCGAAAAATAAATAAAACATATACAAAATTTAGGAGGGGCAGCTAAATAATCCAAGATGCAGAGAGAATGAAGGCAAGCAGGAAGAACATAAGAGAAATAATCCAAGACACCGCCCTGAATGGAACATGCCCCGTGTGCCTCAACACTGCTCAGCAAGTAGATGAGAACTAACTCGTGTCAGGATGCCTGAGCTAAGATTCCAGATGCTATAAGAGCAACAGCAAGAGCTACCAGAATAGCACCTGGCCCTGCGTGCCTACACCGAAGGCAGAGGACAGTGACTCACTGTCTTTGAACTCCAATGGAAGCATTTCCAACAAAGGTTTATGCATCCAGCAAAAGCATGTAAGTATAAAGGTGAAACACACTCATCTTTAGATTTTTCAGGTTCTCAAAACTCCACGGAGCCCATCTCAAGAAGCTACTGTGATATGGCCTCTGCCAAAACAACAGAGTAAACCAGGAAGAGGAAAGCCAGAGTGCAAGGAAGAGGGAGCAACCCTAAGAGGAACATTCTTGTTATGACACATGGCCTGCCAGGGGACATTCTGGAGAGTTCTTGGTGTGCCTGAACGTGGCAAGAAGCTGTCTTTATATCCCCATAAAATTAAGAAAGTGAAACAGAGTGATGCACAGATCTTCCCATAGAAAGACTTAGAAGAGAAACACATGGGAACTTCAAAACTAACTAAGTATAATAACACATGCACGCGAAGGTGCCATGATGAAACCTACTACCACACATGCTAACCAAAAATATTGATTTGAAAAAAGAGCATACTGGGCTGGAGAGGTGGCTCAGATGTTAAAGGCTAGGTTCACAATCAAAAATGTAAGAAAAAGAGCACATTGTTTAGAAATCCAAGTCAGGAGGGGCTTAAGATCCAACTAGGTTACACAGCAAAGTCCTGTCTTTAAAACAGACAAATGAGTAGATAAATAAATAAACACTTCAAAATGACAACAGAGACAGCAGCAGAACTTGCATTTTGTAAGGTAGGAAAATAAACCAAGGTCGTAATGTCCCCTTTCCTAGGGAAAGAGGAACGTGAGAGTACCTACTCCTGGAAGGGAACTGAAGGAGATTTCAAATTCATGGCATCCTGTTTCTCTTAAACAACTTTAAAGCCCAGAGCAAAAATGGCTTAAATGTTGCTATCTGTGCTAGGTAGCAAGGATGCATTTGATCTTATATCACTCTGTTTATTTTTGTGCATTTTTTTTCTCTTCCAAAGAAGAAAGGAATAAAAACGGAAGGCACATGCTGCAGTCGCAGCTCACCTTGGCTCAAGAGCCTAACAGCGGATGGCCAGCAGGTCAGTCGGGCCCACTCTCGTCAGTCCTCCTCACCTGTGCCTTCTTCTCATGTCTTGCAACCCATGGCTCACAATAGAACACAACTTATTCTGCAAAATGTATATTTTCTTTTTCAATTAGAATCCCGTATTAGGTTTCAACCATTTTTTTTTTTCTCTCTCGGCATTATCCATGAATTAGGATTTTGTGGCGAGCTCGTGAGAAGGGGCGTGTAACCTACCTCCCTCTAACAGCAGAAAACAGACTCTCAACTGAAGGCTTAGGCAGTACTAATTAGTACTCATTAGGAAATAGGAATTAAAGCATACTCGCTAATCAAAATACTACTTAATATAAATGTTACCCTCATAGAAAAACTGGAAGTATCGGCTCCCTGGGAGCCATCTGTACCTGGTACAGTACCTCCAGGCTGAAGGCTCTTCTACCAGCTGGTGACGGCAGCAACCCCACAGACATCAAAGTGCTTTGGGGGACTCAACATGACTTTACGTTTTCTGTCAGTAACGTCAGAAAGAATAGCGTTAGAAGGGTGACCGTGAGGGGCTGTGGGACTTGGGAGCGGTGGTTTAAGGTGTTTGCTCTGTTTAGCACCAGGTTTGTCCTTGGTAGTGAAAGAACATGCTAAGTCAGCCAGAGTGCATGGTCACGGCTTCACAGGGACCCCAGAAGGCTGAGCCTACACTTACTTCCCAGTGCCTCGGGTCTCAGACTCAAAATAGTTCATCACTGGGCTCTCTCATTTGATTGGGACCAGAAAGGGGAACTTCAAAGAAGACAAAATGAAAGGTACTGGACAGTTATCCTTTCTCTATTCAAAAAAAGGAGAAAAAAAAAAAAAGACTCTGAAGTTCGGTGAGAGTGGGGGGGTGGGGCTCAGGTCAGTGCTTATATTGACGGACGCTTGATGGATTTCTGGCTTCAAATGTTTTATCAAGACAATCCACCTTGTAGCAATCTCCAAAGAAGACTGTGTGCTCTATTAAGTCCTCAATTTGCTTTTTAAAAGTTACCGAATGCGCTTTTTCACAACAACGAAGAGCCATCTCCCTCCTGGAGCCCACGGAGTTTGTCACCCAGCTTCCTCCGCTTTTCAAAGCCAGCCATCAAAGAGCAAAGGAAATGTCATGACTTTGGAGCGGTCAGAAAGCCCTTAAGTCGCAGTGCAGGCTATTTCTCCTTTTGTGACACAGAAAAGAGTGGACAAACACAATGAATACATAATCCCATTGTGCTTACACATGTGTAACAATCCTTCAAAATGAGGTGAGGGACAAAGATAGGAGATAGCAAGGCGGCCCGGGTCTTAACAGAATGGCTGGAAATTCTAGGACCTAAACTGCTTCTGCAAACACAAACACACGCGCGGCAGCCACAGTGGCGGCCATGAGAAAAATGAGAATTAAAAATGGCATCCAATTCAGAACGCCAAGAGGCTTAGCCTAAGTGGCCTCTGCATAATTCACTTTGGACCCTCTCAGCCTCTGTCTGTTCCAGAGACAGGTCGAGGCCAAGGTTAGAGTCTTAAGCCATTCAAAACACCTGACTTTTAAATAATCATCAGGATCACCAGTGGTTGGTAAAAAAAAAAAAAAAAAAAAAAAAAAAAAAAAAAAAAAAAAAAAAAAAAAGAAAAAAGAAAGAAAGAAAAAGAAAAAAAAAACACCTCCTCATCATTTTTCCTTCACCAAAGCCTTTCCTACCCCTCCTTAAAAAAATAAAATAAAATAAAATAAAATAAAATAAAATAAAATAAAATAAAGCCCTGTTGTCTTATGTCCTGCATTTGCCCAAGGCCACTATTTTTTATCGGATTCCTATAGCTTCCCCTTCTCCACTTTAGATCTTGGGGCCAACAACAAGGTGTGTGAACACTGGGGACTCTGGCAAAGGTCTACCATATCTTCTGATTCCATGTTGTGTTTGTACATTACGGGGGGTGGGGGGGAAGATAGTCAGATAGATGAACTTAATTTACTCTGGAATTCCTCCTAAGATAGCTTTGTATTCTGGCTCCAGCTCTTCCCAGACTCTTTCCAAGGCGATAGATAAACAGCCACAGTTTCCAACCTCGTATCACCCTCTGAGCCATCAGAGACCAGGGACTGTAGCAGAATAGTGTTTTCTGGGAGCCACGGGGCCACTGGACACGTGGGCTCACAGTGGCTGTGGTTGCTTGCACAAGACCCACCCAAAATCATGCTCATCAAACTTCAGCCCAGATGGAGGAAGGCCTCGCGAGGCCTCACACCCTAGCAGAGGAGCAATTGGTGGTTGGTGGCTACTGAGGAAGAAGAGTCAGCTTTCTTCAGGGATTTGGCCCATGGTAGGTTGCTCATCTTCCAGTAAATGTACCCATGTACATCCTAGAACCATTAATTAGACTAAGCAGGGATTTGGTTGGTTCATTGGTTGGTTGGTTGGTTGGTTGGTTGGTTGGTTGGTTGGTTGGTTGGTTTTTAATAAAAAGGACATGTTATTGAGGCAGAGGGAAGGAACAGAATGCCAGCAGAAGCATGTGTCTCAAGGCTGCTTCTGGACCACTATGTTGCCTCTCTCCACTCTTGACCAGTGTAAGTCCCATGGCAAAGTCCTCATCTGTAGCTGCATGCTCTAGGGCAGTGATGCTTAACCTTCCTAATGCTACAACCCTTTAATAGAGTTGTTCACGTTGTGGTGACCCCTCCCCCAACCAACCATAATAATTACTTTCGTTGCTACTTTATAACTGTAATTTTGTAATTGTCGTGAGTCATAATGCAAATATCTGATATTCCCAATGGCTTTAGGTGACCCCTGTCACCTCGAGGGGGTCCTGTCCCAAAAGGAGTTGCAACCCACAGGTTGAAAACTGCTGCACTGGGGGCTCTGAGAGTTGCCCCACCCGCAAGTAAGCAAGAGAACAAAAATCAAAGATGTCCCACACAGCCATTACGCTCATGCTATGAAAATATTAAAGCTCTTAAAGGATCCTCAGACGGCACCTGGCTGGGGTATAATAACAGAATATTACTAACACATGACCTAGGGCATGGGGCTTTGGTTGCTCACGCCTCTCTTCCTTTCCCTTCGATGCCCATGTCCTTTCCTGGCCCAGGCCTCTCCCCAGGCTTCCCTCCCATTCTTTCCACTCTTGGTGACTTTGCTCCTTTCTCTCCTGACATTTGTCTCCTTTCAAAACTCCATTACTCTTTGGCTGCCTCCCTCATGTGAATCCTTTGGGCCTTTTGTAGCCGGTGCTTCTACACAGGAAAAAAGGATGCTCTGCCTTTAAGTGAGGCAACAAAAGACTTAGAATTCACGACTGGTAGGGAGTCCCAGTGTATTTTTTTGTTCTTGAGTTTTTTTCCTATTCCACCAGCACCCACCCACCCCTGTTGCCCACCTCACCACCAGCACCAGCCACATGTAACAACAATTTAATAATAAAAATTAACAATAAATCGTGTTAATCGCGTGTTAAATAAAAAAGACATGAAGTTGAGAGGGAGACAAGGGAGCAAGGGGCATGGCAAGAGTCGAAGGGAGAGAATGGGGAGTGGATACGATCAAATTCATTGTACACGTGCATGAAATTTTCAAAGAATGTATTTTAAATGTATTTTTTTCTACCTAGTGAAGCAGTATTTTGTCTGAAAGTGCTCCATGCTTGTCTCTAGAATTCTCCTTCAAGATACAGAACCCATTCTGCAGGTTTTAGTGCTAGAACATAAACACATACATACACACGCGCACACACACACACACACACATACACACAACTAAGGTAACTGAGATATAACATCAACTATAAGACACATCCTGACTTCATACAGAGTTGAAACTCTGAGATACCACACCGTCATTATGTCCCTAATACCACTCTGGATAAAAGGGAGTGAGATAGGGCAAGGAGAAGTGAATGTCAATCTTATTTAAAAAAAAAAAAAAAAAAAAAAGTTCCAGCCATCCCAAGGTGAAGCATTGCGGTCAGAGGGAAGGCATGTGTGTTTTCTAAAATATGAGTACACGTGGAGTGAAACAAAGAGCCTTCACACCACAGGCACATTCCCAGATGGATAATATCAGGAAAGAAGGCATAGAGAATAAGGCAATTGAGTTTTCTGTGAACCCTCATTTCTCACTGAAAGCCTCTGAGCATCCTTGGAGATGGAGTCTCCAGTCTGAAGGCCGTAAGGATAGCTTGGTGGCTAAAGTCCAGAAAGGACAGCAGGTTAGATGTCCAGGATGGACTGACTGCCCCGCCCCCATCCTCCCTGCTGAGATTCCATGTAGAAGCCACAGTGTCTTAAGGGAAGCTCAGTTTCCTTGTCTAGCAACCCAGAATGGTACACTTTATCCCCAGGAGCCAGCAAACCAAAAATGAGACATGAGAGTAACTCTAGCCAGTGTTTTAGCGGCACAAATACCAACTCCCCCATCACACAGATTAGTAGTAAGAGCCCCTTACTTTCATCACAGTTTGATACAAAGACCTGTCTCGTGAACCCAGCAACCATGCCTAGGTGCTTATGAAAATGCATGATGTTTTAAAAATGTTCTTCTGTGCTTTAATCTCCCTTTAAAATTAATGTTCCTAAATCCTGAGGCTGCTGTGATAGGATCTCAGCCATCTGCCCCTGCCGGTTCCTGTGGCATCCTCTGATTAGCAGGGGCTGAAGGCACAAGGGTTTTATTTCCCAGGAACCCACTCATTCTCCATAGGTCTCAGTCAGGAATACAGTTCTTCCTTGTCTCTTCTTAAAGAATGGAGAAAGAGATGCCCAGGACTTGGGGACGTCTCCTTACTCATGATTTTGGACATGACTTATTCCCTGGAAGCTTCCAACTTCTAAAATATGGTAGTTGTAGGTCTGTGTCCAGGTCCTGGCTGTCTCTCTGATATGTTCTGCATGTTCAGTGACACCCTCACCTTCTCAGATCTCTGAGCCCTTGACGAACAATGGCTTTGAAAATGTGAAATAACAAACGTGTCTGGCAGTACTCAGTGAATATTCTACCCAATGGGTACAAGGGACTCAAAAGACTACCGCTACTCATGTTTCCAAACACCGCAACAGCCAGGCTTGCTGACAGGAACGCAACAAACATAACTTTGTCAGCCCCACTTTGACTTGACAGCAGAAGTAATTTAGCTCCATCTCCATGACGCTATCAATTCTTTAAGACGTTTTAAGTTTGAGTCACTCCCTCAAATTTTTGTGGCCCTTGCTCTGCTCTGTTCCTTCCCACTGCCCTTTTCGCTCAAGCTGGCTGCTGAGTCCATACCTAGCAGCACCAGCGTCCCGGGTGTGGGGAAAGCCAGCAGCTATCACACCCCCTAGCTCTCTGCTCACCCCTGCTGGAATGAACCCTTCACCTTTCATCAACCATCCAGTGCCTCCTAACGTCCCTTCCCGGTGGGTGACCACCCCTTCTAACACTCTAAAAAGAACATGTCTCATTACTACCCTGAGAAACCCAAGTCCACACCTAATGGAGTTCTGAGACACCTCTGCCACCCAGTCCAGTCCCAGGAGGGCGCACAAAAACTCACCCCCACTTTCACCCTTCCTATTCCCTCAGTTTTCCTTCCTTCTGAAGGTAGTGTGTCTGTTGAGGATGGGACCACTTCTTGAGGATGTCTGTTGGGAATGGGACCGCTTCTGTAGCAAACTTGGGGAGAAAAGGTTAGGGTATTTCTCTAACAGTTTTTATTTCAAATTTTTCTATTCTATATGGAAGTGTTATGAGAATATGTGGATAACTCACCAGTTAATCTACAAAATAGCATTAGTAGTATTATCTACTCTATAAAATTCTTGTCTATAATATCCCCAGTTATGCAAATAATGTTCTTCAAGATAATATTTTCGTTCCACTCAGGATTCAATTAAAAATCATTCAAGGCTGGGCAGTGGTGGTGCATGCCTTTAATCCCAGCACTTGAGAGGCAGAGGCAGGTAGATTTCTGAGTTCAAAGTCAGCCTGGTCTACAGAGTGAGTTCCAGGACAGCCAGGAATACACAGAGAAACCCTGTCTCGAAAAATAAAAAATAAAATAAAAAAATAAATCATTGAAGAACACTAAAGTTTGTTAAGTTTCCTCAATAACCTTTAATCTGAAATAGTTCTGGCATTTGGTGGGCAGGAGGCCTTCACATAGCATAGGATTGTCAGAACACTAGAGAACTGGCCTAAGCCCCAGGAGCCTGTTGATTACACAGGTGGTCAATGCAGGCTTAAAATTCACCTACAGCTAGCTGAACCTGGGGCCGATGCCACTTTACAGACAAAAAGAAACTTTATATACTTTAAATACACACTTCATTTTTGAGGATAGCAATAACACTGTCAAGGAAATGTGGAACCTGTTTTGTTACAAACCATTTCAAAAGTTGTTCTTCATCTCAACAAAAGCGTGTCAGGCAACAGTGCTGTTTGTAATAATTAACCCACCACATGCGAGCCTGTGTGGGTCTATGCTCACAGCTGTCATTTCCACGGCGACTCTATGCTCAAGCCTGAGACAGAAGGATATTCCCGTACGGTAGTGTCCAAGTAGTTAAATGTAGAATGAATGAGTTAAGTGGCTTTTGTCTTATTTCTACATCATAATCCAGCTAGAACATTTTATTAATTTTTTAATTGTATATGTAGATCAAATTTACCTATGAGTTTTGTTCATAATAATAAAAGATTTGACAAATTACTAGTCGTAAGAAGGTATTCTAAAATGAAACCTGCTACTTTACACACTAATGTAAAACAATTTAAAACATAAATTTTATTTTTATTATTTATTTTATTTTTAAGAGTAATATAATCACATCATTTTCTCTTACCTTAAAAACTATGCAAATTAGTGAACTGTCTAAATAGTCACTAATTACCGTTAATTATCTTTAGGTGCAATCATTGTCTAGGATGGTGATTTTTTTTTTAACATTTTGCTAATTACTATTAGCATGTGTGCATGCATGTGTGAATGTGAACATGTGTGTGTGTTCGTGTATGTGTGTGTGTGTGTGTGTGTGTGTGTGTGTGTGTGTGTGACACATGCAGAGGAAGGCACACACACATATGGAGGTTAGAGGAAAAACTTTCAGGATTCAGTTCTCTCTTCCCATCTTTACATGGGATCTAGGAATAGAACTTGGGGTCCCAGTCTTTCGTGGCAAGCACCTTTACCCACTCAGCCATCTCTCCAGCTCTAGGGCTGCGTTTTCTAAAGTCCTATATTAAGGTCACAGAAGTGATAATGTGCTGTGAGATCATCCACATGGTGGAGTGAAGCCAAAAAAAGATGAAAACAGATGAGGCCAGGGTCAACACTGGTTCCAAATTAAATGGTGAGAACATCATGCCACTTTACTATCCTCTCACTTTTTAAAATTTTCTGTTATAGCAAAATTGAATTAAAGTGCGGGGCAGTGGTGGCACATGCCTTTAATTACAGCACTTGGGAGGCAGAGGAGGCAGATTTCTGAGTTCGAGGCCAGCCTGGTCTACAGAGTGAGTTCCAGGACAGCCTGGGCTATACAGAGAAACCCTGTCTCGAAAAAACAAAAAAAAAAAAAAATTTAAAAAGAAATCGAATTGAAGCCAAGGGGAGTCATTCTCTGTGTGAGGGGGTTGGGCAGCACTGTTTGGGGGAGAACAGTAACTTCAGCTTCCTCCAGGATTTACTACTCTTCTGAAGTGAAAAAAAAGTTTCAAGTCAAAAGCCTTGGCTTTCAAGAATGTCACACTTGATACGAGTTTTTAAATCTATTTAGAAAACTCAACTGTCAAGAATTGGCTCTTGATCTGTTCCTTTGTGTCCTAGGCTCGTTGACCTTGGCAGGCTGTGTAGGATGGAAGAGAAAAGACACCAGAGAAGGGCAGAGATCTCAGGGACAGAGAACCCAATGGAGGAGAGGAATCTTTGATAAAGAGCCATGTCCCACTATGCCACAACCTTGCTTCTCAGGCCACATATGTCCCAGGCTTCTGGTCTCTCCTTTTCAGGAATGTGAAGCTCATAGCGCACAACTCTGTCCTCCATTCCCTTAGAAGGGCCTTTGGGTTCCCTGGGTTCCTCTCTTTCTTACTCCCTTCCTTCCTTCCTTTTTTAATTGAAAATAAATTTTAATGTAATATATTCTAATCACAATTTCCCCTCCCCCAACTCCTCTCAGATCCTCCCCACTTCTCCATCCACCCAAATCCATACTCTTTCCTTCTCTCTCTCATTAGAATACAGTCATCAAAAATATAATAATGATGATGATGATAAAAGATGAAATAAAAATACACAAGCCAGAACTGGACAAAAGAAACAAAGTGGGGGGAAGCAATGAAAAAAAATAAGGAACGCATACAAACTCTGAGACACACATGGAAAACCCATAAAAACAGTTAGAAACCATAATATACAAGCAAAAAATATACAATGTTAAAAGGAAGAAAGAAAGGAAGGAAGGAAGGAAGACAGGAAGGAAGGAAGGAAGGAAGGAAGGAAGGAAGGAAGGAAGGAAAGAAGGAAGGAAGGAAGGAAAGAAGGAAGACATGAAGGAAGGAAGGAAGGAAGGAAGGAAGGAAGGAAAGAAGGAAGGAAGGAAGGAAGGAAGGAAGGAAGGAAAGCCCCAAAGAATTGTGAGACAAAACAAAAACCAAAAAATTCCACCGAGTTCATTTTGTATCGGCCATCTTCTGTTTCCCAAAGCTGGACCTACTCTAAATGAGGCTCTCACTTACAAGCACGTGCTCAGTATCAGTCTGTCTCAAGGATAGAGAGCAAAATACTAGGCCTCCTGCAAGCTTAGTCTGTAAGGGCAGAGTGTGTAAAGGAGTGGTCAAGGACATTGACAACAGAGACGGGGACATTGTCTCCAGTGGGTGCTAAGCTTCTGCAGAGCATGAGCTTCTCTTCAGAGCAGCTTGCTTTGGCTCCTCCGGAAGCCTACCATTAAATCCAGTCAATTCGGTGGGTATCTGCCAAGCGCTGATCCTGGGCTAGCTAGATTCTGACTTTTCTGAAATATTCTTTTCAAGAACCGCCATTGATAGCTTCCCTCCCCTGGCCTCATCTCAGATCATCATCTCAGCCATAGTTCCGTGTCAGCTTTTCCTTCTCCCAGACAGAACAGCACTTGCAGGTAACATTTTTAAAATATCCTATTAAAACCAGAAAAACTAGCCTAGCATACATGGCAAGCATGAGGCAAGAATATTCCCATCCCATCCTCTCTCTTCCCTCCCTGCATGGAGTTGACCTCCAGCATCTTACCTGACTCCAGACTCCCCAGATGGGGAAAAGGGTCCTAGGAGACTCCATTTTAATGATGGGAAGCCTATCTTGTGAGCTGCTGTTAGTAAGGTTTTCATTAGTGGGACAAACAACTAAAAGAAATGATTTAAAGAGAAAAAGAGAGAGAGAGAGATGAGGTCAGGGTTTCAAAGGTTGCATCCCGTGGTTCTCTGCCTCTGTGGCTTTGAGCCTGAGATAAGGGCAATCCACCATGGTAATGCAAGCATGCAGAAATAGAAGTCGTGACTCAAAAACAGTCACAGGAGGGGACCAAGACCAACTTATGCCCACTAAGGGCACACCTGGCCTCCTTTCTACCACTTATCAGCAATGCCACTGTATTATGGGTGCATCCAGGGTGCAATCTATTGCTGGGGGAACAGCCTTCACAGTCTATTTGTCTTTAAGGAGCAGCACCCACTGTATATACCATAAGCCCTGAGGTAGAGGGGAGTACCTCATTTAAAAAGTATATCACCAACAATATCAACCAACCAGACCCCCCCAGAGCTCCCAGGGACTAAACCACCAACCAAAGAGTACACATGGAGGGACCCATGGCTCCCACTGCGTATGTGGCAGAGGATGGCCTTGTTGGACATCAGTGGGAGGAGTGGCCCTTGGTCCTGTGGGGGGGTTCAATGCCCCAGTGTAAGGGAATGACAGGGCAGCAAGGCAGAGTGGGTGGGTGGGTAGGGGAGCGCCCTCATAGAGGCAGGGGGAGGGAGGATGGGATAGAGGGTTTTTGGAAGGGAGACCTGGAGAGGGGATAACATTTGAAATGTAAATAAAGAAAATATCCAATAAGAGAAAAAAAGAAAAGAAAAGAAGATGTAGGTGATGACTGAAAAATACTGTTAAAAAAAAAAAGCATAATACCCCTTAGGGTTATTAACATTTCAAGATACCCCAAGACTACCTTAACCCCTCCAGATTCTCCCGCTTGGGCCTCCCCGGCCTCTCTTTCTACCATGCTCAAGGCAGAGCAGGTGATATCAACCAGAAACATTCGCTCACGCTCACTCTCACCCAGTAACATTTTGTTCTAACGAGTCCCACCCACCGCCTAAAGCCTGCCTCCCCTCCCCCAGATCAATGCTCCCCTTTCTGGTCTGCATGGCTTTAGCTGGTCTCTTGGTCAGCTCTCTGTTCTTCTCAGCAAAAAGCCTCACATCCCCAGTGGCAGGAAGCAGAGATAAAAATCCAGCTCTCAACTACACATCCTGCCCGACAAGAGACACCTCTCAAGTCACGGAACCTCCCTCTCAAAGTACAGCGGCCCGGCTGCCACAGCCCCAAAAGCTAAGTCCCAGGGACGCCTTCCGGTCCCAGCCAGGCTCTCTACTGTGCTGTTTTCCACTACAGTGCCGCACCTGGCAAGGGCTTCCTGCCAACATTCCACTAACGCTGTCTCCAAGAGGCTGCCCTGACCCACTGGGTCGGTCCACGTGTTCATCCTCAGGATCTCAGCCCACCAGCATCCCACTCACCTTCCCCTTAACATTTGTTGTGTGCCAAACGTTTCTCAGGTCTTCTACATTAGTGGTCCTTTAGGGCTCTGGCCAGAGCCTGAACCAAAGGAGGGAGATGATGTTTGCTGGTCCAGGTTCAGAGTCTGAGGAAAGTACACTGTAGCTGCCCTGAGCCTACTCAGGCCAGTGTGGTAACAGGGTTCCAGTTCTCTGCCAAAGCTGGGTATGTGTGTGGGACAAGTATATGTTGAGCCTGTGAGCATGATGAGTTGGCCTAAGAGAGTTTCACAGAGTGGGCCCCTATGTACATTCTGGCAACATTCCAGACAACGTGAGACCTGAACATTGATATAGGAGTTTGCTCTACACTCACTTAGGCCTCCTATCACAATCATAAAAGATCTATAGCAGCTCTCCACTTAAGCCTAAGCACTGCAGTAGAGAGTAGAGAACAAGGGTTGTACTCTCTTCCTGGATAATTCTCTCCTGAGCCTTCAGGGGATGACATCCTTACGACCTATGCCACAGGTCACAGGACAGAGGGTGCCGGTCAGGGTGGACACTCTCCCTCCTCCACTTAGATGTTCTCAGCATCCTGCTCTGTAAATAGGAACTTACAAAAAATAAAATTTTAAACTGAGATTAGGAAGATTAGATTTAAACAGCTTTCTGTTTTCTTCTGCTAACAGCCTGAATCCTCAAGGGGATGCCATCATACCTATCTTCTGATTGGTGACCAACTGGGAGACAATTCATACTTCCTCTTGAATTAATATTGTGCTTTAAAATGCAAAATTAGTCAATTCCCTCACTTGGGCAGCAGAGGGGCTCTCTGGAACCTGACCAAGTCTGCTTCTCTCAGTACATTTCCCTGCCGGCGATGTTCTCAGGAACCAAATGTGGTATATTTCATTTTAAGTCACCTGTTTTTTTTCAATTCAAGAAAATGAATGTTGGAGCCAGATAAGAAACTATAGCCTGCTTTCAAGAAGGCTACAAGAAAACTGCACCTTGCATTACTAATCCTTTATCTTCATGTTAACAAAAAGATTACTGACATATTTTTGAATGAAAAGAAAATAAAATAGCAAATGCATCTAAGGAAATGTGTAACTTTCATGCAACACACAAATCAGTTGTTAAATATTTTCTAAGTGAAAGAAAATGCATAATAAATGTGTCCTTTGGAAGAAAAGAAACCAACTTTAGGGACGAGGAAAGAAACTAGCCCTCACAGAATGCAGCTTGGATGAATTGATTATGACTAGAACTTCTTAATACGCATTTTCTAAAAATTATTTCTTCAGCCCACAGAATTGTTGCTTGGAAAGAGTGATGCTTCTCTCCTAGGGCAAGCTGCACACCTAAGAGCCAGGAAGACTGGGTCCAACTATGTAGTTATCCAAAATGTCAAAGATAGATGCCAGAAACAAAGGGGTTGTCCAGCAGTTAACAGCCTTGAGCAGACTTAGCCACAGCAGAGGGTTGCGTCAGGACCATCATCCTCAGAGGGCTGCGTCAGGACCACCATCCTCAGAGGGCTGCGTCAGGACCACCATCCTCAGAGGGCTGCGTCAGGACCACCATCCTCAGCAGCACACAGAGCTGAACTCATCCTCAGGCACCTGGCAAAGTGTCCTAACCTCTCTGCGCTTCTGGCACCTCGTTTATAAAGTGGGCCATAAAACACCTAAGTTCTGGAACGGAGTGAGTTAAGACTTGTGCTTAGCACAATGCTCGACGCTAGTGAGCAGCACTATGCGAGCACTCACATTACAAATAAGAGACATAACCGCACACAGCAAAAGATAGCTAGGAAGTTTTAATGAAGAAAAGAGAGGTTGAGCTATAGAGGGGGTGGAAAGAAAGAGGATGAAGGAAAAGGAACGGAACCTTGAAAAGAGGCAGCAGCAGCAGAGGGTAGAGACTGGAAGTGCTGTCTCCTGGAGGATGGGTTTTCGAGTTTTGCTTTTACCTTTGAAGTGATGAGAGACGCTTTCATTCCACCTTCAGTGTCTAGCTTTCTTTTTTTTCTTTTTGCAACATGATAATAGCCTGGTAATAAGAAATAAGCGTGTTTCTAAGTTCTCCATCAAACCAGTTTAAAAAGTGGTAAGAATGTTACATCAGCTTTATGGATGAGGAGGGTAGCTGACAAAGTATTTAAGAAACTTGCCCAAGCTGGTGGGCAAGCAATGGAAGGCGAAGAATCCAGCGCAATTGTAATATCTCATTAGCAGACATCTGTTGCTTGAGTTCAGGTGCTTGGTCTCATTTTAAACATCTGAGGCAAATAATCTTTGTCCTGTTTTCTAAATGAGGCTTGTCTGTTGACTTAGGGTTTCTATTGTTGTGAGGAGACACGATGATCAAAACAACCCTGATAAAGGGAAACATTTAATTGAGGCTGGCTTACAGTTTCAGAGGTTGAGTCCGTTGTCATCATGGTGGGGAGCATGGCAGCACACAGGCAGACATGGTGCTGGAGAGGTAGCTGAGAGTTCTACACCCACATCAGCAGGCAACAGGAAGAGAGAGACACTGGGCCTGTCACTGAGCATTTGAAACCCAAAACCCACCCCTAGTGACGACTTCCTCCAAAAGGCCACACCTCCTAATAGTGCCACTCATTCCCTATGGGCTCAAGGGAGGTCATTTTCATTCAAACCACCACATTCCATTCTCCAGCCCCCATAGGCTTGCAGCCACATCATAGTCCAGCTTCAGTAGGCCCTACAGTCTATCACAGTATCGGCCCTGTTTAAAAGTCCAAAGTTCAAAGTCTCTTCTGAGACTCAAGCAGTCGCATATCTGTAGTCCCCTGAAAATCAAACTAAAAAGAGCAGATCACATATTTCCAACATATAATGGCACAGGATATACACTACCATCCCAACGCGGAGGAAAGGGATGATGATAAGGAGACATTGAAGCAAGACCGAACCCAGATTCCATAACCCCTGTCCTCCATCCTTGACTCCAAAGCCAGAACCACATGGCTGAAGGTGCCGAGCTCGGCTGCTTGCTGAGCCTGGAACATGGCCTCCTTTTTCAATGGCATCATCACCAGCTTTCAGGTTTTGGTGGTTTCCTTCGCTGCCTCAGTTTGACTGCCCTAGAACTCACTCTATTGACCAGGCTGGCCTGAGACTCGGAGATCTGCCAGCCTGTGCCTCCAGAGTGCCGGAAGATCGAAGGTGTGTGCCACGGCACCTGGCCATGACGTTTTCTTTATTTCCTTCCCAACTGAAGCTTAGCTGTGAGGTCACTGCTCCCTCTACTCCATTTACCATCAAGCTTTTCCTTTAATCTGCTTATGCTTCCCCGTGCTCCCTTTCTCCTCAAATTGTACATTTTGTATTTTTTTCCTTGCCCAGCTTGCTCCTTTTCATTTTAAATTGCCATTAGCATGGCAGCACAGTCAAAAATGAGGCTGTCTGGAAATTTCCTCTGCCAAGGCTGTTAATCCATCACTCTTGAATTTAGCCCCAGGCAGATTTTC
>NW_022196906.1:93997077-94003265 GCF_008632895.1 Mastomys coucha
TTTGGACAAAGGCAGAAAGCAACCACATTCTTTGCTAAAATACCACAAGGACTGTCTCTAGGCCACATACTAATATTCTCCTCTGAAACCCTTTGAGAGGGCTCTCGGTTCCAATCGCAGTCCTCCATGGTCCTACTAGCATGGCTCATTAATCCCCACTTAGAGCATTCAGCTGCTTTTCTAATCACAAATCACAAAGTGCGCATCCCTCCAAACACACATAGTCAGGCCTACCTGTCACAGCAATTCCCTAGTCCCTGACACCAGTTCCCATTGCTGTGAAGAGACACCATGACCACAGCAACTCTTATAAAGGAAAACATTTCACTGGGGCTGGCTTACAGTTCAGAGGCTTAGTCTGTTATTGTCATGGCGGAAGCACGGTAGCATGCAGGCAGACAGGGTGCTGGAGAAGGAGCTGAGAGTTCTACATCTGAAAGGCAGCAGGAAGAGAGAGAGTGACACTGGGCCTGACTTGAGCCTCTGAAACCTCAAAGCCCGCCCCCAGTGACACACTTCCTCCAACGAGGCCACACTTCCTAATAGCGCCACTTCCTATGAGTCTACGGTGGCCATTTTCATTCAAACCACCACAATTGCCTTTTAAATATATGTCATAATCTAGTCAGCAGCAGCACTGGGTGGATTGGGGTTGGAAGCCAGGAGTGTTCTGTACCAACAGGCCATTCTTTCGTCTTTTGTCATTAGGCCAGAAGATAGAAGAGACTGGAAGGCAAAGGAGGGCTGGTTTAAGCATTTCACTCAGCACAGGTCTAATTCTGCCCTATAGCATCTCACCATCTATTACTTCCTTCAAAGGAAGATCAGGTGACATACTTAGCTTGGGGTCCAGAACAGAGGTTTAGCTACATCTCCTGTGGGTGAGAATGCTAAGCATTGAGGCTTACTTAATTATGAATGTTCCTCTCCTAGACAATAAAGAAACCTTATCAGGGTCAAAAAGGAGCCCAGTAAGCCAGGCAGTGGTGGCGCACATCTTTAATCCCAGCACTTGGGAGGTAGAGGCAGGTGGATTTCTGAGTTCGAGGCTGGCCTGGTCTACAGAGTGAGTTCCAGGACAGCCAGGGCTACACAGAGAAACCCTGTCTCGAGAAAAAAGAAAAAGGAGCCCAGTAGCTTCCCCTGCCTCTTTCTTCCTCACAAGGTCAGCTGGGAAATGAAGCCAATCCCCAGCTTGCTCAGCATACCTTAGCCACACCAGTCCCTCAGGAACTCTTCAACATTACTCTTTCAGGGCATCAACCAGGGGAGAATAGAATTTTCACAATTTTACTTCTTAGAAGAAAGGGAGAACCTGCTTTAGGCCTTGGGCCTGCATAGAAATTCTAACTAGATCCTTCCAGTGGGTGTAGAAGCTGAAGAATAGGGGTAGCTAAACAGACAAGATTTAGGCAGGTGTCAACTCCCAACATCTGTCAAAACCTCCAATCCACATCACCAAACGCAGGCTTAGATTTGATATGATATGATAGATAGGCAGATGGATAGATAGATAGATAGATAGATAGATAGATATGATAGGCAGATAGGCAGATTGATAGATATGATAGGCAGATAGGCAGATTGATAGATATGATAGGCAGATAGGCAGATTGATAGATATGATAGGCAGATAGGCAGATAGATAGATAGATAGATAGATAGATAGATAGATAGATAGATAGATAGATAGATAGATAGATGGATGGATGGGTGGATGGATGGATGGATATAGATGATTGATAGATTTTATAGATGATAGGTAAATAGATAGATACATAGATAGATAGATAGATAGATAGATAGATAGATACATAGATAGATAGATAGATACATAGATAGATAGATAGATAGATGGATAGGTAGATAATTACAGATGATAGAGAGACAGAGACAGAGACAGAGATTGATGTTCGTCCTGGTCCTTCCACTAGGTTACCAGTGGCAAGATCATGTTTGTAAAGCCACAGCTCACAGAGGCAGCCTCGGTCCTCCGTGTGGAGGCTGGAGCTTTCCTCAATCTGCTTTAACAACCCTGGAGAAAAACGTTTAAGAGAGGAGCAGCTAATCTTCCTAAGAGCTCAGATGATGTTATCGTCTTCATCCTCTCCTTACAGAGACATCCCCAAGGAATCCTCAAAGTATTCACCATTCAAACTTACTGTTGGGTAAAGGTGAAGAGGCCCTTTAATTCTGATTAAATAATCAGTAAATTCCAAGCAGGTGACAAGGACAGAAAAACACACTTCGTGTTAGTAAGGCACTTAATGAAAGGAGCCCTCTAGAGAAAAATAAGAATAAAACAGGACACAGACTAGAGACTGAAAAGTTCTGCATAACAAAACAACCTGACACAGCTGCTTGGCCAGGACCTTCCTCTGGAGACATCCTTACCTAGTCCCTGGTCCTGAGGGGCTGTCAATCACAGGGTATTCCCTCCTGCCCTTTTTTTCTCCACCCCCACAGGTTTAGAATTCAGCCTGGCAATCAGAGTCCCTAGCCCCACCCCCACCACACAGTGATTGGTTTAAGGATAAGCATGTGACTCACAGAAGACCAATTAGAGTCTTGTCAGTTCTTTTCTGCTATAGTCAAGTTAGAAAAAAAAAAAATGTTTTGTTTTGTTTTGTTTTAAGGGTCACAGTGCTAGGTTGGAAGGTCAAGGACCCATCCTCCTGTCCTCGGGAGAACAGGCTGGTCCATTATGAGAATGAAAGAATGAAATAAAGAAAAAAAAGCAGCTCTAAGAAAATGCTTCAGGGAAAGTTCAGATGGCAGCTCTAGGTCACCCAGGTTCTAAATTAAATGGGTCAATAAATTTCCTATCTGTTTAAGCCAAACTGATTGTGGCTCCCTCTTCAACCCCCTCTAACTAAAAGACCACAGGCCCTTTCCGCTACTATGTGGAGATGAATTTGTTGAGGCAGGAAAAAAAAAATCCCACATCCAAGAATTTTCTAGATGAAATGTCCTATCGAAAGAGCAATAAACCACGTTTTGCAGATGTCCAATACAATTCACCTAAATATCTAACTGCCGTCCATTATTCTTCACTAATGAGTTTTGGGGTGAGATTTAAGGCTGCCTAAAATTAGAGGAAAATTTAGAAAAGGATTCTGCAAGATCCCCCAAGTGACCTTCTGCAGGGAAACTAAAGGAACCAAACATGCCAAGAAGCTACACAAGTTGTTACAGTTTATATTTAGATTGGCTTGACTGCGCTTTCTTCGGGACAGTAAGCTACTGACTGCTGATAGAACCTTTAGCAAGTGGGAGCTTTAGGGGAAGGGGGTTAGGTCACTGGGCAGGTCCTTGAGAAGGATGTAGGAGCCTCACATCTTCCTCTTCTTCTCTTTACTTCCTCATCATCACGAACAAGCAGTTTCCTCCAGGACAGGTCCCAGCTGCAATGTCCTGCCTCTCCAGGGCCCGAAGTAAAATGCCAAGTAAGCATGGGCTGATGCCTCCACTTAAATCAGTCTTCCTGCCTTTCTTCTCTCCTGAGTACATTGTCACTTTGTAAAAAGTTCATAACTAACACACCAAACATTGTAATTTAGAATAAAAAGATGCCAAATTGCCAGAATTTCCTAAAAAGGAAATAACATGCTATATTAACACCAGGCCTTGACTTCTAAGAAGCTTGACATCTATCTTATCAAAAAGTCTCAAACCTACAAAAAAAATTAAAAAGAGAGAGACATTCTCCAATTCATAAAGTTTATATAATCTGAAACCACAACTAAATAGAGAGTACATGGGAGAAAAACTACAAGCCAAGCTTACTTATAAATAAAGGTTTATAAGTAAAAGTGAAGAACAAACAGTGAAGAAAATATTTTTAAAAAGAATCAAGAAAATTAAAACATTTCTCATGATTTAAGGAGAGTTTTTTTCCCAGTACACAAGAACATTCTTACAGTTTTTTAAAAAGTAACATCTAGCCAGATGTGGTGGGACACACCTATAATTTCTGAGCATTCAGAAAGCTGGACCATAAAGGCCACGAATTCCAGCCTAGCCTGGGCTATATGCTGAGACCCTCATCTCAAGCAATAAATAAATGAATAATTAAAAATCTATTATCTTTGCCACAAAGTAATATGTGCAAACAAACAGTAGACACATTTAAAATTGTTTCATATTACTAATCATCAGGAAAATGCAATTTTGAACCACAAAGATATAATTTGATACTCACCAAAATGGCTAAGTCTAAAGACCGCTAACACCAAGTGTTGGCAAGGATGTGAATTGGTAAATTTCTTCAATTTTGCTAATGAAAAGTGGTTAGAGAAAAGAAACACTATGAAAGACTGTTAGGAAGTTTCTTACTAAAGCAAACACTCATGCTTCAATGGCCAAAGTTATGTGCCACGCCATAATTATATAACTGATATAGCAATTACTACAAAGTAGTGCTAGGAAGGTGACTTAGTCAATAAAGTGTTTGCCGTACAAACATGATGCCCTGAGTTCATTCCCCAAAACTGGTGTGACTCCCGTGCAGGGTGGCATGTATTCCAACAGATCCCTCAGGCTCCCCAATCAGTCATCATAGCCTAATGAGTGACACCCAGGACACGAGAGACCCTGTCTCAAAAGAACAAGATGGATATATCCAGAGAAAGACTGCACAAGGTTGATCTCCTGCCTCTACTTACATTCATGAACATTTACACATATACCTACATAAACAAACACATACATGCACACAAAATATTAAAGTTGGACTATATAACCCATGCCATAAATAACATTTCCAAATTGTATACCCGTGGGATTATTGATAGACCACCTATAAAATGAATTGCTAGTAAGACCAATTAAAAAGAAAAAATAGGAATATGACCAGAAACACTTAAACAAAGGCTGTAGAGATGATTCAATTGGTAAGCTGCCTGTCACACACGTAAGGGCACATGTCCAAATCCTCTTCACCCACCTAAAAGAGTGCTGGGCAAAGGCACTCATTCGTAATGACAGTGCTGGGAAACAGAGGACAAGTAGATTCCCAGAGCTCGTTGGCCAGCTGGACTAAGCAAGTCAATGACATCCAGGCTCAGTGGAAAACCCTGTCTGAAAAAAATTGGGTATAGAACAATTGAGGAAGACATCCAACACTGACCACTGGCTTCCACACATATACACATAGGCACATACATACACAAACATATACACACACCACACACAAATATCCCACCCCAAATGGATAAATACATAGACAATATTTCCCAAGAGAAAGCTCAAACAGCTAATAAATATATAAGGTGAAACCCGGGCTCATTAGTAGAAAGCAATAAACAAAACAATAAGTGTTATCAAATCACCAAGATGTCAATAAGACAAGTGGGGATAATGCCATCCCACGTCAAGTAAACAGCTGTACAAACAGCTGGTGCTGTCAGAGAACACTTATGCTTCCATTTGTTTCTCTCTGAGTGGAGCAACAACCATCTTAAATGCAAATACTGGAGCTCAAGAGACATGACCACAAATATGACAGCCTGCCATAGTGGATATTTAAGCTAAAGGAAACAGAAACACACAAGCACATGTACACACACACACACACACACACACACCACATACACACATGCACATGCACACGTATGACTTCATTATCCCATTTCTCTCCTAAAAAGTTACAAGTGACCTGCCTGTCCTTGAAGGGAAAGTAGGCGGCACAGAGAGCCAAGGAGTTAAGCAAATGGCCCTCGCCAAGCTCCGCCCATCATTTATCACCTTTAGATGGTGCCCCTTAATCCTCCTCAGACTTTGACAATGCTGTGCATCCTTTACCAAACCCAGCAACTTCTCCATTTTCTCTGACCCTTTGGTTCTGAAGGCTCTCTGAAGGCTCTCTTCATGTTACAAAACAAAACAAAACAAAACCAAAAAGACCTTCAGTAAGTATATTTGTTTCATTTCTCTCATTTATCTGTGCTTGGTGGTTTTACTGATTTTGTCTTTGAACTTTGTAGTAGGTGAGAAAAAAGATATGTCTTCCCCCCCAGTTAATTGTAGCTTGATGGATGGCCAAGGGTCATAAGGTTGGAGACAAAACTAAGGTTTGCCCATCAAGGGACCTCTCCCTCCCTCCCTCCCTCCTCTTCTCCCTCTCCCTCCCCCCCTCTCCCTTTCCCCCCTCTCTCTCTCTTCTCCCCCTCTCTCCCTTCCCCCTCTCT
>NW_022196906.1:94003390-94028755 GCF_008632895.1 Mastomys coucha
CCCCCCCCCCTCCATCCCCTGCCCTTCTCTTTCTGTAGTGAGGAATACAAAGAATAAATTTTGGAGGCCAATTTGAACTTTTAAGAGCTGAAGTGAAATAAGGGAAGACAGTTCACATGGTGATGTGTTTGTAGAAAGGTAAAGGCTCCTAAATTTTTTTACAACAACCCTTCACTGCAGCAGAAGTTGGGGCCATGGAATTGAGTATTTGGACACTCTGATGCCAAGGACTGCATGGTTACCATCAGGACCTCTTGACTCCCGCAGCTTACCCCCAAACCCAAACACTACACTAGGCAAGGTTCACAGGCCTCTCCACTTGGCCCTGAGGAGGCATGTTAGGCATTTGACCTGAAATGCTTCCCTATTATATTTTTAAATGGCAAATATCCCTCACACTCATGAGGTCACATCACACACCTGTACATGACACATAGTGGGATTTTTGCCCTGCCAGCCTCCCTAGTCAATTTGCTCCCTGTAACACCATGGATGTGAAATGGTTGTCGTTAGAAAGGTCATCTTGTCCTCGGAAGTGTCTTCTCCTTTGTCTTGGCCAAAACTAGAATCAGTAAGTAAAATCAGATTAGATTTCTATAGAACAAATGGAACAAGCAAGCCAAGACAAGATGGAAACATCATCAGGATCGCTTGCCTCTGCTCAGTGGCGCTCACACGCCCCTAGTGTCAGATAGCGGAACTGCAGGAGTGTAGGAAAAAAACCAATCAACTCCAACATCATAACTACTTCTCACTGGTTTCTCCCAGCTTGAAGTTCATCCTAAAATAAACATTCCAGCCAGTTCTACCAGCCCAGAAGATGTGCTCAGACATTCTAGCTCACTGTTGTGACCGTAGAATTAAAAATCAGCTTTATTTCCACAAATATTTCTAAACTTAAATGTGATTTTTTTTCAGCCTAGATTATCTCAAAATCCAGATACAGAACTGTAGCAATGAGGATAGTGTGCCCATTTGAAATTTTCTCTTTCCTGGAGAGAAACAAGTCCATGAGGCAAATATCTGAGAGCTAGATTGTTGGAACAGAGCTGGCAGGCATCTGGTTCCACAGTAGCCATTGGCTTTATTCAATTGAATCTTTAAACAGGCCTATGTTATGGCAATGAGTGTAATATCGGTCACATTTTATCATTCTAGCAACCTTTGGCACAAATGATGTCGATTTCCCTATTATACAGATGTAAAAACTGAGGCTTATTCTGGCCAACCTCTATCCAAGGCCCCGGAGCTAATGAAGGTAGTGAGTTGCCATTCAGATCTAACTTTGCCTAACCACAAAGCCCACATCGCTGCAGCACCGTGTCTCCCCATCATGCAAACCGAGCTTCTGTTGAAGATGGGAGTATTAGCTGTCATGTAGAAATATTCCAGCAAAGATACAAGCCGTGTCGCTCAACTTTCCGGTCCTTTGAAAAATTTGAGCAACAGTTCCATCCTTCTTATCCCAAGCAGGCTGGAAAAGCCACTGTAAAGATTTGTTTTCAAATCTGAGACCCACTCCAAAGGGGTGTGCTTAAGCTCAGCAGACAGTGAAAAATCACCCTGGGCTCTACCCCCTAACAACTGGCACACAGGACTCAGCTCTCTATCAACCTCCCGGCTCCAGCCAGCTAAAAAGGCTCTCTCCTCTGCATGCAACCACACAGAAGCAATTTATTTTTCTCCTTGGAAATGGTGATGGTGAGGAGCAGAGTCACACACGGGGAAGCCACCACTGTAGAAGACACAAGTGCCTCCCAGCTGCCTCAGCTGCCCTCTTTTAGGCTGCCATGTAAGCAAGAGAGGATGGTACATGCCCTTCCCGGTCTCCAGTAGGATCGAGGGTGTCTCAAATCCCTGCCTTCCCGGAGAGGGTGCCTGGAGGAAGGCGGGGAAGGCCCTCCCTTGAAACTTCAGTATTGAGCTCACTAGAGATGGATTAGCATTTCACAGATTTATTCAGTTTCTCGGGTAGAGAAGCTGACTCACAGATAATGGAAGTTTGGCTGGGATCGCTTAGAGCTAAATCTGCACCCTTAAGCAGAATCTCAGACCAATAATTTTGAGAAGACACAATAGAGTGCTGTGATAGCCCCCAAAACTCTGTAAATAATGGAATCACACCTCTCTTCTGTGCTGGCCAAGCATCCCACTCCCCGAGTCACCCCAGAACACCTGAACGCACACCCGTGTCCCTAATGGTTGTGCCCTGCCATGGCAGCAATTAGGCAACCAGGGAGGGTCTGGAAGGGAAAGTTACAGAAGGCCTGGTATGATTGGTGGGTCTACAATGAAGGGAGCCTCTTCAGAGGCAGCCAGAGACTTAAAGCTCAAGTGCAATTCTGAGCCAAAAGAAGGAGTGGGGGCGGGGGGGGGGACAAGAATCCATAAACCTCACATCCTACAGAACGGCTGCCATCAACACTGTCCAGTGGGTGAGCCACAGATGCAAGCCATATAGGTAGCGTCTGGTGTGACTGTTCTCTAATAGCTAGCCACGTTATAAACAAAAAGAAACCGGTAACATTAGTGATGTCTGTTGAAAGTATTGAGATTTGTGTCTTCTTTTACGTACTCAAACCTCCAAAACACACCAAGCATCATCCCATTTAAACAACTCAAGTGAGCCGGGTAGTGGCCAGATTCCGGGCAGAGATTCTCAACCTTGGTGTCAAGGGAACCATGAACGGTGGTGTCCAGCGGCCCTTACGGCAGTGTGGTAGTGTATGTCAACTAAATGCCCAGCAAGAAGTAAAGAGTCCTTATTAGGACACCACTCATAGGAACGCACTGGAAGGCAGTGCGTTCATACGAATGAGTTACATAGAAATCCAGCACTGGGTTTACCACCTAAGCCACAATCCCAGTGGCAAAAGCAGTTTATGCATACATTCTCGCCGTGCAGAGTTTAGGTAAAGTTTTTCAATGACCTCCGTTCCTCAAAATAACAACCCTGTCGCTTTTTTAAATAAATAGGTGTAGTGTGGTGGAAGGAAGTCACAAGGGAGGAATGTATCCAGCTTCAGAAAGTGTTTAGATCTGAAGAAAGTTAAAGGGAGGGAGGGGAAGCTTTCGAGAAATTCACAAGGAGACCTCCACAGAATACCCGATGCCCTGTGTATTTAAAACCTAATCGGATGCAATCGCAGCAAAAGGCTAAGGTTACATTAAGGTTGGCATGGAAAGGGCCATCTGCCTATTCTGTTATTTTAAGGATGACTGGTGTATTTCAAGAAGGTGGGAGTGTAGCCGGGCAGTGGTGGCTCAGGCCTTTAATCCCAGCACTTGGGAGGCGGGGGCAGGTGGATTTCCGAGAGAGAGAGAGAGAGAGAGAGAGAGAGAGAGAGAGAGAGAGAGAGAGAGAGAGAGAGAGAGAGAGAGAGAGAGAGAGAGAGAAGGAAATGCAAAACATCTTAATCTTGGAGGCCAGCTTCCTGCCTCCTGTAGGGAGTGACACCCAGCTGGCATTTACTAGAGACCCAAGGATCCTTGTGCCCCACCTAAGGCACTGTAGAACATTCCGGGATGAGGAGCCCGCGTGTGCTCTCACATGCAAACCTAACTGAAAGGAAAATATCCCCGTTTTCAAACCCTCTATGGAAGAGGAAGAGCATTTGGCTTTCAGGCGCAGTTTACACAAGACTCGGAGTATGGCAGGGAGTTAGCTACCAGCTCTCCAAAACTCAGGCTGAGCAACTCCTCCTGCAGCAACGGTGACTGACCTAATGAAGTACATTTTCACGTGATTCAGGCAGCCAAGCCCTGGCTTTACCTTTCCCACTCGCTGCATCTGCTCTCTGTAACTTTGGCTTTGACATACTCACTCCACTTGAGGTATGCACACGGATGCTGGCTGTGTGCGTCTGCCTCCTCTGCTCCCTTCAGAATCCTTCAGACTCTCCACAGAGCCAGGGTTCTGTGTGTTCTGCATCCTCCGCAGATCGGAAGCGTTCACTGCTCATCTCCTTGTGTGCATTTGTCACCGGTGCATCGGAACTCAGATGCCCTGAAGTCCCGGCTCCCAGCACTGCTAACCACGGGACCCCATTTATCTCTAACCTTGTTTATTGTCTGTGCCCTCCCCTTCTCTAGATAAAAACAGTTTCCTTGGCTCCATGGAAACAGCCCCTGATGTTAAACACTATCGGAGATTAATTGTTCAGTGGGGCTTCTGTTGTTTAAGCTTAAGCAATTACCTGTATCACACTAACACAACTTTTTTTTTCAAACTTTCACACAAAAAAGGAGGGGAATAAAAAAAAATATATGAATAAATGTATACTAATCATACATCCGAGTGTCCCTGCAGACCCTGTCTCCCCACCTGACAGCCAATGGGGCACTTTCTGGTGTGACCACTGGAAAGCTTTCTGGGAGTCCAGACTCGGGTCTTCAAGGCCTTTAGGACTTTTCTTGTGGACGATTGCTTCCAGGCTAAGCTCCTCTGCTTTTGATGGGAAATTCTACATCCCATCCTTAAGAAAGCAAGTGTTTAAGGCTCCTGGGCTTTAAAAAAAAAAAAAAATCAAGATAAACTCCTGTCTTACTTTTTATTTTAAAAATCTCAAAACGTCTTGTTATTGACCACGGAATTTCCTAGTTCTGTTTTAATGAAGGTTGACACTTCATCTATTTATAAATATGAACTACAAGAAAGGAGAAGGGAAATTTTCATTTTCTGCCATCAAGACAAGAGCTTGGAGGTTGCTTTTCTAGTCTTAAAGTCACGAGACAGGGAGCACTCTCTCCTTCTGGCACTGCCGGCTTTGCCCAAACAAACAGGGAGACACTGGCAGCTGTCTCATCCATTAGAGGAACAAAAACCAAGTATGGCCCTTTGTGGCTCCTAGACATTTTGAGGCTATGGAAATTGGGCTTCATCTTTGCTCTAGGAGCAGCCAGTGGAGGAAATGTCCTGCGCTCTGAGGATGGGAAACGGGGGAGGTAATCTTCAGTCAGAGCTGAAGGAAGGGAACCTATATACCCACAAACACTTGCAAGATCTGGAGGCAAACACACAGAGGTTCAGATTTTAAGTCTTTTTCTATGCTGTCTTAAAGCCAACTCCAGTTAAATAGTGTGTAGATTGTGTTCTGTTCTGTCATTTTAATACTTTACTAACGAGACTATAAATAAATCTATAACCTTCTGTGGGCGACTTTACCCCGTTCTTCTTTGCCCTCTTCAAAGCGCCTTCCCCTTTTATGACCTAGTTGGCCGGTCCCCTTGTGTAAAGAACATAATTTTGTCTTTGCTGCCCTCTTGTGGTCATTTCGTCAGTATACCAGCATCTGCCCACAAACAGAAAGCAAGCCACTCTGAGACTGGAGAGTCATGAACAGATTCAGTTGAATTGATTCCTACAGAACTGATTTCTTAATTAACTTCCCCCAACTATTCAACTACACTCAGCCACTTCCTGAAATCTCGGTAGCAGGCGCTCGGGATGTAGCTCAGTGGGTGGGGCACTGGCCTGCCTAGCATCCAGGAAGCCCTGGGTCATCCGCAACACCACAAACTGGGAGGAAAGGTTAATAAAGTCCCATTCAAAATACTTGTCTGGGTTTAAATTTGTTTTTGAAGTTTAGACTTTAGGTCACTAAGCTACAAAAATCCTCCGGTTGCAGAGGATTGCATGTGTCCATGAAGGGTCTCTTCCCAGAATGAATGCGGCAAGCAGGAACTTAAGTACCCAGAAGTTCAACTACACACACACACACACACACACACACACACACACACACACACACACATGCACATTTTTTTTTCCAAAAAGAAAAGTCACTAATGTGAGATTTGGCCAAATGAAAAGGACAAGTTTCCAGAGCTAGGACAGATTTTAATGTCTTCCCAAGGGATCAGGATATTTTAATACTTTCCCGGGTGATCATCATTTATTTACCTCTGGATAGTGCCAGTCGGCACCAGGCAGTTCGCTCATCTCCCTCATCATCCTCAGCACTCCTATGTTGTTGTCCATTCTCCTTCTCCGTGGTGTTCACAGATTTAAATTATCTCAGACACGGACAACTAGCTTTTTATTATTATTATTTCAATACATTGATTGTTAGAAGCAAAATAAACAAACAAGCAAAAAAGCTGTCTGGGCAGTGGTGGCACACGCCTTTAATCTCAGCACTTGGGAGGCAGAGGCAAGCAGATTTCTGAGTTCGAGGTCAGCCTGGTCTACAGAGTGAGTTCCAGGACAGCCAGGGCTACACAGACAAACCCTGTCTTGAAGTTTGTTTTTGTTTGTTTGTTTGTTTTGTTTTGTTTTGTTTTGTCTTGTTTTGTTGTTTGAGACAGAGTTTCTCTGTATAGCCCTGGCTGTCCTGGAGCTAGCTCACGTTGTAGACCAAGCTGGCCTCGAACTCAGAAATCCACCTGCCTCTGCCTTCCAAGTGCTGGGATTAAAGGCGTGCGGCACCAAGCCCGGTTACAAACCCTGTCTTGAAAAACAAAACAAAACAAAAAAATTTCACACAGCTACATTTAGCATATATGTAATCATTTGTTGGGTTGATGGCAAATGCAGCCTGACAAGGCAGCAACACATGTGAGTAATGAGGCAATAAGTGTTCTAAACAGAACCTCCACTGGTTTTTTGATTTTTGGTTTTTTTTGGGGGGGGGTGGTGGTGAGGGGGCAGTTTCAAGACAAGATTTCTCTGTATAGCCCTGGCTGTCCTGGAACTTACTTTGTAGACCAGGCTGGCCTTGAACTCAGAAATTGCCTGCCTCTGCCTCCCAAGTGCTGGGATTAAAGGTGTGCACCACCACTGCCCAGTCAGAACCACCACTGTGGTCCTGCCCGCTGACTATGGCCACTGAAAGATTAGATATGGATGTTGCCAAATATTCTGACTCTTTTAGAGAATTGGGTTCTTGATTTCTTCTTATCTGAAATATAATCTTTGTAAAGGGAAGACCATTGCAGAAAGACTGGAAAGGGAACCAGTTGCCAATGGAAACCTGGCCCAAACAGAGAAGCTCTGGGACACTCAAATCCTAAACTGCCACCCTACACCCCGCCTCCACCAACACTGTCCAATCAAGACTGCCCTCATTTGCATGACAGTAGGACCGCTGGGAAGGGAGACTCCCACTGTTACCGCTGCCCTTGACACTCACTTTCTATGCAGAATGCTAAGTGGACTTGGGGAGTAAGTGAGTTGGTGAAAAGATTCACCCTAGACTATAAACGAAAGAAGCCAAGTCGATGGAATTTGCAAGAAATATCTGGCACCCCACCCCCTCTACACCCTTTCTACCCTACCCTCCACACCCACCCCTTCTCACTAGAACTTGAGACACTTCATGGTTCAATTTCAAGTGCCACTCCCTCAAATTTTCTTGTAAGGTATTGTTTCCCAGTTCTCCCTTACCTTTCATATTGCTCCGGACAATTGTTTTAAAAGTTCCCAACCCCTCCCCCAAACCAGGCCAAGTTAAACATCCTGAAGAATCTTAGAGATGAGTCCTTTTGAGTAGCATCTAAAGTGATACTCAAGCATCTAAACATATGAGGACCACCCCTTGGAGTGATTCCTGTAGTCACAATAACTGAGTCGTAGTGAGGTTGAGGATACAGATCTGTCAATAAAGGAGTTCGAATTCTCAACTCCAACGTACAAAAGCCTGACCCAGTCGCTTGTCTGAAACCTCAGCACGAGGGTGGATGGGAGACAAACTCATCCCAGAAGCTCTATAGAAGCTTCTCTAGCCAATGAGTTAGCTCTGGGCTTACTGAGAAACCTTGTCTCAAAAATACTAAGGTGATGAACGACTGAGGAAGACACCTGCCATTGATGTCTATCCTCCACAGGTATGGGTGCACACATGTACCTGTACATGTGTGCACATGCAAACATACACACTAATAGTAGAAGGCAGCCCCAAATGGTCATCTTGGCTTATGTGGGCAATCCAACTACTCATCTCCCTCTTAAGTACATTAAAAGTTAACAGTTAAATGATAGTTGGGTAGGAGCAAGAAGTTCTGATATGCTACTGCACCATAGTATGGATATTAACAAGAAAGTCCTATAGATTTTAAAAACCTAAAACAGAGGACTTTGTTTTCCCCAGAAAAGGCTTCCACGTATTACAAGTGTTTGAAGAGTGATCTATTTAGCCTGATTTGAACACTAGATAACATAGACGAATATCAAAGCGTCATATGGTACCCCATAAGTATCTATCATTTTTATGTTTTTGGGTTTGGGGGGTTGGTTTTTGGTTTTGGGGAGGGGTTATTTTGGGTTGGGTTGGGTTGATTTTTTTTTGTTTTGTTTTGTTTTGTTTGTTTGTTTTTTGTTTTTGTTTGTTGTTGTTTGTGTGTGTGGTTCGGTTGATTGGTTAGTTGGTTTTTTTTTTTTTTTCAGTTTTGTTGTTGTTGTTGTTGTTGTTTGCTTGAAACACGTTTTCTCTATGTAGTCTGACAGTCCTGGACCTCAGATTCAGAGACATCCACCAGCCTCTGCCTCCTGAGTGCAGGGATTAACAGTGTGCACCATCTGCCTACCTCATTTTTATGTTTGTTGGTATCCATTTAACAGTAGTTTTACATTAAAAATAGAAAAGCTAATGGTCACTGATAGTTCAGTGAAGATAAAGTTAACCTTCCAAAATGGTATAAACAGGGATAAATGATGTAATAGTCACATAACTAAGGCTAGTTGATTGAAATGAAAACATTTAAGAGATGGATGGATAGATGTGTGTCTGCATGCTGCTGACCTTGTTTGGTGTCTTTGTGAATGTGGTGAGCTGTTTAAGCCCTTAGCTGTCCAGTGAAAGTAATGCCATTTATTTCCAAAGTTCTTCTGAGGAAGGATTAAGTGAGATTTTATTAAAGTCACCCTAGGATGATTCCTGGCCATTAAAACTACCCAATAAATATCTATTCCCTTCCCAGGCCCTAAGAAGAGTGCTGGGTTTGTGGCATGTTTACATTACATCACCCTGAGTTGAAGCTTCAGATGCTAAAATGCAGACTCCTGAGTGAGCGGAAAGCTGGGGGTTTCCTGGAGATTTAGAAAATGAAATGGAAGCGCCTTGCTATAAGGACATGACTGCGGTAGCCGTGTCCTGCCCAGAAGACAACACCTCACAACACTCCTTGCCATTTGTTGTCCAGCCCTTACATTTTTCCTATCCTCTTTAGCAACATTCCCTGAGTTTTAATGGTAGGAGGTGATTTAATACAGATTTCTCCTACATTGACTGCTTTTAATGTTTGAGCCCATAATGAATGGACTCACAGTGATCAGAGATGTAGATGTAGCTTCATTGTGGTAACCCTTGGAGAGAGGAGAATGAGTGAAACCATTGACGAGTGAGTCCAAGATATCTTGGAAATCTCTGTACTTTCCAGTCAGTCTTTATCCAAATCTAAATAGCTCTGTATTTTTTTATTTTAAAAGTGTCCAGTAAATTCAACAGTCACTAGGACAAATAAAACAGAAAACTTATAACAGAAGGCACAAAAAGAGAACCAAAAAATAAAAGGGAGATTGAGACTACCAATGTATAAACAGTTATATTAAAAATGAGTTCTTTAAATACATCAATTAAAAGGCAGAGACTGGCAGAGTGGATCAACTACACGCTGCCTTCAAGAAACTCACTTCCAGCATAAGGATGTTGGCTGGCAGAAACTAGAAAGGTATAATATCTATATATTATGCAAGACATTCAGAAAACACAAAAATAACTATGGTAACATCAAAAAAAGACTGGGGGGTAAGAAATTACTAGAAACAGAAAAGGGACATTATTCAATGACTAAAAAAAAGCAGCTATACTGGAAATAGTAACTCTAAATGTATATGTGCTGAACAGCACACTATAGAATATGTATATCAAAAGTAAAATAGAAGGTCTGAGGAGCTAGCCTAGCCAGGAAAGTACATGTCACAAAAGCACAAGGATTTGTCTTTAGTCCTCTGCCCAAGTAATGGATGCCATCAAGGTGCATGCTTGCAATCCAAACATGAGGAGACAGGGAAGTCTAGATACCTAGGCTTTACCAGCTAGCCAGCCAAGCCTAATCAGCCATCTCCAGGCCCTTGTGAGAGACCCTGTCTTTAAAAGCAATTCCTAAAAGCTGGAGAAATGGCTCAGCAGTTAAGAGAATTTGATGTTCTTGCAAAGGACCCAGGTTCAGTTTCCAGCATCCATTTAGAGGCACACAACTGCCCATTAACTTCAGTTTCAGGAAATCTGATGCCCTCTTCTGGCCTCCACTGGTACCAGGCACACAAATGGTATGCATACACACATACAGGCAAATACTCTTACACATGAAATAAAAATAAATAAGTAAATAACAGCTCCTAAATAATGACACCCAAGGTTGACTTGTGACCCCCACAGACCACACACAAACATGCACATTTACCTGACACACGCTAAATAAATAAGAAATACATAAATATATAAACCCACAATTACACTGGATACTTCAGCAGCCCCCCTCACAGAAATTAATGGAATACCTAGACAGAAAATAAGATATAAAATAATAATACATTCATCTAACAGAATCTAATCAATATTTACAGAACTTTTAACTCAACAACAAAATACATATTTTTGAGTGTTCATGGAATATATATATATCAATATAGACAATGTCCTGAGCTACACACACATACACACACACACACACACAGTCACATACACACAATCAACAAACTTAAAAATATTAAAAGTCAATTTTTCCTTCAGCTGAGATAACTAAAATGGAAGCATTTTGGAAGTAGCAGGTTGGTCACTGGGCTGGGAGACTGTCTCCTGGACAGTTTTACCACGTCCTGTCCACCCCCAGTGGCCTCACAGACCCAGTGTCCACGTCCTGTGAGAGTTCCATCACTCGGACCCAGACCCCATGGTGACTGGGACATCGGTACTCAGGGTGAAGTTCCACTGTGGAGTGGTGACTGCTGCAGACATGCTGGGTTCCTACGGCTCCCTGGCTCGTTTCCGCAATATCTCTCATCTTATGGGAATGAACGACAGTACTATGCTTGCTGGGTTTTTCAGGAGACAATGCTGATTTCCAGTGTTTGAAGCAAGTTCTCCGACAGATGGTGACTGATGAAGAGCTGTTGGGAGATGGACATAGCTATAGCCCTAGAGCCATTCATTCATGGTTGACAAGGGCCATGTACAGCCACCGCTCAGAGATGAACCCCCTGTGGAACACCATGGTCACTGGAGGCTACACTGATGGAGAAAGTTTTCTAGGCTATGTGGATATGCGTGGTGTAGCTTATGAAGCCCCTTCACTGGCCACTGGTTATGCTGCATACTTGGCCCAGCCTCTGCTTGGAGAAGTTCTAGAGGAACAACCAGTACCGAGTCAGACTGAGACCCCACACCTTGGAGAAAGCTGCATTGCATGCGAGTGCTGTACTACCAAGATGCCTGTTTATGTCAACGGTTTCAAATTGCCACGTAACTGAGTTCGGGATAGAAGGACCGCTGTCAGCAGAGGCCAACTCGGATATTGCCCACACGATCGGTGGCTTTGAATGAAATCCAGATGAAGTGTCCAGTGTGAAGCTGCGCCCCCTTTTTTTTTACATGATTTCAATTTATCTGAATTTGTTAACATTTAAAAACATATTTTAAGTAATTAGAGTTAAATCGCATTCTTGTTTCCCTTTTGTACCCCAGTTCCTCCCAGAGACTCCCCCTTCAATACCTACAATACCTTTTTTGTCATATTCTTTAAAAATTATAAATATTACAACAATAAAAATGAGTATTATAAAAGTTGTTTGATATAAAACAATCAATTTAACAATCTTACGTAGATGTTTGTCTACAGCAATACTGAAAATACATAGGTTTTTCTCAATATAAATTTTAAATAACTCCAAACATATTAACTGTATATTTTAAAATAATACATCACTACTAGTATTTTCTTAAATGAACATAAATATATAAAGTCTTTTTCTTTGTTTGTTTGTTTTGTATTTAGTAGAGCTTGAAATCTGGCTCTTTCTATGGTACAAGCCCAAAATAAGAACAATTTTTAGACATTGGATTTCATTGTAATAAGGCTGTATTCAGTGACCCTCACATCACCAAAGGATTTTACCTCCATCGTAGGAAGCTGTGCCCTTCTAAACGTGACAGTAACTGGCTCAAAGGCAGACTTGCATAAAAAAAAAAAAAGAAAGAAAGAAAGAGAGAAAGAAAGAAAGAAAGAAAGAAAGAAACATCAGTCCTCAGAAGTGAAAAAAATTAAAAATAAGGCTAGGAAGATGACAGTGAATAAAGGTGATTGCCACTCAGTATGATAATCTGACCAGTCCCCACCCAGCACCCGCATGATGGACGCAGGCAACAAACTCTCCCAACTTGATCTCTAGGTTCCAAGTGCATACCATGGCATGAGTTCACATGTGTGTGCATGCACACACACACACACACACACACACACACATACACACATGCACACACACATACACACACATACACACATGCACACATACATACACACACATACACACATGCACACACACATACACACATGCACACACACATACACACACATACACACACGCACACACACATACACACACACATACACACATATACACAAACACACACACATACACACACATACACATATGCAACACACATACACACATGCACACACACATACATACACACACATATATACAAACACACATACACACATACACACACATACACACATACATACACACATACACACACACACATATACACACATACACACATGCACACACACATACACACACATATACACACACACACGCACATAGGGAAGAAGGAACTCCCTAAAGAATACTTTCTACAACCAAAGTGGAATCAACTAAGATTTAATAAGAGAACATAGCAGAAAAATCTTCAGGCAACATAATTCAAAATAATACATGAATCAAAGGTCAAGTATTGAAAGAAAGTCAAAGCTAAATTCATTTTAAAAAAATGAAATTATTACATATCCTAATTCATAGGCCAATCAGTGCTTACAGGAAATTTTATAGCCCAAGTTCATATACTAGAAAAAAATGAAAAGTCCCAAATCAATAATCTAACCTCCAAGCTCAACGAACCCAAAAATGATAATGAAAATAAACCCAAACTGGGAACAGAAAGAGGAGCTGTTAAAGATAAGAACAAAAATCGATAAATTTGAAGCAGGAAAAAAATCAGTGAAGTATAGCTGGTTCTTTGAAAAGGCCAATGAAATTATGAATCTTTAATACGCCAACAGAAAGACGTATTCACAGCTTACCAGCATCACTAATTAAACAGGCAATATTATCAGGGACCGTGAAGGCATCAAGAAAGCAACAGACACTAAGAACAACTCCACACGTGCATTTGATACTTGGTAAAATGTCCCACTTTCACAAGATGTGCGAACAGTTATAACTCACCCAATGAAAAGTGAGTCGCTTGAGTAGCCTTATACACGCTTATTATATTGAATTTATAATTTTACCACTACCCAAAAAAAAAATTTCAGATGGAGATTCTTCATTGAAGAATCCTACTAAATGCTTAAAGAGGGATGGAGACTAGTCCGCACTATCACTTCTAGAGATAGAATAGTTCATTCGATGAAGCTACTATTATCACAGTGCCATACCTAGGCAGACACAACGCAGAGAGGGGGTGGGGAAGTTTAGACTTTAGCCCACACTGTGAAGAATGCAAAATCCTTAAGCTAATATTGGAAAATAGCATGCAGAGTCAAATGTCCACCAACTGTCCAACACTGCACCGGCTGCTCCAAGTTTAAGTGAAAATCAGCTGTGATCCCCATCTCGATGTTATCTCTGCCTCCTCTCTGCTATAGACAGCCCTAGTCGAGGCAGGAACCTGAAGGTGGGAGTCCTAAAAATAGTTATGATCGCTATGGCCAAAACAACAGAGGCGGGCAGGGTGCTTGGCTTACGCTTCCACATCATAGTCCACCACTGAAAAAAAGTCAAGGCAGGAACTCAAACAGGGCAGGGACTGGAAGCAGGAGCTGATGCAGAGGCCACGGAGGATGCTGCTTCTCGGCTTGCTCCTCGTAGGATTGCTTAGGCTTCTTATAGAATCCAGGAGTGGTGCCATTCACAATGTGCTTCCCACCCCCACCCCTGTCAATCACTAATTAAGAAATTTATATTGAGAAAAATGTACGTATTTTAAGTATTGCTGTAGACAACCATCTACATAAGACTGCTCAATTGTTTTATATCAAGCAACTTTTATAATACTCATTTTTATTGTTACAATATTTTATAAATTTTAAAGAATATGATAAAATTTAAAAAATGAAAGATATGGCAGGTATTGAAGGGGGGGTCTCTGAGAGGAGTTGGGGTACAAAAGCGAAACAAGAATGTGATGTAATTCTATTTACTTAAAATATGTTTTTAAATGTTAACAAATTCAGATAAATTGAAATTATGTATCTTTTCTCATCATAATGCAATAAAACTTAAATCAATAAAAAAAAAAGAGGACAGCGGGGAGGGCAGGAGGGAGGGTGGAGGAGGGGGGAAAGAAAGAAAGAAAGAAAAGAAAATGCCTTGCAGGCTTCCCTACAGCCTGATCACATGGAGACATTTTCTCGTTTGAGATGCCCTCCTCTCAGATGAGTTTAGCTAGTGTCGAGGTGACGTAAGATTAGTCACCACAGTATGCTTGCTTGCTATTCCACACAGTATTGCTTCCAACTAAGGAACTCATATCACAGACAGCAATGCAACCGAAACCGTAGAGAATACTGCTTCATAGCTGACTTCTGGACCAGATTATACTGAGCTAGGTTTCTACCTGCCTAGAGATAGCACTGCCCACAGTGGGCTGGGCCCCTTTATGTTAATTAACAATCAAGACAATCACCACAGACACACCCACAGACCAATATGACACAGGCAATTGCTCAGCCTGAGGTTCTCCTCCAAGATAACTCTCAGGCTGTCAAAGTGACTAAGCTAACTAAGAGACTGTTTTCAAAAAATTCAAATGAGAGACACTGAGAGGATATATGTGCGGACTACAGAGATAACTCAGTCAACAAAGTGCTTGCTGCACAGTATGAAGAACTAAGTTTGATCCCCATATTTAAAAATGTCTGGGTATGGCAGGTCGGCATGCACTTGTAATTTCAGCACTGCAAAAGAACAATGGGATCCCTGAGGTTCACTGGCCAGCAAGCCTGGCCTATTTGGAAAGTTCTTGGCAAAATGAGAGACATTATCTCAAAAACACAAGGTGGACAGTATATGAGGAATGACATCCTGCCACGGACCACCCCAGCTGGGTATGGGGGTCTCTGGGATGTGGGTTCTCGAGGCCAGGTGGGTAAGGATTCGGTGGTGACAAACAGAAACAAACGTAGAGGCAGTTTGAATCTAAGTGTTTTTTGCAGCTCCCAAGCAGGGAATTTTATACATTAAAACCCAAACATTACCTCTCTTAGAAACTATGCCCAGTAAAATGATCACAAATACCAACAAAAATCACTTGGCACAGTAAAGCACAAAAATATCTCTTAGAAACTGTATCCAGTGAAACAAGCACCAACAGAACAGGTAACATCATTATTAATATGTCAAAATATAACAATTCTAAAAGGATGTATTCAGTGGGGGCAGTCATCCAAGCCTAGTGGCATATTTCCAAGAGCACGTTAATAAATCTTTATGGTCAATGTTCTTAACTTCTGAGCTAACTTTCCAGCCCTATATGGTCAATTACTATTTAACATCTAATGCCTGATTTTGTTATAAATCTTCAATGCATAAATTTAAACTATTTCAATTCTTTCTAATTAAGATTTTCTTTACCATATACCAAAATGCACCTCTGATGAAACACATGTAGCCATATGGAATTTTATTGTTGGGAAAGTTTTTATCTATCACAATACTTTTGTAAATGGTTTAAAAAGTTTAGCATTGGTTTCCACAGGGATAAGGTCATGTTAGTGACCTCAACTCAAGGGATGGTTTCTTACCCATTATTCTTGCTTAAGATCTTGGCCTAGCCAGGCGGTGGTGGTGCACACCTTTAATCCCAGCACTTGGGAGGCAGAGGCAGGCAGATTTCTGAGTTCAAGGCCAGCCTGGTCTACAGAGTGAGTTCCAGGACAGCCAGGACTACACAGAGAAACCCTGTCTTGTCTTGAAAAACCAAAAGAAAAAAGAAAAAAAAGAAGAGGAATAAAAGAAAACAAAACAGATTGCCATGAGAATTATGGATCAATAATTTTTCTCCGGAGAAGAGTTCCACATCTGGTTCTAGGAGGCCTCCCCCTTTTGAGGTCAACTGTCTCTGTCCAGATTCTACTGGAGGTGGCGTGACAACATCCTATGTTGATCTCCAGTCTCCACAGTATCTAAGAGCTGGCTTGATAAAACCAGCCTTGATTTTGCTAAAGGTTATCTTGAAACTCACAGTCAGGTGCCTTGTTAAGCACAAACCATCACGCGGGACATCAAATTAAACAAGGCTACCCTGAAATAATGATGGTCAAGATGAACAAAGCCACCTGGGAAGAACGTAGGAAAAACCAAAATTGCCAAAAGCACAAAAATGTCCAGTATCTCCTCTTAGCTAATATGAGTGACTGTTGTTTATTAACTATAGCTTTAGCCACTGCTTACTCATCTCTTCTTCTAGACAAAATGTAATAAGAGAGAAAGAGTAAGCTCAAGGCACCCCACTGACATACCTATGCCCTCCCAATCCTTCCCAAACAGTTCCACCAACTGGGGCCCAAGTATTCAAGCATATGAGCCTGTGGGTCCATTCTCATTCAAACCCCAAGGCTGCTAAGATGTTTCCCCAGCACCTGTTTAGCTCCCTCACTGTCCTACATCCTAAGTATTAGAACTCAGTGTTACTCATCACTGACCCAAGTATCTAACACAGAGTAGCTTTTACAACTGTCCTAAATCATCCATTAACCAGCTGTCTATCCTAAGGCAAGTGTATTTAATTGCTTTGAGATTCCATTTTCTCTTGTTAAAATTCGGGAATCTACTGGCAGCGTAAAGCGTTTCCCTCACAAATTATAACAAAGATTAGTATATTGGTGCTATAATAAGCATGAGTTGTATAACAGTTTAAGAATTTTTTTAATTTTTTAGCTGTATTCTAATCAGAACTAGGTTAACTGCATTCAACTACTCTTTTAATCCAAGAGATTCAGAGTGGTCCTTAGGGAAGCTAATTTAATGACTAGATAAGCAAATGTGTAATTAGTGTATCGACTGCTTATATGGAATTAAGTCTCTCCGAAGTGCTGGAAGGTTCTTGAAACAATTTATCTCAAGTAGACCAACTGTTCCCAAATGTGGTTCACCATCATCATCATACATGGAACTTTTTAATCAGAAAGATCCCAGGACCACCATAGGGATTCTGATTCCTCAGCTCCTGGCTGATTCTGGAACTCTCATGCTGGGAACACTTCCAGGACATCCCAGTGATCAGCCAGATGTGAGAATCAATGCTTCAGAAGAAAATTAAGTAAAAAATAGAAACACCTACGCTATGTGTGTCATCCAGGATTCCACATGAACTTCTATCATTTCTATTATATTAAAACATAATTTTTCTTTTGAAAATTAATGTACTGGCAAAGGGCTTGATGTCATGGAGTTGCTTTAAAATAAACTGGACCACTGAGAAATGGGGTGGGGTACTCTGCTCATGTGAAACATGATTAACCACAGCTAACAATTGTTGAGTCTGGGAATGAGCACTCTATTTTATTTCTATACTATTGCTATCATCATCTGTATTGTCATTTTTTTCATACATTTGAAACTTTCCACCACTAGAAAAGTTTTAAAACCTGAGGCATATGAAGCCTCCACGTCTTTCCTCTATCATGCTTACTAGTTTTATGTCAACTTGACACAAGCTAAAGAATCATCTGGGTAGAGGAACTCTTAACCAAGAAAACGCCTTTGTAAGGCTGGCCTGTAGGCCTGTCTACAGTGTATTTTCTTAATTGGTGATTGATGGGGGAGGGCCCGTTCCGTTGTGAGTGGTGCCATCCCTGGGCTGGTGGTCCTGAGTTCTATAAGGAAGCAGACTAGGCAATTTGCAGAGAGCTAGCATCCAGCATTCCTCCATGGCTTCTGTATCAGCTTCTGCATCCAGGTTCCTGCCTTGGGTTCCTGCCGGGACGGCTGTGGATAGCGGACTACAAGCTATAAGATGAATTAAGCCCTTTCTTCTCCAAGTTGCTTTTGGTCATGGTGTTTTATCACAGTAGTAACCCTGAGAATGATGCATCTATAATCTCAGCCCCAGTAACAACTCTTACTAGAACTTGGCTTCATCACCTTCTAAGTACTCTCTATGTGTTCTGTTTGAAAGTATATTAACCTATTCAACTTATGTGCTGACCTGATGCCAGATTCTGTAATAAAATCAGCTAAGCAGGTGTGCCCAGAAATTTTTCATGGAGAAACCACAGCTTACCCCACAGGTCTTCTTCCAGCCTCACTCTCACAAGAAGCAGAAAGGACCAACTCATATGAAAACCCTCCTGCCAGCAAGCCATCACCACATTTCCTTCTCAGCTGAGGTGCTGGGGGGTGGGGGGTGTTGTTGTTTTTTTTTCTTTTCCTGATTTTCCCTTCTGGAAAGCTTTGACTGCTTTGAGAGCAGTAAGGCTCTGAGTTCAAATCCCAGCCTCAGCACTTTGTAGTGGGGCTCTTCTGTTTCCCCATCTCGGCTGTAATGCTATCAACAGCACCGGCTCTTCAGGAGGGATGAGAAGGAACACTCATAAAGTTTTATTTCTGTTCCAGGACCTTGTTACTAATATATGTCCTCTTTTCTTACATTTCTGTGAGTTGTTGACAGATTTACCAAAACTTTACCTATAACCTTACACACACTTAACATATATGCATGCTCACACCACAATGTATTAATAGCTCTAGGAAAGTGATTACTTTAAAAAAAAATATGAAAACCAAAAGAATCATTATATCCATTTATTTTTCTTCATGGCCTCCCAAAACAAAGCTTTCTTTGCGCTGGAAGTGGGAATAGATAGCCACTTATTCATGTAGACAACACTATGCCCCAGCATGCCACTGGACTACTGTATCTTCAATATAAGGCTTTCTAAACTCTTAACTCATTAAGGCTCTGCTAACATCACATTTTCCCAAACCAGTTTGAATTATTTTATCTACAGATGCATCACATGATACATATATATTTCAAAAATATATTTACAAATGCATCTATACACATCCAGAGAGAATGTCTCTGAATAGTTGGGCATTACTTGAATTTCTCATTTATAATCCAAAAATATCTGGCTCCACATTCTTACAGACAGAAATAATCTTCTGTGTACACTTCCTATCATGAACATGCACACACATGCGCACTTGCACATGTACAAACATACATACAACACACACACATACACACATTTATATAACTCTCTTTTGACCCTATCATGTACATAGTTTTAAAAGTTTGCTAGAAGAATTCGGCTGGTAATAATTCACTGCACTTCATGTATAACAAACAGAAGCGCACTGGCCTCTATGATGAATTGCCAGGGTAACCCAGGGACATCTTGTTTGCATTTCAATGCACCAAGTGTCAGGTCCTTATTTCATTACTCGCCAGTACATTAGTGGACGATTTTTAATTTCTTTTTCCCCCCTTTAGCAAAGCCCCACAGAGACCACTCGCTCTTGCCACTTGCTTCAGGAACAAGGTTGCATTATTTTTAAATGCTATAGTGTCTGGGTCTCACTTGAAATGTTGCTGAATTAACAAAATAAATGATAGCATACCAACAGCGGTTCCGTCTGGATTTTTTTTTCAAAACACAATTTTTTTTTCTGCTTTTATTGAGCTTATTCTATAAAAGGGGGTCTATTAGGAATAGCGCAGTGCTGTCTTCATATTTTAAACTGGCCACAAATCCGGGTTGAGTGCTTCGGTTTTCTTTTGTCTGGATTTATGTTGCTCCTTCCGAAAACGATCCATGAAGGTATAAGAAAATCTTCTTAGAGCATTGGTTTCACGTGGTCTAATCAAATCTGCATGACTGTAACCTTCTGGGGGCTGCTGGACACCCAGACCTCCCAGGATGGCGGCCGCAGACTGGACGTTGACGCCGTATATACTGAGAGTAGGCCCCCCCTCAATGTCCCCAGTAGCTTGAAGGAAACGTTCCTCCTAATATTTTACCCATGTACTTAATCAAAGTGGAGAGCTCTTTTTGACTCTATGTTTCACACTGTAGTGGACGTCACAATCACTAAGAGAACTTGTCGTAAGTATAGACTGTCGGCCCCGTGCCTGGAGTTTCTAACCCAGTAGATCTTAAATGAGGTCTCAGAATCTGTCCTTGTGAGAATGTTCTAAGTCAGACGGACAGCACTGGCTAGAGACAGAACTGAGACAGGAACTGGCTAGAACCACTCCAGAGTGAATCTGAGCCCAGCTCTATCATCTACCTTCCTAGTGGCCTTGGCAACTTACCTCACCACTCTGAGCTTCAGATTATTCAATAAAATGGAGCTAACAATGGCAGTCTCTCTTGGAGTAATTGTCAGAACAAAAATTAGTATATATAGTCTCCTGGCTCAAAGCCAGACACTTGGAAGACCAAAAAAAAAAAAAAAAAAAAAAAAACTTCTGCTTCTTCTTCTCCCTCTACTCCTAGAAGCCTAACAATTCAGAGAATGCTTGTATGGCTCTTTTCTCAACCTGCCTGCACAGCCATTCAACAACTGTTCTGAGGTCGCCTGACGGACGAGGGGTGGAGGCCTCCCTACTTCAGGGAGATCCATGTCTGTGGTCAGTTCTCATTGGGAGAAAATGTTACATTGAATTAGAACCTACCCTTTGAAATCGCCTGCTTCTTCCCTTCAGAGTCACAAAGGATACATTTTCTTTTCATTTTTAAAAGCGTCTTCCGCACATCCCACAGGCTTACCAAGTCAATGGATGGGCTTTGAAAATGAAAGCTCAAGCAACTCTATACACCTGGTATGCTTATTAGTGAATTAGTGATGGATTCACTTGTGCATCTATTCTCTCACTAACCCAGTGTCGTAAGGAAATCTCTGATGAAACTGGGTCTGACAAGAGAGACAGAAGCTACCATTGTGGGGCTGAATTTGGATAGCCCACAGAGGGAAAGAATCAGATCTGTGTTTACGAAGAACATGCTGGTAAGAGCATGAAGAAAATATTGAAGATGATAAAACTGAAGCCAAAAGACCAATCACAGGGTTATAGAGAGAAGACAATAAGCAAGAGATGTGTGAAGAGGGCAGAAAAAAAACAGGAATTTGTTATTTGGCTGCATTTAAAGGATGCTCAAAGGAAGGAGCCGGGAATGATGCCCAAGATTCCCACAGCTGAGGACACAGGACTAAGACGAATTCGGGAAAGGAAACTGTTGAAGTAGATCTGGCTTTCTAGGAAAAGATGGGTCTTTTGTAGCTACCTTCAGTTCAAAGAAATTCTTGAATTCTATAGCCCGGTTGAATACATAGGTCTGCATTTTGCAGGAAAGAAGAGCTGAATTGTGGGTATAGAGCGGGTGTCAATCACTTATAGTTTGTGGGAGAAATACGAGAATGGACAAAGAACTCAGGACTTAGGGTACAATGAGGAGACAAGGTGAAGAGTAAAGGAACAGAGGATCAGGAGGTAACTAAGACAAAAGAATCCACCAGTGATGTCGTGGGGGAAACACAGGAAGCAATGCCAATATCGAAGGCAAAAGAGAAAGCCAGGAAGCTCACCCACTGGTGCCCAGATCTTCAAAAACATGGACAGAGGCCTGGTGAGATGACTCAGCGAGTAAGAGCACCGACTGCTCTTCCAAAGGTCGTGAGTTCAAATCCCAGCAACCACGTGGTGGCTCACAACCACCTGTAATGAAATCTGACACCCTCTTCTGGTGGTCTGAAGACAGCTACAGTGTACTCATTTATAATAATAATTAAATCTTTAAAACAAAAACAAAAAACAAACAAACAAACAAAAAATATGGACAGAGGTGTCCAGAGCTACAGAAACATGGACAGTGATATAGAACGAGCACTTCCATAAAGAGTCCCATTGTGGTCTCTAAGAGGGAATGTGGTGAGAAAGGCTCCATGGGTAATGGTGGTTGAAACCATGCAACTGTGCCTGAGTGAGGGAGAAGGAAAAATGAAGGTAACAAAATATCCTTTCTTCAAAATTATGCACAAAAAGGAAGCCTTTTTAAAAAAATTGTTAAAGTATGTGTTTCTGTGTGGTAGCAGCCAGTACCCTTGGCCAACACTTCTTTACGTAACTGCAACCCCATGAGTGACAGACATCGGCCACGGGAAAGTCATGAATAATGAGGAGGAGATGCTTTAGCGGCAATGGAGAATAGAAACTTGGCCTTGTGCCCAGCTTACACTGTTTCTTGGGGAAATGAGACAATGTTGAAGCTACTGTGCCTGCAAAATGCAGTCCTGCCTAAGAACACTGGGGTCTTTGGAAGGGAGTAAAAAGATGGCTCACACACTAGGAAGTGGACATCTGCCCCAATTTTACAAGTCATGTCATAAAAGGAAGGGCCTGGGAGCGGCCTCTACCCCAGAGGCTCTGCTACAAACCTCACATTTATTCTCCTGACCCGTTCCTCCTATTGTCTGCCAGGCATCTTTTCTTTGGATCCAGGATCTGCCTCCATCACTCCTCACTAAGAGCATCCATACCCTATTCATTACTTCACCTCCACATCACTACTTCTCCTATAGCCTTCAAGTGCAGCAACCAAATCCCCAAATGAAGAATGAACTTTTTAGCTCACTATCCTCACAGAACCTCCACCAGCAAAACCAGGCACAGCCGAACCCTCCAACTACTATCCTCTACAGATCAGCACCAGACCCCCCCCCCCGGGCAGAGAGGAACCTTAAGTGTTATTTATTCAATCGAAAAACACGTAACTGCTCTTCTAATTTTCTATACGGATTCTTCCATAGTTATCCAAGACAGAAGTGATGCTCACTGTGCTAGAATCTCTAGACTACCCAAGTCACGAGAAAAGGTTCCAACCAGACCAGCAGAGCAGGCTTCCCTCCAACAACAGGTTATGCTTTGTCACTCTCCTCCATGGCTACACTGTTGACAGAGGTCCTGAAGCTGCTACACACCTAATAAATGAATGTGAGCCCAGCTCTTCTATCACCACAGCCTACGCCCCTACCACAATCCCTCACCCATATTAGTGGTACTAGGAAGAAGATGCCCTAATCCAGAGATCTCTACTTGGCAAGCATGGGTCCTGTCTAGAACAAGCTTTTTGGAACACAGTCATCAGGGGACCACACTGAATTTCTTATGGCAGGACCTGTGTGGAACAACACAGGTTGGTTCTCACATGGGTGAGAATGGTTCTCCTTCACTGCACATAAGCCCAGCTATCTCAGCCTAGCCTCAACCCCACACGTTCCTCTGGATTTGCCTTTGCTAGTCTAAAATAAAATACTGTTCAAGGCTGCATAAATTACCTTATTGTATAAGTGTGTTTCTGCCCCCATCCCGACCACAGGAAGATATGGGATTCGTGCTTCTATTGAAGGTGGTTGTTTCTGGGATGAGGGTTTGACATTCTTGGAGTAAGTGACCCGAAGCAAAGGTGATGGGAACTTAACTCATTCTAGAGACCCCAGACTGTGGAACCTGGAAGGGAGAGAAAATCAGCACTAAAGAATTGAGCCTTGCCAGGGGCCATTTCTCCTGAGGAAATCAATAAGGGTTCTCGCACTGTTTCCTCCCACACCGTGATCAAGGGGGAGATGTGTTTTTCTGCCAGCTTCCAACCCCACTGGTTGAGGGTTGTTTGTATCTGAGTTCAAAGCAGGCTCCCACTGACTTCTCATGCCATGTTGTCACAGAAGCCCTGGAGTAACGGAAGGAGGTCAAAGGCTGCACAAAGCCATTAACCACACAGCCAAGGCTGCAATGGGAACTGACCCAGAATTTGAAGAGTGGAGTGATTCCCTCCCTTTCTTTTATCACACTTTTTAATATGCTTTATGCTTGGGTTTTTTTTTTTTTCAAAATAAACATGAGCAGCATTACAAAGATTTAGCAGTCATGATTCTTTGTTTTAAATAAATATATGCAGCAGATACTCCTCCCCCCACTCCCAGCCCCATCCCAATCCCCCCCAGGCACACACACACACACACACACACACACACACACACACACACAGGCTCACCTGGGGTCTCTGAAAGGGGGAATTCCTATGGCTTATGTAAGTGTATCAACATTTCCTAAATTTGAATCTCCAGCCCAGACCTTGATCTAAAGCCCCACATATTATGTCTACTGCGGTTTGCCTGACATCTTCAAATGTGCCTCAAAGGGATCTCAAAATTAGTAAATTCAATGCTAACCTGAACTACTCATCATCATTCACAAAAGTTTCCCTTCTGAATATCTCATTGCTAGAAGCTAATTTGTGAGCCTCCAAATTTTTACATATTTAAGTCCTCAGTACCTCAACACATGACCTTATTCAGAAATTAGATGTTTGAAGGCACCCCCAAGTTAAGTTCATTCTTCATTTGGGGATGGCCTTTTACATGGACACTCATCCAGAATGACCATGGTCGCATAAGAAGAAATCCTCACCTGAGCCATAGAGAAGAAAGACATCTGGTGTGCTGGCACATGCTTTTAATCCCAGCACTGAGGAGGCAGGGCAGACGGATCTCTGAATTTGATCGAAGCCATCTTGGTCTACAGAGCAACTTCCAAGACTGCCAGGACTACACAGAAACTCTGTCTCAAAAAACCAAACAAGAAAAAACAAAGGAAGGAAGGAAGGAAGGAAGGAAGGAAGGAAAGAAGGAAGGAAGGAAGGAAGGGAGGAAGGGGGAGGGAGGGAGAGAGGGAAGAAGGAAGGAAGGAAGGAAGGAAGGGAGGGAGGAAAGAAGGAAGGAAATAGACACTGGCCATCTACAAGGTAAGAAGAGATCCTGGGACAGACTCTTCCATTACATTGTCAGCAGTCTTCCCAAGACCTTGACCTCGGAGTCCTACTTCACAGAACTGTAAGTCTTGTTATTCAAGGCCCCCAGGTTATGATTCTTTGTTGCAGCAACCCCCAGCAAACTAATATACCTTATAAATAATTCTCACTATGACACCAGTCTCTTATATCTGCCCTGGGTCACCATATTCTTTTTTGGTTTTGTTTTGTTTTGGGTTTTGTTTTTGTTTTTTTCGAGATGGGGTTTCTCTGTATAGCCCTGGCTGTCCTGGAACTCACTCTGTAGACCAGGCTGTCCTGGAACTCACT
>NW_022196906.1:94028781-94030821 GCF_008632895.1 Mastomys coucha
AGGCTGTCCTGGAACTCACTCTGTAGACCAGGCTGTCCTGGAACTCACTCTGTAGACCAGGCTGGCCTACTTACCTTCCAAACAAGCCATTCCATGTCCTACTTCCATGTTTGCTCATGCTGACACCATTCTCTGGAGAGCTGGCCCTATACTTTCGTTCATAACTCCTGCAACTTGTTCTTTGAGACCCGTACAGACAGCCACTTTCCCCCAGCGTCCACTCCACACCCCTGCACTCCTCCTAGGCCTTGACGCCCCTCCTCTCCTTGTATTGCTTCCCCTCCCTCCTCTCGCCTGCTACACTCTACTGGCTTGCTTCTCCACCTTCGCCATTAGACCATGCACTCTTCTCTTGATCTCTCTACCAACTACATCTAGTATAATCGCTCTCACCCAGCAGGAGTCAAATAAGCATTTCTGGAATTAAACTCGTCCGCTTCCCCGAACCAATACAGCCTGGTCCCAGGTGCCAGCCCACAGGAGGGTGAAATGTTTCACGCTCTCCACAGCAAGGGATCTGTTTGCCATGTTTTCTGAACTGAGTCGCGGGGTAGAAGCTCTAAATGAATACACAGGTAGAGGAGTCTAGATGACTTTTTAAAAAGTTTTTCAAGGAAAAGGAAATTGTGAAATGCCCCCACTGGGGCCATGTAGCAATCTCTCCTAGTCCAGACCGGTGCCCAAAGCCAGCTGCTTGGGCTGAGAGATAACGGGGCCCCACACTGAGCTGCCACCAGCAGACTCAGAAAAGTAACAAATTGACAACATTCAGGAGGAAGATTCCTCATTTCCAGCGGTATCATCCATACCCTGTGGCATAAAGCACCTCCCGCCTTACTAATGTCTTTTACATTTTTTAGCACTAAGTCCAAGGTGAAGGGGGTGGGAGGGACGTCTGTGCCAGAGCCCTTTAGGAACCAGGAAAATGCAATGGCAGAGATGAACTGGAAACCTGGAAATAGCACATTTTTTTTTTGGATGAAATGTATAATGTTCACTCTTTTAAAAAAGGAAATGTCTAATACAACCCAAATGGCATCGTATCGGATCAGACAGAGCAGCAGAAGGGAAGAGAAATACTGAGCATTAGAAACAATTAGTACAGACCCAATCTCCTTTAAACTGGGTCTACAAAGCGCACACTGAAGAGCAGAAAGAAAAATATTTATCAGAAAGGGGAGCTCCTCTTACCACAGTTCAATACCAGCCAAACACATTGGGCTTTTAGCTATCTGCAGTGCCTCGAATCACAAACATCAAAACTGGAAGGAAATGACATTGAGGAAGTGTAGTTAGCCTCTCCTCAGAGTCTACCTGTGAAATGGCGGGGCAGGGGGGGCCACAGGGTCTACTCGTATTCACAGAGCATCATCTGCCCACACGGAACCCCTCCAAATTCCCATGAGTGCTTGGATTTGTCCAGGATCACTGATTCCCATTTTCCCCATCTTCTGAAAACTTATACACATGCGCGCGCACACACACACACAAACATGTATATACATTATAGATTTCAGGAGAGTAATACGTCCTTTTTAATGTTGTAGTTCTAAGAAACTGAACGCCACTCAATCTAGCTTGAGAGGAGAAGTGGGGGAACACATTTATTTATTCTAGCCCCTGAGCTGTATTAGAAAACCCAGGAGGAAGAGGGCAAACTTTTCTTAAGAAAGAGCTAGAAGGTGGAGCTGGAAAGGCATTATGATTCGGTTTCGTCTCTATCTCTGACCCTCTCTGCAGACCTGCTTCAGTGTGTGCCCCTGTAAACTGGCATCTCCTGATCTTCAACCCACAGAACGATGCTCATTACCCACGGTTCACAAGGTATCACATTGCGGCTACACAAAGGGAATCTAAATAACCAGTTCCCAGGTTCTGTTCCCAGGTTCAATTCCAAATCCCTGGAGAAGAGAGCTGACTCTGCAGCTCAGGTAAGGTGTCTTCTCTCTCCTAGTCAGCCATGAATAAGAGGATGCATCCTGCTGTATAAGCAGGATTGCCCAGAATAGCCCAGAGCATCCCAGGGCCACGGGGGGGGGG
>NW_022196906.1:94030831-94039355 GCF_008632895.1 Mastomys coucha
GGAGGGACTTGTGGACCATGCAACATCCTGAACCAACACTATACAATACACTACTTTGCCTGTCCTAACCCTAGCTCTACACTGACTCCTGCCAACCTTCCCTAGGAAACTGAACCAAATGAGAAGAGATGTCAGGGTACAGGGATAGAGACAGATCTCCACACAGCAAGCCGATCAAGGAACTGCCAAGGGAGGGGAAGCCTGTCATCACAGCTCTCAGGAGACTCAAGCTGGAGGACTGCTGAGAGCTCAACTACATAACGAGTTCTAGGCTAGCCTGGACCACATTTTCAAGCTCTGTCATAAGAAAAACAAAAAGTCATGCTGGAGAGATAGTGTTTGCCATCATGTCAGCAAGAGGACCTGGGTCACTCTTGAGTGGTTATAAGACTGGGCCTGGTCCAGCCCCGCAGAGGCAGAGGCAGGAAGCTCTCTAGGGCTTGCTGGTTACCCAGATAGATAGCCAAGTTAGTGAGCTCCGGGTTCAGAGAAACCCTGTCTCAAAAGACAAAAGGGGGGGGGGAGAACTAATTGACTAAGATATCCAACATAAACTTCTGGTCACCACACATTATGTGTGCTAATGTGCACCCAAACACAAAGATTTTCGAAGAATTATTTTATGTGTGGATTTGTGTGTGCAGAGTGAGTTTGTAGATGCTCATATGTACAAGTGTGTGCACATATGTGTGCATACATGTGGGGGGAAGAGGTCAGATGTCATACTTGTGTCTTTCCCCAGAAACCACCCACCTAGTTTTTTAAAGTGTCTCACCTGGAGCTGGCCAAGTAGGCTAAGCTGGTTTGCTAGGGGGCCCCAAGGATGCAGGACAGAGACTAAGGACAAGTAAAAAACTGAACAGGACCGTGGTGGCAAATGACTGACACCCAGGGCAGAAGGGCAGAGCTGGCATGAGAGATGTGCTGATCTGCTGAGCTACACCAACCAGGTATGACTGGCCTTGCTTTCCTTTTAATAGGAAGCTATTTTAAAAAAATCTTGTTTGTTTGTTTTTTTTGAAATTCCATATAACTAACCAATCCTGATTTATATAGCCTCAATAATTTTTTTCTTTTTTGCCTCTTTATTTTTCTTTAGTTTATTACACATCACTACATATGAAATACCTGTAAAGTGCAACATGAAGTTTTGAAACACACAGACATTGTGGAATGGTTACATTGAGCTAACTGACACATAAAACATCACAGCTTTTTTCATTTCTTGCCATCTGAGTCTCATAGGCTGTTATACTATGAAAGTCGTAATCATTGCCTATTTCATATAGATTTGTTTGTTTATCTCTTTACTTTGATTTTTGTTTGTTTGTTTGTTTGTTTGTGATATGGTATCTATATAGCACAAGCTGGCCTGGAATTAGTTATGTACATAGACCAAGCTGAATCCAAACTCACAGAGATCCACCTGCCTCTGCTTCTCAAGCCGTGGATCAAAGCCATATGCCACCATACCCTTCCTCAAAAAGTTCTACTCTGATTGAGTGATGCTCTATCTACAAAGCCCCTGGGCTTGACACACAGGAAGGAAGCCCGTAGGTTAGTAACCCAATGCTCTTGCCTAACCCTTCCAGAGCTAATGTCCGTGGGTAAGAGTGAAGGCTACAGAAATCATGCAGGAAGCAGACACTCCAGGCTAGAGTCACTGTGTAACCTACTATGTCCTTCCAAAAGATGAGGTTTTCCAGACACAGCACACACACGTATACGGATACTCACTCACACACACACACATTCATATACATACATACATACATACATACATACATACATACATACATACAGATACATACTCACTCATACACACATTCATATATATATACACACACATGTATATGTATATGTATACACATACATACATATACATACATATATACATACATACATACATACATTCACTCACATACATACACAGTCACTCACACACATACACATATACACACTCACATGCATACACACACACACACAACTCTGCAGAGTTGGGTAAGCTGGCAACTCATGCTGGCCCCTGTGGATTGATACTATCCCAGTGTCAAGCATACCCAGTGTTCTCAGGTAACTCAAAGCATCAATCACCATTTAGGATAAATGAATCTCCCTAGTGCTTTTTCCCATGTCAGCATGAGCCCACTGTCACTCTGCTGTAACTGCTAAATACCACATTTACTCAGGAATTATATGTCATCTCAGCTTGTGTGCATTGCATGTGTCTGTGGTTGCATGTCTATGAAGGATGCATACGCACACTTGTGTACGAAAGTGTGTGTGTCTGTGTATTTGTAGAGGTCAGAGGACTACCTCAGATGTCATTCTCAGATTGCTATCCATCCATTTAAACCAGGTCTCAGTGACCTGAAACTTACCAGTAGGCTAACCTGCCTGATCAGCAGGCCCCAGGGATCCCTCTGTCCCCACCTCCCTGCTGCTGGTATTATAGCACCTGTCACCACACCACCTTTTTTTTTTAACAGCTTCGAGGGATGGAACTCAGATCTTTGTGCTGACAATTCAAGAACTTAATCAAGTGATATCTATCTATCTATCTATCTATCTATCCATCTATCTATCTCTCCCTCTCTCTTTCTCTCTCTACCCCCCCCCATTCAGCCTGCTTTAGAAAGAGATGATATGAAAATGCCCTAACAAGGAGACAGAGACCTTTATGTCAGCTTCAGAAGGATAAACTCAAAGTCTCTGTGACCAGAGGAGAAGGTCCTGTCGAGATTTGCCTCTTGCCATAAAGACAGCTCTAACTTCATACCCGCATAACTGGCTGCTTTCATTTCATAGACCTTCAGCTAGGTCTGGAGCTTGTATCAATTTCTTCCTTCTAGAAGAAGATAAGCTACTAAGCAGCAGAAGATGAGGTTTAAATGAATTTCATAGCCAGTCTATGTCATCCCTAGCAAATGGCACCAAGGTCTCCAGATTGCTTATTAAAATTAATATTGTTTGAGCAAGCTAAAAGTGATGAGGATGTTCCTGCAAGTCTGCCTTCTGTAGCACCATCCAGCATGGAGCCTGGGTCTGAGAACATGATGGACTGTGATGCAATTCGATGCAGAGGAAAGACCATCGTGCAGGGAATGGACTGATGGTCTAAATGGCATCTCGGATAACCCCTTGGGGGCGGGTGGGCCTTGGTAAACATACTGCCTCACCGTTGGAGTGACTAGACATCCATAATCACAGCGCCAGCGAAGCAGCACCTCCTGGGAACTGTGGGGGGATTCATTCTGTACTCACTCCTGGTTTCTGTGCTTGGCCGGGGGGATCTGTGATTTACAGATGTATCGCTCCAGTCTCCTCCTTCATCCTCACATGGGCACTCTCTCAGTGACACTGTTTCTCCAGGCAGTCTTCACTCTTCAAGTCCTCTCTCCCATAATGCCTTTCTCTGTAAAGATGACAGTTATATCAGACCGGGGCACACAATAATGCCTTCATTTCAACTCAATTAGTTCTTAAAAAGAAACAAACAAAAACAAAACAAAACAACAACAACAATAACGACAACAAAAACCTGTCTCTGTGCCAAGAAGATGGCTCAGTGGGTAAGGATGCTTGTTGCCAAACCTAGTGACCTGAGCATAACCCCATGATCCACACGGTAGAAAACAGATGACCCCACAAGCTATGTTCTGGCTCCAGAGTGTGCACTGTGGCACATGCACCTACCAAATAAAGAAATAAGATGTAATTCTTAAATAACCCTATCTCCAAATAAAGTTGTACCCTGAGGAGTGGAGATCAGAATGGTAAGACATCTTTTTGGAGGAACACAGTTTGCACTGTAATAAGAATCTGTCTTCCTTTCTTTGCCCACATTCAAGTGTCAGTGACACCACCCAGCATCACTGAAAGGCCGCAGGCTTACATGCATGTCCTATGCAGTCTCAGCCTCTGCAGTGAGGGATGGTCTCTCTGTGAGGCTGATACGTCTCTGAGTGCAGCCATGTTTGGGATGAGTGGAAAGCAACAGTGACCAAGGGAGGACCAGCTCCAACATTAAGGTCACTGGAGATCGCCTGTCCTGAATCCTCCCATCAGGAGCAAAGGCACTAACTTCTGTAGTAGGATTGATAGACAGTCCTCACACCCACTGTCCAGCTCATTTACTGCAGTTATTGCTGAAGTTAGAACCCTGGTCTTCAGCTAAGAACCTTGAAGGTCTGCATAGCAGTCTATCTTACCTCAAGCTTGTCCTGTTTTATAATTGAGCCTTAAAACACATGTTATCAGCTGGGTGGTGGTGGTGCACACCCTTAATCCCAGCACTTGGGAGGCAGAGGCAGGCAGATTTCTGAGTTCGAGGCCAGCCTGGTCTACAGAGTGAGTTCCAGGACAGCCAGGGCTACATGGAGAAACCCTGTCTCAAAAAAAAAACAAAACAAAAACAAAAAAACAAACAAACAAAAAAAAACTCATGTCATCTTGGTATGCTACTCCATATGTAAATGCATTTGCTTTGATATTCAAATAAAATTTCAAATATCTTACCAAAGAGCCTAATCAATTCTCAGGAGAAGATACCACACTTCTACCATAAGGCTTATGGTGTATTCTTTCTTTTTAGAAGGCCTATTTGCAACAGACTAGACCGAAGACAGAGCTGAGATTAATGGCCATGATGTTCTCTCTTTCCAGTGGATTTATAGGCATATGTTATCCAGTCAGTAGGAAACCCCAAAAACGTGAAGACAGGCATAAGAGGGGCATGTCTTTGTAGCATCTTACCCTGTGCACTATGAACCTCAAAAAGGAACCGCAGAGCTGTGAGGAGGACCGGGCCAAATGTGAACTCGAAAGCAACATGAGGGTAAGAAATACAGATTCTGTCTCCATAGAGCAAGAATGTTTTGACCATTTCCCAGCACGGGAGGCAAGGCCAACTCTCCTTATGGCATTCTAGATGGGACACGTACACACCACACCACAGCCCTAGGTTACATTTTCATGGACAGAACGCATGGAGTAGCTATCTTTGCCCTCTGAAAAGTAACTGTTCACAAGTCAACCAGGGGAAGAAGTCAGGATCCAAGAATGAGGAGGAGGCAGAGAGAATGGGAGGGGGGCAGGCAGAGGAAAATGGAACAGGGGTTAGGGGGAGAAAATATGCTGAGAACCCCTCTTTGAGATGTTTGCTTTTATTTTTTGTTTTTGTTTTTCGAGACAGGGTTTCTCTGTGTAGCCCTGGCTATCCTACAATGAGCTCTGTAGACCAGGCTGGCTCCAAACTCAGAGGTCTACCTGCCTCTGCTTCCCTAAGGTGTGTCCCACCACCCTTGTTCCCACACAAGCAGTTTCACCAAAATGGTAACTGTAGCCAGGTATGCACTTAACTGTCAGCACGAGGAGTACTTGTCCCTGACCAGGTCTCTAGGGTGGAGAGAATCCCCATTATTTCCCCATCCCATTTTCTCTACATGTTCGCCTGCCTTGTGGTTCTGGGTACAGACACAGTCCCTGGAAGTGGAGTAAAGTGGAGAAACCAGCCCCCTGCTTTCTAGCCAAAGGAGGAACAGAGGACCCTGGGAAACAAGGAGCATTAAGAAAGAAGAACTTGCAGGGCGGTGGTGGTGCACGCCTTTAATCCCAGCACTGGGGAGGCAGAGGCAGGTGGATTTCTGAGTTCGAGGCCAGCCTGGTCTGTAGAGTGAGTTCCAGGACAGCCAGGGCTACACAGAGAAACCCTGTCTCAAACAAAACAGAGAGAGAGAGAGAGAGAGAGAGAGAGAGAGAGAGAGAGAGAGAGAGAGAGAGAGAGAACTGACCCACCCTCCCCACCCACCCCAATACAGGGACGAGCCCTGGTATGTCTAACCTCAGATGTCATTATCAGCTCAGTCCTCTGACTGTGATTGGTTTAAGCATGAATACAGAATACTATTCTGCCCAATGAGACGTGAAGGATTGTAGCAGCAACAGAAGGCAGATTTTGGCAAGGAATTCTTAGGTTTTAGAAGGAAAGAGAAAGGTACAGTCCTGGTAGGATGAATCATGCTCATGAGCTGGACTCCCAGCAATGATGCTGAGACCACAATCAAAGCTAGCAAAGGACAAAGTCGTTACTCTGAGTCCTGGCAGAATGAAAAACTGGAAAGATATAAAGCCACAGAAGTAACCAATCTGGATGTGCCTGAGCCAATGTGCTGCCTGTTAGAACAGCCAACCACGCTTCTGCGAAAGTTCTGTTGCCTTGCCTCGCCTTGCCTTGCCTCGCCTTGCTTCACCTTGCCTCGCCTTGCCTCGCCTTGCCTCGCCTTGCCTTGTGATTGATGTTTTGTTTTATCCTGTTTTGTTTTGGTCAATTGAATTGGAGTTTTGGAGAAATTTAAAAGCTACCCAGTTGTAATTCCAAAACTAGAGAAACTGAGGCAGGAGAGCACTATACAGTGCATTGTAAGATTTGAAGATTGCTAGGTCAAAAACCCAGGGTCATATCCTCAGGTGACTGGACCGACTCCATGTTACTTTAACCTCTGGGTTCTGGGACTCCATGTTACTTTAACCTCTGGGTTCTGGGACTCCATGTTACTTTAACCTCTCGGTTCTGGAATGTACTCACATGAAGGTGAAAAGACAGTAGCTGAAGGAAAGGGGACCCCAGACTGTTGTAGCATTCTTAAAACGGCTTCGTAGGCAGGCAATGGGCTACACCACCCTTGATTCTCAGCTAAGAAACAGCAAAGTCAGCTCTCTGAGGGAAGATAGCACGACCCATATGCCAGAAAAGATTCTTAAATCACTGCATGGTTTCCACAGGAACTGGGTCTTAACCAGCATTTCTTCTTCATCAAATAGACATGTCCCCTAAATGTTTAAATAAATTTATACAGGAGACCTCTTATGAATATAAAAGTTCTAGCTGTCTGTATTTTTTTCTCAGACTCATCAAAGCTCGGGCCCCATTTCTGTGAAGTTCTGAAGGTAACTGCTCCACTCTGCATTCTGCTTTGTGTGCACTAAGCACTGTGATATGTGTGCGTTTCCATACATGTGAACAGAGTTCACACATCTTCCAGTCTTAGGGCTCACAGAAGATTCCAATGCCTCCAGATGCCCGGAACCATGTCAGCTGCTAAGTACTTGGGTGTTCTCCATTTTCCCCTATTATGGACGTGCAGCCATAATTATTATTGTGCCATAAATATGGCGTACATGCTCTACAGGTGACTTTATCATTTGGATTATTACTTTACGATAGATTCCAAAAAGTAGAACTACCACATCAGAGGGTGTGAATGGTTGCAGTGCGTCAGAGGGTGTGAATGGTTGTAGTGCTTGTTACAGATTTCTTACCACGTCAGAGGGTGTGAATGGTTGCAGTGCGTCAGAGGGTGTGAATGGTTGCAGTGCTCGTTAGAGATTTCTTACTTGGACTTCAAGGACCAGGACAAGAACAGCATGACCAGCGACACATTTGGTTTCTCTTTGCAGGACAAGGGCGTTTATGTATCTTATTTATTTTGATTAATATTGACAGCCCATAGCTGTTCAAGTCTCTATTTCCTCAACCTTATTCATACTGAACACTTTTTAAGATCCGTTTTTTTGTGTTTTCTTTTATGTGTGTATGTTTCCGTGAATGTGTGCACATGTGTGGGGAAAGTGCATATGCACATGTGTGTGCACGCATGTAGAAGACCAGAAGTCATGATAAGGTGTCTTCCTTAATCATTTTCCACCTTCTTTTCTTAGATAGCCTTCACTATGTAGCTCTGGCTGAACTAGAACTCACTATGTAGACCAGGCTAGCCTAGAACTCACAGCGATCCACCTGCTTCCTATCTCTGCCTCCTGTGTGCTGGAGATTAAAGACTCACACCACCACACTTAGTTTAGAAGGAATGGCTAGGTGGTCAAGAGCACTTGCCACTTACAGAGGAGGAGCCAGGTTCAGTTCCTAGCACTCAGATGGTAGTTAATAACTGCCTGTAAGTCCACTACAGGGTATCAGTGCCCTCTTCTGGCTTCCATGGGCACCAAGCATGCTTCTGGTACACATACATACATGCAAGCAAAACACTCATACACACAAAATTAACATACTTAGTTGTAACAAATGTGTATGTGCATGCACACATGCACATACACACATACCGTGTGTGTGTGTATGAGAGAGAGGTAACGAAGCAGGCCAGAAGAGAACATCATTTCCCATGTAGGTGGAGTTTAGGCAAGTCGTAAGCTACCCAAAGTGCATATTGGAACCTGATGAAAGAGCAGCTAGTGCTCTTAACCACTGAGCCACCTGTCCAGCCCTTCTGCCTTCATTTTTGAGACAGGGACACTCACAGAAGATAGCCAGCAATCCCCAGAATCCTTTCATTTCCATCTCCCTAGCAATGGAATTACAGGTACACACTACCCCACCCAGCTTTTACCAAGTCCTAGGAATCAAACTCAGAGCATCATGTTTGCAGGGAAAACACATAACAACTGAGCCATCTTGCCAGCCTCTAGGTTACTGTTTCAGAACAGTAAAGCAAAAAAAACAAAAAAC
>NW_022196906.1:94039365-94042558 GCF_008632895.1 Mastomys coucha
AAAAAAACAAAAAACAAAAACAAAAAACAAAAAAAAAAACAGACTTCCACAGAGCAAATATGTCCACTATGCTGATATGGTAACAAAAGCATTGTAAGTTGTAACTTATAAAATGTATAAATAAAAGATGCTATAAATAATAGATGCTTCTTTGTATTTGAACAATATTTTCATATCCTTCATGTGTTGTCAAATAAAGTTCAAATAAAAATTGAATAATTATTTACTCATATGAAAGGCTATAAGCCTTATTTATCATAGTTGAAATAATTTTCTAGTTTTTCACTTCAGTTATTTTTTACTTGCCAAAATCACAATCCTTTTATGACTGATTTGATTCACATCACTTCTAATAATATCACCCCTTACTTTTAATGTCTCAATCATAATGCATTTAGTTCTGTTGTAGATATAAATATGCTCTGGAATATTTTTCTACATTTTATTATTTATTTTATGTATATGGGTGTTTTGTTTTGTCTGCGTACCATGTGTGTGCCTGGTAAATGAGATTCCACTGCATTGTGAACTGCCATGTGGGCTCTGGGATTCAAACCCAGATCTTCTGCAAGAGCAGACAGTACTCTTAACCACTGAGCCATTTCTCCATCCCTGTTTTATCCCTTCTTATTTTTTTATAGCTTGTCTTACTGTCATTTGTTTGATATCAAGTTCCTTCGTGCTTGGACTTCTAAAATATGTGGTCAACTTCTGCTTTATAACGTTAAGGAAAAATGAGATGTTTGTACAGTCAGACATTGGTGCAAGCCCCTGAGAATTCAAGCTGCCACAGTACATATGCCTGATTCCTCAGTAACTAGAAAGACTTAACACAGAACTTTTCATAAATATCTGAGGAAAAAGAAAATCTCGGGGGAGGGGGTGTTAAAGAGGTGGGGTGCTTACCACTGTGGGAAACTACAATGACCTCAAAATAAAAAGTTCAAATGAGAAAGCCACTTTTAAAATGCATGACATTCTCATAAAAATGTTTGCTTTGAACTCTGTAGACTTCCAACTTCACACTCTGAGCTCCCAGCAAAAGTCTAGAAGAAGCTTGGAGCACACCTAGATTTATCACGAACTCTCGCTGAGCCATCTCACTAGCCCAAGCTCTAGAATTTATATTGCTATAAATTCTAGTTAGAGTTAGAAACAAAGAAGACATTCTAGCTCCTTGCTACCACATGAATGGCTGTTCAGCAAACATCCAAAGAACAAGTGCTTGGGCCCACCTTGGGCCCAGCCATCAACAGAACAGATGCAGTCTCTGCACTCACTGGCTCATACATGTGGGAACCACACAGTATTATTTTACACAGGCTTCACAGAAATTTCCCTCTAGAGCTTAAGGTCCACATGGGACAGGGAAATGCTCTTTCTTGCTCAGTAGATTAGTGTTTGAATGAATGAATGAATGAGTGAATGTGTTCTATCACTTTCCACTGCTGCATTGTTAAGGCCAAAGGCAGCTTTAGAAGTAACAAATATTCATTAAGGACCACAAGCCATCTTGCTTGAAAGCTCCCTGCCCGCCCCGCCCCCTCACTCCCGCCCCCACACCAGTGGTTTGGTAAACAACTTTTAGCAGAAATAAGCAACGTTTCTCCTAATAGCTTCTCCCTCTTGCTACAGGCCAGGTTTAATTTTTGAGGTGAGAGCTTGTCACTTGGGTGAACAAGTGAGTTTTGCAGCCCAGAGTTGAAGCTGGAATTTGTCCTTGGGCTAGCTTCCCTTTCTGCCCACCCTTTTAGCCATTTCTGTGACCTTTTTAGCCATTCAGAGATGAAGCTGTTTCATCTTCCTGGTTTCTAGGAACAGCCTAGCCCAGAGCCGGAGAGTGCTTCAGCTGGTTGAATGTGTTCTGTTCCCTAATGAAAATCTGGTTTATATTTCAGCAGGACTGTGCCGTAGAGAATAAACTACTTTAAAATATGAGTAAGTGTTCTGTCCCTGAAATTTTTTGCTGGCTCATGAGAAATACGTCCTTTCTGTTTGTTTTCATTTAGTTTTGGTTTTGTTTCTTTAAATTTCCTCCAGTAAGTTGCCAGACTAGCCCAGGCCAGTGAAGCACAAGTCCTGGCTACCTTCTGCCTCTGTGGAAACAATGTAGGCCGCTCCTAGCCTGGGCAGCTTGGACCCTACACTTGAAGCCCCTGCCTGGCTGCTGTCTCTGCTCCATCCCTGAGGTCTCAGAACCCTGGCACAATCCAGTTGTCCTGGTCTGCTTCTCTGTTGCTGTGATAAAACACTGACCAAAACCAACTTAGGGAGGAAAGGATTAATTTCAGCTTATATTTCCCAGGTCTGGGGCCATCAGAGAGGGAAGTCGGGGCAGGAACTGAAGCAGAGAGACTATGGAGGAAGGCGGCTCGCTGGCTTGGTCATATGACCCGTTTGCTTTATTATATAACCCAGGACCGCCTGCCTTTGGGTAACACCACCCACAGTCATCTGGACCCTCCCACATCAGTCAGTAATCAAGAAAACACACCACAGTCTGATGGAGGCAGTTCCTCATGAGGTTCCCTCTTCACAGGTGATTCTAGCTTGTATCAAGTTGACAAAAACTAACCAGCTCATCAACCATTTAGAGCACAAGTGGGAGCCTGAACCCCTCTGCCATCGCTGGACCCTTGAACTTTGAGCAATTCACCGTGCCTCTCTTGTGTCCGTTTTCTCATCAGTAAAATGGGTGAAATAGCGCCTCCTAATGGACTGCTAAGAAAATACCTAGTTTCTTCCTGAGTCTAAACACTGGATTGGAGGAGTTTGCCTTCCTGTGTATAACAACTGGCTCCAAATCTGCTGAAGGCTGATGAAAAGCGGAGAAAACCCTACCCAGGGCTTCCGTGCTCCCTTGACACACCCTCTTCCTTCGCACAGCTACCCAGCACAGCCAGTCTCTGTAAGAGCCAACTAGAAGCTGGCGAGTGTGCTGATGGCCATTCCTGCAGTCTGGGTACAAGAGCAAAAGATGGAGCAAGGGTTGGGTATGTGCCTGGTACCTCACCTTGTCTACCTCTTCCAGATTATAGGCAATACTTTCGGCGGGTCACCCCGCAATACGTGTGTGCGTGTGTGCGCATGCGCAAGTGCGGTTTTTTTTCTCCCTCCCACCCCCTCTCTTTCTCTCTCCCTCTCTCCCCCTCCCTCTCCCTCTCACTCTCTCTCTCCCTCCCTCCCTCACTCC
>NW_022196906.1:94043224-94044349 GCF_008632895.1 Mastomys coucha
CCCTCTCCCTCTCCCCCCCCCACACACACATACACACATGTAATTGCCACCGATGTCATATCCTGAGCAAAGAAGCACAAAGACCCCTGAAGCGAAATAGCCTCCATCTGTCAACTTCCTGTCCATGCCCTGCGCAGTTAGCCTGGGGCCAGGAAGAACACGCGAGCACTCTGTTCCTTCCCGACGTCCATGCAGTGCCCCTCTGCTCCTTACTCTGAGCACATGCACGCACACATACTATGCCTCACCCAGACCTCTTTTAGCAGGTCTAGGTGCCAGTCTTCGATTCCTTTCATGGAGTGCTTGACTTTTGAGGGTATCCGCCATGCAGTATTCTGAGGATGACTGAGCTTCGGGATCACGCACCCTGCTACAGTGATACACAGAAGCATCTAGGAGTTTGTGCCCCCCAGGCTGTCCAAAGTCATGCGCATCTGACACAAGGATCTGAAAGACAGCTAGCTCCCTTGCCCTGAAAGGATCGAGCAAGGCTGTGACTTTATGTAAATCATATTTTTCCTCTTCTTACCTATATAGCTGTCCTTCTCCGTCACTGTGTCCCCTAGGAACACCCTTCGGCGGATCACTTCCATACTCCATCTTATATCAAGATCTGCTTCTAGGCAGCCTGACCTAAGACCACACTAGCTTGTCACTCTGATGAGGCAGAGAGCTACCCAACCACGTATTTGCTTCCCACTAGGTGGTGCACATATCCGCGCATGTGAAAAGGGGTGTGAGAACAGGCATGCCCGTGTGTGAGTAGATGAGTGGATAGGTGTGTTGCTTGACAATGAGGTTAAGCCTATTCTTGGGGAAGTACGGTTTGCCTATATATGCATCTGTGCCCAGATAGGTCTATGTTCCTATCTATAAATGCAAGTGTGGGTGAAGGGATATGCTAAGTGTGTCTGTGAGGACGTGGTAGATGTGCGCACACACACAGAGATGCCTTTGTCTTGCTACCCTACTGGGGGTTAAAGGCACAAACAAAGTGAAGTGTATGAACATCTTAGCTACAGCTCTCTGACAGCCCAAGGTGGAACACCATTTCACTGACAACATGGCCTCCTATTCTTGATTAAGCAAACTCCAGATTCCTCAAAGGTCCACAGCCATGTGAAG
>NW_022196906.1:94044359-94055264 GCF_008632895.1 Mastomys coucha
ACTCTAGGGAGACAGGAGTCCTTAGGTAAATGAAATGAAAAGCACCTTAGCCCTGAGTTTCCTTTCCCTTAGAAAGATGGCTGCCAGTCAGGCGCTCCAGCACACCCAAGCACAGCAAACATGACCCCAGCAGACCTCTCCCTTCCCAAGTCCCTCTTCCTTGATAATCGATTCCTAAAGCTAGCCACCAAGGTCCATTCTCCCATTTGACCACTTTCTCCTCTTGAGGCTGACCACCAAGGTCCAGCTGTCAACGTATTAAAATCCTATAATCAAAAGCTGCCTTTTAGCTATCCTAATTAACATGTTTAATCAAAATTAACCGACTCAACCTAACAGGGGTTTCCCCCTTTCTCTTTATAAACTGCCATTTGCCGCTGGGTTATGTCTGTCACCTCGCTGTCCAGAGGCAGTCCCTTGTTCCTCGGGGGCAAGGCTTCCTCCCCGCCCCTTGGTTTTTCCTCCTTCCTCCTCCTCTGTCTCCTGTCTTTTTCTCTTATTCCCCTGCTAAGGACTTGGTCTTGGGTGTCTTGTGTTGCTACTGGTCCTTTCATCGAGGACAAGGGATGCCTGCTCTATTTGACTCTTCCAAATGCTTCTTCAGGCATTAGGGAGCAAGAACCACCACCATTCCTCACAGAGAGCCAGGGGAATGGAATTCTACTTAGCACTGTAAACTTCAGCAATTCATCTCACTCTCTATGCCTCAGCACCCTCATCAGAAAATGAGAATGCTAACAGTACCAAGAGTATATATACATACTATATTGATTTTGTTTTGGCTGCCACAGCAAATACTATAAGCCGAGTGGCTTAAACAACCAAAACATTGTCTCACAGTAAAGGAGAGGCTAGAAGTTAGAGATCAAGGTGTTGGCAGAGCTGAATCTCTGAGGGGCTGTAGGGCTAGGATCTACTCCGGGTCTTCCTCACTCTGTGGTAGCCTCCTTCTCCTCTATCATTGCCCATGAATCACACTGGGGTAACGACTGCATCCTAACGACCTCTCTGTGACTTGCTTCTCTAAGAACTCTTCTTCCAAAGGAGACCATATTCTGGGGTACAGAGAGCTTGGAGTAGGATTCAGTTCCTAACACTTATCGGTGGATGCAAATGAGTTAGCTTCCATAAAGTGCTTAGTTCAGTACCTGGCATGCAGCACCCACTTCTCTATGATGATAATGACAATTAATTACACAAACTTCGGAACTCTTGTGCCCTGTGCTAATGAAATGTAATGTAGAAAGTGGTTGTGAAACAAACTGTAAGACACTTTGTAGCACACAAAAGGTGCGAGAGAAGATAAAATTCAGCCAAAAGTGTTTACTCGCCCTTTGTCGGAAAGCCAGTCCCTACCAGTTTATGGAGTATTTGAGCCTACTTTGTACATAGAAAAAAAAAACTGATTGTAACACAGAATGACCTGACTTTTCTTACAGTTTCATAACAAATGTGAGTCCCATCACATCTGCAAGGGACATTTCCCACAGTCACCACTCTGGAGCCCATAACAAAAGCAAAACCAACCCCAATAGAAAAGCCCCCAGGAAAGGGAGAGATGGGTTTTGCCTCAAGGAATCCCCTTCTCTTTACTTCCTTGATCTTAGATCACAGGACCCAGAGAAAGGAGAAGAGATCTTCAACTGCACTGGAAGTTAGGGCTCAGGGGAGTTCCTGGGGTGAATACCATAATTGTATGCTTATATCCCATTGGTCCATCAGAAAGCTCTGTGGACTGGCCTGGCTGGCCAAAAGGAACTGGAAATGACTAGCACAGGGACCCCTGTCTGATGCTGAGGCAAAGTTTGCAGAATGACCCTTCTGCTCCTGGCACCCAGGGAAGACCCTGGCACTGAATCCCAGAGTGCCTCCTCCCCAGCTTCACTTCTTAGCTCTGACCAGCAGTGCTTCCACATTCAAGCTCAAGCTGGCAACCATCAACTTGAACCCTGAAGGTTCAAGCATCTGCACCCTCAAGCCAGGCCCAAGGGTCATCCTCAAGGGTGGGTTGAACATAAATGCAGTCATTGAAGATAATATGGTGATTTTATTAACATAAATAGATATTTAGGGCTTGAATAAATATTATAGTAGATGTAGTTCGCAGTAAGTAACAAATTTTATCTAGCACTCAAAGAAACTCTACGTTTTGTCATTCAGTAACAAGAAAGAGGAAGAAAGATGACCTAGGGGTTGGTTTATCAACCTACAGATACTGCAGAGCAAGCTTTCTAAGCTTCTTCCACTTGCCACTCCTTTTCACTATATAATTCTTACTATATTTTATGTATTCAGTGTGCATGGGTGTGTGGGTGCATCCATGTGTGAGTGCATGTATGTGCATGGGTGTGTGTGTGTGTGTGTGTATGTGTGTGTGTATTCAGTGTGCATGTGTGTGTGGGTGCATCCATGTGTGAGTGCATGTATGTGCATGTGTGTGTGTGTATGTGTGTGTGTATTCAGTGTCCATGGGTGTGTAGGTGTATCCATGTGTGAATGCATGTATGTGCATGCGTGTGTGTGTGTGTGTGTGTGTGTGTGTGTGTATCCATGCATACATACCTGTACACATGCTGGTAATCAGAGAACAACTCGTAGGGAAAAGTTCTCTCCTTCTGCCATGTGTATCCTAGAGATGGAACTTAGACCACCAGCCTTGGCAGCAAGCACCTTTACCTGCTGACCTATCTCATTAGGTCACCAAATATATATATACACATATATATATACACACACATATATATATACACATACATATATATATATATATATATATATATAGCCCCAGAAATATAGTTACATATAATAAATATACAAATCAAACATCTCTTGACAATAAATCACAAATAAATTTATGTTACAGTTCTTTGATATACATGTAAATTTACCACTTATTAAAGAAAAAGGTGGGGGCTGGAGAGATGTCTTAGAGGTTAAGAGCACCAATTGCCCTTCCAGAGGTCCTGAGTTCAATTTCCAGCAACCACATGGTGTCTCACAACCATCTATAATGGGATCTGATGCCCTCTTCTACTGTGTCGGAAGACAGTGTACTCACATACATAAAATAAATAAAGAAAACTTTTTAAAAAGGGGTGATTGTATTTTTTAAAATTATCTTTACAAAAAGGCAAATCTACATGCTAACGACATGTATGTGCTTGTTTGTCTAACACAGTACAATTCAGGGATATATTAGTTTGATACTTACATGCTAAGGAATAATGTTAGAGGAATGTCAAAAAAAAATCTATTTTCTATGATTGAGCCACTCTGTTTCCACAAGAGCAGGAAGTTTTACATCCAGGAAACACACTGCACACAGACCACTGAGCCCTGACCTGAGGTGTTCCTGAAGGAATTCGCTGGCACTGTGGACTGGACGGCTGGTCCAGGGCCAAGTGTACATTCGTGTTCAGCACCAAAGCAAGGTTGAATTCACACAATACCACAAGGGTGAGCCTGCCAAAAAACCCCTCAGAGTAACCTCTGGTTGATGTAAAGGTCTTCGTGCTAACATTTGATCTTTGCACATTTGGAAGTCTTTGGTGGTTGCCAATGTTCTCAAAGCTGCAGACGTTTAAGAATCTCTGCTGGAGAACAAAGATGTTTCTGTATTTCTGTGCTCTGATCCTGAGCTTGGCCCCTGTGCTGGCTAGTCTTGTGTCAACATGACACACAAATTAGAATTAGCCTGGGGGAGAAAACTTCAATTGAGGGAAATGCCTTCATATTATCAAGCTGTCGGCAAGCCTGTAGGGCACTTACTTAACTAGTTGCTGGGGAAGAGCCCAGCCCATTGTGGATAACGCCATCATTGGCCTTGTGCACCCTATACGTGTTGAGCCCCAAGGAAGGGGCTACTGACCCTACAGTTTTACTTACACAAAAGTTGTCCAAAGTTGCCTCTAATACTTGTAGACTAGCCTGTCTCTGTCTAGAGTTGGTAAAAGTTGCTGAGAACCTAGAGAAATAGCAACGGCCTAAAGTAAGGCCAGGCTGAACCCTGAAGAACTGTCCCCACTGCTTCTAATGTCCCAAGAACACGGGAGACAGGACTTTTAAGGAGTCTTCCTGTCCAGAGGCAAGTGTAGACACCAAAGTTAGGGGGTGAAAAGGTACATAGTGAGGGCAAGTTCTTGGCCAGAGAGGATGTTTTCTCACTGTATCTCCACATAGCAGAAGAGGTGAAGGAAACACCCTTGGGCCTCCATTAGAGAGCCACTAATCCCATTCATAGGGGTCTTTCTCATGACCTGCTTACCTCCCCAAAGGTCCCAACTCCTCATACCATCCCTTGGGAGTTAGGGTTTCAGCCTCTGAATTTGGGGGTTTTGGTTTAAGCACCCAGATCATAGTATAACAGGCCACTTATCAGAAAATGTGGCTCCCCTCTGAAGCTTATTCCAGGGCTGCTGAAGGTGCCACCTCATCCTGAATCTAGAGGATAGACTTTTCATACCCTAACCTTGATGTCTACACTTACCTCTGGGCAGAAAGCCCTCCTTAAAAGTCTCTTCTCCTATATTCTTGGGATATTAAAAGCTCAGGCCTGTGCTCTGAGCTTAGGTCTCCCACCCTCAAGAACTGGGAGAAGGGCTGAAGAGATGGCTCAGTGGTTAAGAGCACTAACCTTCCAGAGGTCCTGAGTTCAATTCCAAGCAACCACATGGTGGCTCACAACCATCTATAATGGGATCTGATACTCTCTTCTGGCATGTCTGAAGACAGCAACAGTGTTCTTACATACATAAAATAAATAAACCTTTTTTTTAAAAAAAAAAAAACTGTGAGAAATGCATTCTGATTTTTATAAGCCACCTAAGTTTACAGTGCTTTCCTATGTCTGCTCAAATGAATTAAGATGATATAGCAAAATTCTCTCTCTCTCTCTCTCTTTCTCTCTCTGACTCTCTCTCTCTGAAATTTGAGAAGGTTACCTAGATACCTCAAACCTCTATTTTGGGCCTGTGAGATAGCTCTGCAGGTAAAGGTGCTTGTATCAAGCTCAATGACCTGAGTTCTACCACCAAGACCCACAAAGTGGAGGAAGAGAGAGACAACACTCACAAGCTGTCCCGCTGAATTCCATGTGTGCAGCCTGGCACGTGCATGCCTCTCCACACACATGTGTATGTATATATAAACGTAATAAAAATATGAAAGTAAATAAGTAAAAAGTCAGTTTTGACATCAGATGGGCTCAAATGATGTCTTTCTTCTTACATAGAAAGGGACTCCAGACCCCTCAGATATAAAGTGAACCCACTTATATCAAAGTCACCAAAAGGGAGCTTGCTGTGCAGTAATAAGCTACACTGTGCAGTTGCCACCCAAGCTCAGTCCTCACTTACACACATTTCATTGGTCCGTATGTTACCCACAAAGCCATGTATAGGTGCCTCACCTCCAGCAGCCCATCAGAAGAATGTTTCTGTATATGACTCAAGCTCTCTTGACAATGGACGATGCAAATCCTTCCATTGGCAAGGTAAGAAACAACAGCTGATCCAGGGAAACGGCAGGAACAGGACCAAGTCCCAGATGACACTGACCCTCTCAAAGGCTTCTACATAGCTTTTTGAGGCAGAGTCTTATTATATAGATGTGGCTGGCTTCAAACATGTAGCAATCCTCCTGCTTCTGCCTCCCAAGTGTGGAGATTACAGGTAAACACCAACACACCCAGCTTACACACCCACCTATACAATCTCCTCAGGGAAGACAAACTGAGAAAACTTGATGCCATGGGACCCTTTTAGATCAGCTCAGAAGGTAAAAGGAGGGTTAGGGTCCTCAGCGAGGAAGCTGGACTTATCTAAGAGAAAAGAAGGCAAAAGCCTTTCTAGGAGAGTCTCATGTTCCTTTTTTTTTTTTTTTTTTTAATTATTTAACCTGAACTAAACTTGATATAATGAATTTGTGTAAAAGAATGTTCTGAGGTACCCAATTGCTATGCACATTTTTTTTTTACATTTTTATGGATCAATTTAAAACAAATTTCAAAAGTATTGTAAGGTATAATAGAAAAGTCTCTCTAAGAGTCACACAACTTGTGAAAAGTTTCTATCCCATCATACAAGGCCAGAAAAGTATAAGGTGGCCACGAATATGTGAATAGAAGCTTGGAACTTCATCTCAACCAATGAAATGAACTCGGGTTTCATACTTGAGAGAGAACAGAGCTAGTTGGGAGATGGCTTTTCTAGTGTGGAAAAGTCTATTCTGGAGATTTCAGGGGTCAGACACACAGGGATGCTTCTCTTTTGTATCCAAGAAAGACATTACCAGTTCTGTTGATTATAAAATCTCCCTTGCACGAAGAGGCAGGACTGTGGGCTCTGCGGGAAAGCTTTGTATGAGAGGATAGCACAAACCTTCCCAAACTGTCCACATGCAATGGAGAACAATGTTCAGGCAGAGCTTGAAACCAAGAGTGAGTTTAATTTCATCTGCTACTATGTAGAGAAAGGAACCGTAGGCAAGTGAGCAGAAACTACCTGATTCTGCCTCTTTTAAAAATAATTCTCTTTTTTTTTTAAGATTTATTTACTTATTTTAAGTATGTGTGTACACGGTAGCTGTCTTTAGGCACACCGGAAGAGAGCATCAGATCCCATTATAGATGGTTGTGAGCCACCATGTGGTTGCTGGGAATTGAACTCAGGACCTCTGGAAGAGCAGTCAGTGCTCTTAACCACTGAGTCATCTCTCCAGTCCTTAAATAACTCTTAACTGGGCAATGGTGCTATATACCTTTAATCCCAACACTCAAGAGGCAGAAGCAGATAGATCCCAGAGTTTGAGGCCAGTCTGCTTAATACAGAGAGTTTTAGGACACCCAGAGCTACACAGAGAAAATAAATAAATAAATAAATAAATAAATAAATAAATAAATAAATAAATAAGAGAGAGAGAGAGAGAGAGAGAGAGAGAGAGAGAGAGAGAGAGAGAGAGAGAGAGAGAGAAAGGTCATTCTTGGAAATTTAGCCCAGACATAGTAGTCTATCCAAAACACGGATATTGTATCAACCAGAGTTGACCTTGTGGTTTTGATTTTCAGAGCTGCAAAAAAGCAAGCTGGCTTCTCTTTTAGCTCCTACGCCCCTGGAAGTCTAGCTGATAACTCCTGTGGCCCACAGCAGCCAGGAGCATCCTCCTTAGAAGGAGCCCAGCACTGGTTAGTTCACCTAAATAGAAACAGCCGAGAGCACACGCCTACATCATGGAGAAAACAGCCAAGTGACCAGTGCACTGACTTAGACAGAGCACAGAGGACCTGGGCGTCCACGTACATTTTCCTGTTGGTATCCCACAGCTTCCGGATTAAGAGTGATGGACAGGAGAACTATCTCTTACCAATTAATTCCAAAGTATAATTTGTAGCCTGGGCCCATCCTTGGACGATCCTGAGCTGTTAACAAACCATGACACTGCTTTAATTTCTCCTTTGCCCCCATACTTTATTAAAAACCTAGAGTAGGTTCCATCAAATATCCCTTCAAGGAAAAACAGAGAGAGGGGAAGAAATGGAGTGACATTTGTCTCAGTGCAGTATGAAAGATTAGAGTTGACTGGATAAAGAGGGGGGAGGAGGGGCATGGGTTCTTGTGAAACACACGCACGCACAGGGACACACACACACAATTTCTCTTTCGCAATGACCTCCCTATGCCCCATCCATCAGCCTGGGGTTGGCTTATTCTAACTAGCAGATTCCTTTATTCTGTATAACAGGCCCATCAGACACAATCTGCATGCCAATTACTGGCACAGACCCCTTGATACCAAAAAATGGAAATTAGCTGTCAAGAAAAGCCTTCAGCCGGCCAGGCCTCTTCTGGCTCTCTATTTCCGGCTCATACACCCCGTCACTCTGCCCAGCGCACTGCTCTCGCCAGGGAGTCCCCAGTGGAAAAAGTCATCTAAAAATACAAACATATTTTATTATTATTAGTATTAGTTGCTGACTTTCTCAGTACAATGTGAAATTCACCAGTGGGCAAAAGCTGCTTAGGGCAGAAATGGGTGAGAGAGGTTGATTTCTGATAATTGCATTTCTGTGGGAGCAGATCAAGGCGTCCCATGAAAGGACATTCAAAGAAACTGAGGGTGAAGGCAGAGGAGGACAGACAAAGAATGGGATTCTGTAACAGAGATAACAATCAGAACTTTCACACTCAAGAATGGGCCCAGGCAGGGTCGAAGGGACAGAGGTGAGCCGAGCTCAGTGCGTGAACAAGCTTGCAACCAGGCTTCGCATCCTAATTGCCTCTTGAAAAGCCAGGCTGTGGTCAGCCTGAGAGCCTCCAGCACACAGGAAACACGGGGAGTGTGCTGCCCACAAGATCTCTCCCCTGCTGCTTGCAGGGACTCTGAAACACAGTTCCTCTTCTCTGAGTCATGGATAGAGGCAGTGTGTTTTCCACAGTCCAAGATGTAAGCCTCTGTTGAATCTCTTTATAGGACAAAGGAATCTCTGTTGGTCACCTGGAAGATTCCGGGTGGGGCCTTCATTCAGGGATATATCGCCTCTGTTAGTATAGTTCTCATTCTTTAGAAAAATATTTTCAGTAGAGGGTTGATGATGTAACTCAGTGGTAATGCACTGGCCCAGCACGTATGAGGCCCTAAGTTCAACCCAGCACTGAAAGAAAGAGAAAAATGAGTAAGGAACAATTATCCAATCGTTTACTATTGAACATTTTCATTATGACATAATTCAAGACTTGCTCAAGATCTGTCTCTTTCATTAATAAGAAGAAAGCAGTCTTCTTTTAAAAAAACAAACAAACAAAACAAAACAAAACCCTCTTCTTTCCCTGTATTCTGAGAGCTAAAAACTGTCAGATAAGCAAATCTGGACATCTTTAGAGCCCCGTGTCCAGAGCGTGGTGCATGAACAGCTTCATCCACCCAGCATCTACAGTGAGCTGCTGCAAGGTTGGCACAGCAAGCCAGACACAAATAATGAATGAGGTGAACAGATACTGCCGCCATGAGTGGTTTGTGAACGAGTCTCATGTCTTTGTCTTGAGGAACATGTGGGCATCCAAACCAGGTGACATTCCTCATTAGTATGTCTTTCTTTTCTTCTCTGAGACTGGGTCTCACTCTGCAGCCCTGCTGGCCCTCAGACTTAGTCTCCAGGACAGGCTGGCTTTGAACTCAAAGAGATCTGCCAGCCTCTGCCTCCTTAGTGCTGAGATTAAAGGTGTGTGCTATCAGACCCAGCCTTATCATTTCCTGACATTCTTATTTTGAAGAAGTTATTATTACGGGTCTCCTCACCTCCCACATATTTTGTTGGCTGGTTTTTGTTGTCATTTGTGTGTTTGTCTGTTTGGCAGGGCCACTGAGATGGCTCACCAGGTAAAGGTGCCTGTCACCTTTACCTGATGACCTGAACCCACAGGTTTCATCCCTAGAACCCACAAATTGGAGGGAGAGAACCAATTCCCATAAGCTGTTCTCTGAGTTCCATGCCTATACTGTAACATGCACACCCTCTCGCTTGTACACACACACACACGTATGCAAATAAATAGTGTAATACTTTAATTTAAAGGCAGAAATGATGAGCACTTTTTGGATAGGTCAGCTATGAAAGATGAGAAAAGTTCTATAAACTGAGGGGTCCTCAGGCCAGAGGAAGAGAAAAAAAATGACAAGGGTCTAAGAAGTAGGAAATCAAAGGAAAAAATCCCCCTGGACCTTAGCCATACCACATGATCATACCCCATCTTGAAGCTAAGTTAATATTTGAAGCCTGGTTAATATTTGAATGAGAGGACCACTTTGGCCATGAGGAGACAAAGGTAGTTCAAATTCTCAGGTATATGGCTGAGATTATACTCAAATGCACTATCCCCCTGAACAGACAGAGGCCTGAGATAAGAAGCAGAGACGAGAAACAGTAGAGACCTGGGCTAGAGCTTTGGCAGCACACTTATGAGACCAACTAGGCTCCCAAGAGAACATCATAGAAAGACTGAGCTGCAGAGGAGGCCAGGGAAATCTGGATCCAATGGGGATAATAGACAGTAGCCCAGAGTTGGAGCTACAGAAGAGTCTCCATCGACATCCCTGAATAGTCACATGCATGGAAGAGAAAACAGCCAGGCTACAGCTGGCCCACGGGGTGCAGGAGTGAAGAAGGGGAAGTTATGATCAGGTGAAAGGGCCATACACGAACCATGTCACCTCACCGGCACATCACTTACTGGTAAATAGCTGCACAGATGAAAGTTCAAGTTGGCCCTGGATGCTCTCTTGGCTTATGCAGCCCGTTGAGCCTCTGGCCCCAGTGAGGGTCAGACTGGGTGTCGTCCTAAGGTCTTCACCCTGGTTTTCCATCGTTATTTAGCCCCATAAGGCATTGGGGGAAGCTGTGGGGAAGAGAGAGAAGTATGGTCTTATAAAGAATATTTTGAATAGCTTACCCTAAATGTGTGTCTCGGCTTGTGATGCACATATCCATCCAGGCTCTTCTCCCCAGAGAAAACAAAGATGTCAGTGCAATTATCTTGGGTCCCACAGGTGACATTAGTGCAGCCAGTCCCATAGGTGACCACTGAGTATCAGGTGCTGGTTTACACGTCAGGTTCTGTTGTGCCACACGGAAAGCAACCCCTTGTTGCATCAACTATGTAAGTGAGAAGTCTCCTGCCACAGGGCTGGCACTGGACCTCGCATGAGCCCATGGGCCCCTTCTTCTTGTGTAGGTGAATTCTTTCTTTGCTACTTGGCTCTAGAGGAAAATGCATCTTATATAAGGTGCGGCTCCACAGAGTAAGTCTGTCGTTAATGTGCTTCAGCCTGCCTTTGCCACGGCTATTATCACGGCTACACTCAACTTATATCTTTTTTATCGGTGTGTGTTGTACTTGTGGCAAAAAAAAAAAA
>NW_022196906.1:94055322-94061451 GCF_008632895.1 Mastomys coucha
AAAAAAAAAAAAAAAAAAAAAGTAAAAGAAAAAGATACCACAAGATGTTATTTGTTATTTATTTGGGGAGGGGAAGCTTGCAGTACTTTCAACCCATACCACATAATTTTCCCAATGTTTAAAATGAAAACATCACAACTGTGTTGCTCAAATATGTGGGAGGGGGGTTTAGAATGGGGTTTTCCACAGTTTACAGTGACTACCTCTAGGTACTTCAGTGGTACCTCTAGGTGCAACGCCTGAACTAAATGAACAAGCTAAGGACGAGGGTTATGGATCAGCCTAACATCACTGTTTAAAATGTGTGAAGGTACTTTTACTCTGAAGGAGGAAGAGAGAAAGGAGGAGAAGGAGGAGGAGGAGGAGGAGGAGGAGGAGGAGGAGGAAGAGGAGGAGGAGGAGGAAGAAGGGTGGAGGAGAGATTTGGTCTCAAGCTCTTTCAGCTGAGGGAATGGTAAATTGAAGCTGACTTCCTATTTCCTCTGAGCCATATCTCCTTTGATATCCAGGAACCCGTGCATGTTGAGAGACTAAGGCAGTCCAGCCCAACATTTGCTCCACGCAGCAGAGGAAACTCCAGACCACATTTTTAGGGGAGCAGGTGTCTGTCTTCTGAGTATTTCTACCTCTCTGGTAAGCTCAGAGTCATGGGGAAAGTTGTTTTGGAAGTGTTCACCCCCTCCCCACATTGGGCCCAGGAACACTGAGATAACAAGATGACAACCAGGGTTGAACTCATCCAGGGCCACCAGCTCAGGCTCAGGCAGTCTAAGCTGGATGTGCAGGGGGAAGTTCAGAACCTCTTTCTCTGGGCCTCCGTACCCTCACCTGTGAGAGGTCTGTCTCTCCCAAGTTTCGGTTACTTATATACAGCACTCACAAAGGTGTGTCAAAACGACACTAATCTTTCCTCTCCACAGACTCGAGAGTCTCCCCCTCAGACTGGCACCCAAGGCTCTGGATAGAGATCATATTCAGCTATAGCTGAGCCCTAATACATGACAAGGTGCCTGACTAGTGTGATACTTGAAAGGGACAAAGTCAGGAGCCAGTCTGAGTCCCTGAGTGGCACTCAAGACTGGAGATGTGAGTCCACACAGTAACCGAAGCCTCAGTCAAGGATGGTAAGCTTTTAGCTCATGATCTGCCTCATAGCTTCACTTTCAAACAGGTGTAAAGGCAGGGATTCATAGTGGAGACACCCTCTGGGTCTCGCCCTGTCCTCTTGGGTCTTTCCCTATCTGGCACCTGCAGACTCTGGCCCCGGTGGCCAGTGTGTGCTCCACTTCCACTCTTTAATCCCTGCAAACAGAAGGCAGGAGTCGTGTCTCACCAGTCTTGGACAGGACTGAACACTTGAACAGTCTTGCTCATTTTCCCAAGTTCCAGTCAGGCTACCCAAATCTCAGCTAGAGCTCGGAGGCATGTTAAATGATGCTGCACAATGCCATGGTGCCTATGTCCACTACAGATCTAAGAGAAAAGACTCTTCTACCTAAGGGTTTTTAATTTTTAATTCCTTCCCCCTTCCTGTTGTAGATTTTAGAAGCAACGAACACTAAACAAGACAAGGTACCCAACATCAAGACCCCAGGAATAGACTAGGTAAGCATATATCTCTCTTGCTCTCGCTCTCTCTCTCTCTCTCTCTCTCTCTCTCTCTCTCTCTCTTTCTTCTCTTCTCTTCTCTTTTCTCTCCTCTCTTCTCTTCTCTTCTCTCCTCTCTCCTCTCCTCTCTCTCTCTGCCTCTTTCTTTGTCACTGTTTCTCTGTCTCTGTCTCTCTGTCTCTGTCTCTCTATCTCTCTCTGTCTCCTCTCCTCTCCTCTCTCTCTGCCTCTTTCTTGTCACTGTTTCTCTCTGTCTCTGTCTCTCTGTCTCTCTCTCTGTCTCCTCTCCTCTCTTCTCCTCTCTTCTCTCTTCCTGCTGGAGGAAGGACATATTCGTGCACACTCAGGTTGCCAAGGAAAATCAGATTTTGCCTTGGTTTCCATTTAAACCTATGCAGAGTGAATCCTTACAAGCAAATTAGTTCATTTTCACTCTCCTCTCCTCTCCTCTCCTCTCCTCTCCTCTCCTCTCCTCTCCTCTCCTCCCTTCTCCTCTCCTCTCTTCTCCTCTCCTCTCTCTTGCCTCTTTTTTTGTCACTGTTTTTCTCTCTCTGTCTGCCTCTGTCTCTCTGTGTCTCTCTGTCTCTGTCTATTTCTCTCTCTCCCCCTCTTTTCTTCTCTCCTCTCTCTGCCTCTTTCTTTGTCACTGTTTCTCTCTCTGTCTCTCTCCGTCTCTGTCTCTGTCTCGCACGCATGCACATTGCATCGTGTGAGATTTTTCCTGAGGAAACATAACACAAATGTCTATTCACCCCAGAAACAGATGGAAGACCAAAATAATGATTCGAGTGAAGCTCAACTTAGTGGACCAGTGAGTTTCCTAGGGTTCCTTGCAGGAGTTCAGGTGAGGAGTCACTTAGAGGGGCAGGTAGAACTCCAAAGCAGCTACATTGTGGAGAAGCCCACCCTAGCATGGGCAGCAGCTCACAAAGGCTGCACCACACTAGCTCTCCACGCGATAGCCTCCTGGAAGCTCTCTGCTTTTCCTGGCAACTGTTTACTGAAACTTACAACCTTGAACTGGGACATTGTGGTCTTATTTTCTGAGCTCCCTGACTCTTGTAAATTTTGCCAGCTTCCTAAGTCTTCTGATTCTCATTCCCTCCGGGAGGGAATGTTTTAGTTAGGAGGAAATAGCTACTGACAGACCCAAGCTGATGGTGCCATCCTAAAGTAACAGGAAAATTTAAAAGCAAAGCATTGCACCGAAACAGAGTGGAGAGTGGAGGAATTTGGGCAGAGATGAAAGATGCCTGGAGTCTGTTTGTAAGTTGCGGTGACAACCCCCATTGCAACCCCTAGAGGGCGCAACCATCACCCGCTTTGGCGTTGGCGTCCTGGAAGGTGCTGCGCACACACTGAGAGTGTTTGCTCTCCCGTCCTGCCCAGGTTCGGCTGTACATTCGGTTCCTCCATCGGGTCTGTGCTCTGCAGCGACATTTCTGCAGCCCAGGCAGGACTCGCGTCCTCAACCTACCCACAGAACATCGCTTGGCCACCATACACTCAGTAATAATCTCATACATCAAAGCTAGAAGAGCCTGGCCCTGCCTAGGAGCAACTGCGGTTGGCATGGAATATCATTAGCAGGAGCCTCGCGCTCCTCGCCTTCGTATGCAAACTCCTGGGCTCCCTGGAGTACTTCCTGAGGAAAGTGCTGTGCACCACAGACATTTGTTATTTTGCGGGAGAGGACGCAGAGGATCCGCAGAGACCCAACCAAATCAACCGATGGCCCTGAACCGACTACCAAGGCCTCTATTGACACCTAGTGGCGGCTCCTGGAATGACAGCTGGCTCTGGAGCACCCTCCAAAGCCACTTTGGAAAAAGCCAAATATTTTGCTAATCCAGGTAGCTTAGAAATATCAAAAAAAAAAAAAAAAAAAAAAAAAAAAAAAAAAAAAAAAAAAAAAAAAAGGACAGAGAGATGGAGAAATTTTTTGTTTCCACTATTTCTTTGAGGATCTATGAACCAGAACATCATGGTTAAGCATTTTTACTTGGCAAAGGAAAGGAGAAATTGAAGGAGAATTGAAGTCATAACTATCTATGTCAGGAAAAAGCTGGGTCACAAAAGGGAACAGAGGGACAGAATCAAGAGGCAATTGAGACCCAATTTTACAACACACATGCTTCCATGCCACACATACATAAGTGTGTAAAGGTCTTTGCAAGCCAAGCATAGTGACACACATCTGTAGTCCCAGCACTTGGAAGGCTGAGGCAGGAGGACTGCCATGAGTACCAGGCAAGCCTGGACTATAAAGAAAGACCCCATCTCAAATGAAAAAGAGAGAGAAAGAGTCATTGCAGGCCAGACATGGTGGCACACACCTGTAATCTCAGCACTTGGAGAAACTGAGGTACCAGGAGCACCATTACAGAGCTAGCCTGAGGTCACAGAAGAAGAGGAGAAAGAAACAGAGAAAGATGGAGAGAGAGAAGAGGGGGAAAGAGAGGGAGCGAACAGAAGAGGAGAGAGGAAAGAAAGAAACAGAGAATGTCATTGTAGCAGTATTTGAGATAGCAAATCCTGGCATGCCGTATAAATGTATATATACCTAACACAGACACACACACATTCCATGCAGTAAGATTCAGGTCCATAACATAGAGCTTTTTTTTCTATTTCATGACTCAGTTCTCCATCAGCTTACCTGATGGGTTTGCTTTTCACTTGTGTGTGCATGCATGTGTGTGTGTGTGAGTGTGTGTGTGTGTGTGTGTGCATGTTTGAGTACATGCACTTTTGTGTCGTTCCTCAGGAGCTATCCTCCTTTGTATTGAGACAGAGTTCCTTGCTGGAATTCACCAGGTAGATTAGGCTACCTGGCCGTGGACCTTCCCAAGGCTCTGCCTGTCTCCGCCTCCCCAACAGGGGGATTACACATGTGCACATGGGTTCTAGGGCTCAAACGCAGACCCTCATGTGTGCTGATAGAGCTGTCTCCCAGCTCTTTATTCTTAGTATAAAGAATGTGGTTATCCATGAGAAGTGAGAAGAGGTGGGGAGGGGGGGAGAAGAGAGGAGAACCAAGAGGAGATTGCCATTACTCTCAGTTGGGAGGCTGCTGCAGGGGGCAGGAGAGGGGCTTAGTGTGTGCTCACATCTTAGTCTTAATCAATGACCACAGTCTTCATTTCTCAGACCGAGTAGACAAACCCATTTTTGGGAATGGTGTGGTTTTCCCTGGGTGATGGGAACACTTTATGTTTGTGCAACTTTAGCAGAAACCCATTCTTTCCTGTCCCGGCTGCTTCTTTCCAGACAGTTGATTCAGGGAAGAGTCAGTCGTTCAATAGCCTGAAAACCCTCAGTGCTCTGGACCTCAGGCCTGAGAGACTAGATACAAATCGCAGGTGTGAGTACTGAGGTCACGTTGGCCAGTCTGTCCAACAGGCTCAGAAGCCCCTGGACCGAGGGTACAATTCACAGGCTGCCTCTCCTGTGAGTACATTGTCAGTCCAGCCTGCTTAGTTGATCAGCCCAGGCCTGAAGTCCAGAGAGTCTATGGGAAAGGAGTGGGGCTGTAAAGACAGCTCAGTGGTTAAGACCCCGACTGCTCCTCCACAGGACTCAGGTTCAATTAGTGGTGAACCTGGGTCCTGTGACTCACAAGCATCTGCCACGTCACATGGTGACTCACAAGCATCTTGTAAGTGCAGTTCCAGGGAATCCGATGCTCTCTTCTGGCCTCCTCAGGCGCCATGCACACAATGTGGTACACAGAAATATATGTAGGCAAGACGCCCAAACACGTAAAATAAAATGAAACTAAAAATTATAGGAGCAAGAAGGTGGTCTGGGCACTACCTCAGGAACTTTGTTGACTGGCAGAGGAGCCACATGTCACCCTGACTGAAATCAGAACAGCTGGTCCATCTGCAAAAGCTTCAGCCAGCTGGGATCATGGAGTAGTGGCTGCCCTCAGGTCACTGTGCACATCTTCTCATTCGCCTATGGCATTCTGATGTGGAAAATACTATTAGCTCAATTTTTCAGATGAACATTTAAAGTCAGGGGAGTTAGGTGACTTTCCCAAGGCCACGAAACTTTCCAATAGCTCAACTAGTCAGACTTGGGAAGACTAAGCCCAAACTGAACACCTCCCTGCCTCTGCTCCACTGTCTCTGCGGTTATGACTCTCCAGGGTGCTGAGCCACTCCACCCTGGGGGTGAAGCACACACTGTTCTGGACCAGATGATAAGCCTGGGACAGCAGGGGATGGAGCAAGGCCTTCCTGTAGCATGGAAGGAAAAAGAGATCCCCAGCTGCAGCGGTCAGAGCAGTAGGACCCTTCAGGGCAACTTATCCAGTTTCCTTTGTCCTCTAGGACAGGAGCTGAGTACAAGAAAGGAGGCAAGGAAGTGTCCTCAGTCGTAGAGCAAGGGACTAGGTAGCCAGGTCCTCGACATCTGCCTCAAAACAGGCACAGCCTTTTCTTTGCGTAGCTCAGAGCTTTGTTCTTCCTGCCTCATTTCCTTGTCTTTTACTCTCTCTCTCTCTCTCTCTCTCTC
>NW_022196906.1:94061461-94072986 GCF_008632895.1 Mastomys coucha
TCTCTCTCTCTCTCTCTCTCTCTCTCTCTCTTTCCTTTTTTAATCTTATGGTATGCACCACATTCATCATCTTCAAGTGCTCTGTAGGAGGCTGGAGACTGTCCACTTTAGCGCTTCCCCAGGTGACTGGTTACTCAATCCTTGACTTTCTTGCTCACCTACTTTGGGAGGAGCAAGCCACTACCTTCCACTCATCTCCACTTGAGCCTTTCCAAGCTCTAGGCAATGAGATTCTGTCCCAACCACTGACATGGCCCTAACAATGATTCCCACCCCAGATCAGGATCTTTATGCCTCCTATCTTGTGAGCCCAGCACCTCAAAATCAATACAACCCCAAAGAAGTTCATCATCCCTGTCTCCAGGGCTCCAGCCGCCATCTTCATTGACTAATACTTCAACCGCAGGCAGGATCAAACACACAATATGTGGAGCTTTTTGAGGATACAGTGGGGGGAAAATATGTCACTACAGGCAGATATACAAGTTCTTTCATTTCACTTGTGGCCTCTTTCTGGGTTTCTCACCTTTAAGTAAAGATGTTCTGAATGGGGGGTAGAGAACCAATGAAAATTATCAGTACAAATATTATTGTCCATCATTATATTGTACATCAGTTTTAAATGAAAGTGTTAAAACATTTAGATGGTATGCAAAATCACCAAAATTACCCATGTCGTATGAGTGTGGGTTTGTGTGTGTGTGTGTGCCACAGCACACTTGTAAAGGTCAGAAGACAAGATGTGGGAGTTGGTTCTCTCCTTCAGCCATGTGCCAAGAATAGCAACCACAGAGAATCAGGCTCCAGTTAGGAGGAGAACCCTCTGAATCCAGACACACTGGCCAAAGGTCTTGGAATCTGGTCCCACCAGCTGTACCCACACTTTCTATGTGCCCTCTGGCCTGCTTGGTGGAAGCCATCAGGATTCTCACTCCCTCCGGCCACACCTCTATTCTATGATTCTATTGCTACATTTCCCAGCTGCATTCTGGGAAAGCCCTGCCGCTGTAGACCGGGGCTTTACCTGACCCTGTCATCCAGTCCCTCATCCCCAGGCTTCTGCCCAGCCTCCTGCCTGCCTCAGGGAAGCCCCGAGAGAGAGCAACAGCACCACTGAGGGTTTGCAGTGAGGTGAATATGGAACATCCCCTTTAAAACAGCCTTCACCTGGACCCAAAAGATCTCAGTGTTCCCTGAGAAAGGAACCTTGGTGATTCCACTCGCCCTGTGGATTCCACTGGTTGCAGGGATGGGCTCTGGCTTCTGAGCCAAATTACCTAACTCAGGATGGGCACCCACTTAAGTGCTGGCTCAAGCAGATTCTCTTTTGGTGGAATCTAAATCGGGTACCCAAGTTCAAGATGTTGGTTCTCAGATGGCTACAAAGCTCAGGAGCCGAGATAGTTTGGGTCAGTAAGGGCCTTCGGAGGTGTGGAGAAAGAAGAAAGAAGCAACCCATCCAAGGAGGAAATGGGTTAAGGGAATCAGAGGCCACACAGACACAGAAGGGAACAGTGCTGTGCTAGGCTGCCCAGGGCCTGCTCAGACCTGAGGCTTAAGCAAATGGGCACTGACTTAGAAAAAAAAAAAATTCAAACCCTTGATTGTAAAATCCGAACCAAAAGTGAATATTTAGTTTGAAAATAGAAAGTAAATCCTAATGGCATGTGCTACTGGCAAACTGTGTGTGTCAGCGGCAAACTGTCCCTCATGCCGTTCAGTTACTTCTTGTGCTAACTCTGTAGTCCTTATCATAAGAGGTCATAAAAGTTCACCTTCTTACAGCTCATTCAGATTTCCCACCATTTTCATGAATAGTTACCAATGTCTTGTACACATTTAGAATTGCTGTTGTACTTAAGGAAATCTGGTTATTTTATTTATTCAGTATTTTACTTATCAGTTGTGTGTGTGCAAGCGTGTGCGTGTGCGTCAGTGTGTGCATGCATGTGTGTGAGAGAGAGCTCCTGTGTGTGTGCATGTGTGTGCATGTGCATGCACATGCGTGTGTATGAGCTCTCGTGTGTGTGTGCATGTGCATGTGTTAGCTCTTGTGTATGTGTGTGCATGTGTGTGTGTTTATGTGTGCACACGCATGTGCGTGTGTGTATGTGCATGCGTGTGTTAGCTCTCATGTGTGTGTATGTGTGCATTTGTGGTGGGTTGTGTGCACGTGCAGGTGTTTGTGTTCACGTGCCTAAAGAGGCACAAGGACGATGTTATGTATCTTTCTTGATCACTTCCCTGAGGTGGAAGTTCCTGGATGTGTCATGTGATGCAGACTTTCCTGGTGTTTTGCTGAGGTGAGACCCATGGGAAGACAGGTGGTGTTTGGAGAAGAGTACAAATGGGACTCAATGGGCAGTGATAGCATGCTTATTCAGCCAGATTTGTTGGTCTGGCATCTTTGCTGATCTTCACTTCATTGAGAGAGGCATGACAGAGAACTTCTCCTGGTCCTAGCTGGGTCTAGTAGCTCCTGCTGACTCACACTAATTCTTCAGAGGCCTGGCTGTTTCTGCTGGATCGTGCCACCACTGTTGATTCATGTGTGGCATCCTGACACCACTGAAGTGGACTGCTGAAGATTAGAATTGACCCAAAGAAATACTTCTAAACAGGTCCACATCCCCTTGTCCTATTTACCATCTCTTCTCCTCTGCCTTTGGTTGGTAGGCTAGAAGGGTTTCCGAAGCATTTAAGAACCCTTACTAAAGTAGGTTTTGAAGACTCTAAGCCTGCACTCCCCACTTTATTTACTGAGGCAGAATCTCTTAGTTGAACCCAAAGCTCACCTATGCAGCTAGTCTAGCTGGCCACCTAGCTTGACTTGCTGTCTCTGCCTTCTGGGAGAAGGAATTGTAGGCCTGTCACCACCATCACTCAGTGTTTACGGGAGTTCTGGAGATCCTAGGCCCACTCCACACACTTGTGTAACAACTGCTCCACCCACTGAGCCATCTCCCCAGCAAAAAAATCCAAGTTTGTAAGTTTTCAGAGTGTGTGTGTGTATATGTGTTTATATGTGTGTGTGTGGTGTGTATGTATGTGGCATGTGTATGTATGTGTGTGGTGTGTGTATGTATGTGTGTGTATGAGGTATGTGTGTGTGTGATGTGTGTGTATATTTGTGTGTGTATGTGTGATGTATGTGTATGTGTGTATGGTGTGTGTATATGTGTGTGGTATGTGTGTATATGTATATGGCACGTGTGTGTATGTGGTGTGTGTGTGTGGTGTATGTGTGTGGTATGTGTGTATATGTGGTGTGTGTGTATGTGTGTGTGGTATGTGTATGTGTGTGTGTATGTGTGTGTATGTATATGGTATGTATGTGTATGTGGTGTGTGTGTGTGGTGTGTGGGTGCGTGGTGTGTGTGTGTATGTGTGTGTGTATGTGTGTGTATGTATATGGTATGTGTGTGTATGTGGTGTGTGTGTGTGGTGTATGTGTGTGGTATGTATGTATATGTGGTGTGTGTGTGTATGTGTGTGTGGTATGTGTATGTGTGTGTAGTGTGTGTGTATGTGCGTGGTGTGTGTGTATGTGTGTGTATGTATATGGTATGTGTGTGTATGTGGTGTGTGTGTGTGGTGTGTGGGTGTGTGGTATGTGTGTGTATGTGGTGTGTGTGTGTATGTGTGTGTGGTATGTGTATGTGTGTGTAGTGCGTGTGTATGTGCGTGGTGTATGTGTGTATGTGTGTGTGTATGTGGTGTGTGTGTGTGTATGTGCGTGGTGTATGTGTGTATGTGTGTGTGTATGTGGTGTGTGTGTGTATGTGTGTGTGGTATGTGTATGTGTGTGTAGTGCGTGTGTATGTGCGTGGTGTATGTGTGTATGTGTGTGTGTATGTGTGTATACAAGCACACAGCATGACTAAAGCTGAACACTTCAATATTCTTGGAACTGATGACACTCACTGTTTGTCACCTTCGGGTTTATTTGAGATTTGTGCTCTTTCTCAGAAAGTATCCTGCTTTGAATCACTGTTGTAAAAATGAGACACAGATTTCAAACAAGTTTATTTTTCAACAGCCCATTAGCTGTGAACTTAAGAGCTGTGTGCAGAAACAAATAAAGCCTAGCCAGGAGCCAGGAGCCAGCCCCCATCAAACTCAGGTTCCAGGAATCAGTTTTACAGCCCTGATCAAAGATATCTCAGTGTACCAAAGATCAAACCAAGGACCTCCCATACCACCACACAACCACTGAGCTACAGACCAGCCACACATTTCTGTTGCCAAGTCAGTCCATTTGTGTTCTCCTTGGGTGCTTCCTCTTCTGTTTTGTCTAGAGTTAGGGGTGATGGCCGCGTGACACCAACGTGACCAACAGCTCTTCCGCCTCCTCGTCAGCAGCTCGGTACAGACGGTGTCTATTTGTATACCATCTTAGACTCCTGACTTTCAAGTGTACCGAGCACTTACTGACACACCATCTCCACACTGGCTGCAGGACCCCCGTGACATCGACTCCTTTTTCCTATGGATTTCACTACTTCACATGGGCCGACATGAGTTCCTGGCATTTTTGTTCAATGTGAATACATTTACTTTGAGCTTTTAGCTCAGGGTAGAATCTGCAGAAATTTTAATGGAGGTGGAGGTGTTTAGTTATTGTTATTGTTGTTGTTGTTTTCCCAAATGGGAATGAATACAAGAGAACAAAAAGAGGGGGGAGTCACAGTGTGTTGAGGAGATCCACCTTTTAAAAGTGAAAACTTCACAATCATGTATGTTCTTGTGAGAGATGACAGTTATTTCTTTTTTTGTTTTGTTTTGTTTTTCAAGACAGGGTTTCTCAGCATAGCCCTGGCCATCCTGGACTCAATTATGTAGACCAAGCTGGTCTCGAGCTCACAGAGATCTGCCTGACTCTACCTCCGGGGGTGCTGGGATTAAAGATGTGGGGCACCACATCTGGCCTGTGATGACATTATTTGTCATCACAGTGGCACTGGATGGAGATTCTGTCTGGGTGCTGTTCCTAGAGAATCCCAAACCGTCCCCTGAAATCAATTATGAAGCCACAAGCCCTGACTCAGCATTCTCTAGGAGCTTTAAGGTTTCAAAGTAAACCTAAAAGTATCTTTGAACTTTGGACAAATTGATCTAGGCGGGGGAGGGGCCTTGTGCAGCTCAGGCAGCAGGCTCGACCTTATGATGAGCAAGTATGCAAAACTTGCTGACGGTCCCTAGGCAATCTGGAAGCCTGCAGTGTGTGGTAGGTGAGCAGCTCAGGTACCAGAGCAAAGGTTAAGAGCTACCTCGTGCTATTTCAGGTCCCTGGAGGGCTTCTGTTCTCTTCAGTGTGGAATGCGAGTTTCCGACTGCTTGCTAATGCAAGGAGAGAATGTTGCATCTTCTTGTGAGCCTCCCACTCTGGCAAGGAAACGCCAGGGTCCCAGGAGCAAGAAAAACCAAACCAAACCTAATAGTTTGGTCATCACAGATGTTGTTCCGACGTCACTGAGTGTGCACAATGCTTTAGCATGAATGACGAGGCCACAGTAGGGTTTCCTACTGCTGCTGGCCCTTGAACTAAAGAGGACCCCTAGAAACTCAGTCTGGTCCAGAGAAAAGCTAGAAATCAAAAAGGGTGTAAATCAAAAAGGGAGAGGGATAACTTAATTTGGGTTAGGTTTTGTTTCGGCAGCTTCCTCGTCATAGTCATTGTCTCCCTCCCTCCTTCCCTTTCTTCCTTCTTCTTTCCTTCCAAACAAATGTTTTTTTTTTTTTTCCATGTAGCCCAGACTGACCTCGAATTCCAGTCCCCCTAGGGCTAGGATCCAGGTGAGTGACTTACAGAGTAAAATAGAGGCAGAGTAAAGGGATCACTGGGCACATGTTCTGGTGTCAGGGATGCAGAGCGAGGACATGGTGGCAGCTAAACTTGCAAGTGACGATGGAAACTCTGTGTTCCGGCCTAGCCCTAGGGACTTTCTCCAACTGAGCCTTGGTTCCGGGAAAACTAGCTTGACCTTTTTTCCCCTTTCTCTCATCAGGAAGCCCAGGGAGCTTCCTCTCTAGTGGGGAAACAAGCGGATTTTTTCAGAATTCACCACAAGGTGGCACCAGACTCCCGTAGACGCGATGAAGTCGCTTCCCTCCGGGTGGGCGGTGGAATTGGGCCACCGGATCAGGTCAGGCCGGATTCAAAGGAAAGAGATCCGCATCCCCAGAAAAGTCACACTGGCCAAAGAAGGAAATAGGCCCACAGAACACAAGACGCCTATTTTAAAAAGACAGAGAGGAGTATCACAGAGGCGAGATGTCATCCGCATTGCAACTCCTCAGGAAAACGGAAAGTTTCGCAAGGAACTTTGACTAGACAGTAAAGTCGGGACAGTAAGGTGTGGGAAACAATCGATGGAGAACCCAGAGGCAATTACCGGCCTGCAGGTGGACGCAGGTGGTGTCTGGAGACAGGGACTGGTGGCGGAGAAATCGGCCTGTGACTGACCTCTTGGCATTTGCTGGTATTTTCCAAAGATAAAACGGGTGCGCCAATAAACCCAACGCAAATGAGTACTGTGAGCGAGGACGCAGTAAAAAAGCCACCAAAATGGCCTATCCACGGTTAGGGGAAGGTTTTTATTGTGAATAAGAGAGAGAAAAAACATCCAGAGGCACCTGGAAGAGCCCAGAGCAGAGAGGGAGAAAGAAGCAGATTGGGCATGACCAGGACATTGGGAGCAGAGAGAAGGGTGTGTGTGGCATAGAATAGTATAGACACTAGCCAGAGTAGCAAGGAGAATAGTATAGAACAGGGCATGGAGGAAGGGGGAAAGTCTTGGCTGTTATAGAGAGAGCTGATGGGTTTCTGGGAGGAGGGAAACCTGTGAACGGAGGCAGCCTGGAAGTTAGCATAGTGGGGGAGGAGTGGGAAGGGCCAGGATGCTAACCTGGGCTTTGGGGTGTAAATAGGGTCTGAGGAAACCTAGAGGCCAGCACAGACTTTGATATGCAGCCGTGGGTATGTATCAGTGGACAGCCATATGTCCCCTCTGCCAGAGGCAAGGGAAATGAATCCTTTAGGCAGAGGGAAACCCATTTTCCAATTTCCTGAGGAACGCTGGCTTTTATCTAATCACCAATAATCCTTCTATAGTCTTCCTTGAGCTGAGCCAAGACAGTCAGGGTTTTTTTGGACATGGATACTATCCAAGACCTGACAAGTTTGCAGCAGAAATACACACTGTTGCTCCTTTTCAATTTACTTTTGTATATATGTTGAGGGTGTGTGTGTGTGTGTGTCTGTGTATGTGTGTTTATGCCACTGTGTGAATGCTAGAGAATAACTTTGTGGCATTCACTCCCTCCTTGTGCTCTCAGTGGTTTCTGAAGCAGGTTGAAGCTAGGTCTCCAGGCCAATGCTCTGCCAATGCCTTTAGCCATCTAAGTCATCTCACTGGACTTAATTCATCTTGAGAATGTTTGTCCGATCGTCTACTTGGGTAGCCTTTCTCCTTGGTGTGCTCAATTCTGTCCCACCTGTGGCCAGTAGAAACTCCTTTTAAACTGGTTATGTAAGGTTTTGACTGACCCAATTGTTCAAAACTTGATTTTCTGATGGAGCAAGGCATAAATATTCTAGAATTCCCATGAGCCTTTCTGTCCCAGTCCAGACACGGAATTAGCTATTGTTCTACAAAAGAAAACCTTGACTTCTTGGAAGATAAACAATGTTGAGAACCAAAATGTCATTGGTATGCATTGTGGAGGGGGAACAATTCTACCCTGCCATTCCAGCAGGAAAAAGCAGAAGAACTTTTTTAATACCAAACTATCTGCCTATGAGTTTCAAGTGGTATGACTTCCAACTTCAGGTGGCACAAAAGACTTGTGCATTTCATGCAGGTGTGACTCCATATTACCTTGTTTATTTTTGTCTTAAGATTTCTATTAATGTTTTTTAAAAAAAAAATGATGAAAAGTAACTTGGGAAAGAAATGGTTTATTTTGCTTACACTTCCAATCCACCACAGAAGGAAGCCAGAGTGGGAACTCAAGCAGGGCAGGAACCCAGAGACAGTTGCTGACACAGAGGCTGTTGGCCTTGCTCAGCCTGCCTCTCTTAGAGAACCCAGAAAGACCAGTCCAGGGATTGCATTGTCCATAGTGAGCTGGGCCTTCCCCCCCTTGATCACTAATTAACAAAATGTCCTGCGGTCTTCTGGAGGCATTTCCTCAACTGAGGTTCCCTCCTCTCAGATAACTCTAGCTTATCTTAAGTTGACATTAACTCTGGCCATCAAAGATTTGGTTCTAATAACACACTCACTGTTCCTACACAAATTCCAACGTCCACAATTGAAACCTCCACAGTTTTGATCCCAAAAGCCAAGTTCTTTTTTTTTTTTTTTTTTTTTTTTTTGGTTTTTCGAGACAGGGTTTCTCTGTATAGCCCTGGCTGTCCTAGAACTTACTCAGTAGACCAGGCTGGCCTCGAACTCAGAAATCCACCTGTCTCTGCCTCCCAAGTGCTGGGATTAAAGGTGTGCGCCACCACTGCCCGGCAAAACCCAGGTTTTTTAAGAATAAAGAATATTCATTTGCTTTATCAGATAGCTTAGGAAAATAACTTTTAAAAGAACTATCAATAGAAACAGTACAAACACTGAATAAATTTTTGTTTTAGACCACACACCCCTGAGGATTTGTTGCCAAGTTACTGTGACTCAAGTCACACATAATCTCTCACACCATGGGGACAGAAGTGTGGGTTCCGGTGTTTGCAGGACAGGAGTGTGGGTTCAGGCGCTAGCATTCATTTTCATCTTGAGAGGGCTGCGACCTGCCCCAGGCCTATCTTATGCTCTATCTTTTACACTTTTTCGTAAGGCTTATAGACTCTCAGTATACTGATAATTCACTTACTAATAATACCTTATTGTTCAATCATCTCCCCATTGTTCGTTGAAATCTAAGCTCCATGAAGCAGGATTTTGGTTTTGGATGGCAGAAAGTGTTCTGCGAAGGCACAAGTAGGGAGCCTAGGTCTGTGGGAAGCCTCCACGTGAGCACCGGCCACATCAGTTAATACAGTCAAGACGTGAGCACGGGCCACATCAGTTAATACAGTCAAGATTTAATCCCCCACAGACGTGAGCACAGACCAACCTGATCTAGACAGTCCCTCACTCAGAATCTTCCTACGTGAGTCTAGATAGTATCAAGCTGACAGTTAAAAACTGTTAGGTAGAGAGAGGAAAGAGGGTTCCAGGAGAGAGTAAACCAGCTTTGAGGAGGTAGTTATGCCCCATCAGGAGTAAGCTCTATTTCTGATGTTCCGTTGGGGGTCCAATAACCACACTGGGGACCCGAAGAGACAATAGAATGTTTGAAAGAGGTATCTGTGTAACTACAGAGGCCAAAAAAGACCGGTAGTACCCCATGAGAAACTGTAAGAGAGGAGGAAGGCTGGGGTTATTTCTTTATTCTCAGCTTAGATAACAGAGGAGTGAGGTCCCTGGGGTGAGGGGGCAGGGAAGAGAGGGGAGAAAAGATGAAGGCCAATGTTAGTATGCAGTTTTTAATTCTGTAAACAGCACATGTTTCCAGAACAGTTGAAATACAAAATTTAACACACACTTCACAAAAGGGTCAAGGCAGAACAGAACAAAGGCAGGGAGCCTCAGCCCACCCCCCTACATATCTGCCCTCTCTCCTGGAGTCCCCAAGGTAGAGACAGAGTCGTTGGCATCTGTGCTGAAGACAGACAGGAAGCACCTGGTTGAAGCTTTGACACTGTCTCTACCCTTGTCTGGCTGGAGAGGCCCAGGAAGTTGGGGCAGAGACAAGCCAGCTCCAGGTTCCAGAGTTGGGAGGTGGCAGTGAGCCTGACTCCACAGAGAGAGATGAAGCCACCTCCCTTCATCCTCCTCTGACCAAAGCTGTCCCCAACCCCTACCTCCCTGCCTGGAGGTAGTAAGAAATGGTTATGCCTCTAGTCAGGGGTTCCTGATGAGCATCTGGGAGGGGTTGAGAAACCCTGAGTGAATTGACCTTAGGAAGAGAGCTCATGGGATTCACTGTGGACAAGGTCCTAGGATCTGATGATGGTTCATGAACCCAGAGCAACATCCACACGTGTCCCATCATGGACGGGCTATGACTTCCCTTGATGTCATCCTCATCAGAGCATGCTGACCTATCTCTTCAGCCAGGATTTGGCTTGAAGTGAAATGGCCCTCCCATTCTTCCTTCCCTCCTCAGGTTTCCTCTGGTAAAGAGGGAAGTCTGAATCAACAGTGGGTCTGAGTCTGGTTTGATGGGAGAGGCTTATTACTCTTGGTTGTTCGGTTCTTTACTTCACACAGGGTCCCGCTGTGTTGTCCAGGCTGTGATTTTTCTCTCACGCTCCTCCTAAGTGCTGAGATTATGCATCCAGCTGAGGACTCGTATCATTCTTAGTACCCACGTATGCCCCACAGTCCGAAAGATCTGGACTCACAATCGGGCACAGTGCCACCAGTCTCCTTACCAGCCTGCAAGTGCTGGTTTGTATACACACAGAGATGAGGGGAGAAACCATTTAAAGAGTCTTGTTCATCCCCCACTACAGGTGACCAAGCGGGGGTCCGCAGGGATGAAGCCATTTTCTCCACCCACTATCATTCAGTGAACATATGGTAACTGTGGGTCTGGGGATCACTTCTCCAGACTATTTCTGTCATTCTTGGACGGTCACGCCACCTTGCCTCTGATGGTTGCCGCTAGACACGCACCCAGCAGGCTCCTGTTACTTCTCTTTGTCCTTTGTCCACAGAGGAAAACAGAAACACAACCCTCCCCATCCAGGGTTCTGGGTCCATCAGGTCCTTCTCAAGTCTGTGAGATCCAGACCCCAAAGAGATGCTCCGAGGACAGCATAGACACTGCACAGGCGTCCACCTCCTCCTTCCTGCAGCTGATTAGCTTCTGGGATGAACTGGTTATTTTCTAAAAATTCATTTTCATAAAAATCATTCATTAGGCATAGCTTGAACGGTGGTAGCCACAAAGACTATTATAGAAATCCCTACTATTTAACTTCCTTTCCAAGCACATGTGTGTGTGTGCATATGTGTGTGTGTGTGTGTGTGTGTGTGCATGTGTGTGTATGTGTGTGTCCCTGTGTGTATGTATGTATGCATGTGTGTGTGTATGTGTATGTGTGTTTCTGTGTTCTCATATGTGTAGATGGATGCATGTGCTCATATGTTCAGGCCCTACGATGACATTGTAAGTTTTCCTTGACCCCTCATTCAGCATTTATATAGGTTTTGAGGATCCGAACCCTGATCCTCACATCTTCCCAGCCCTTGTTAACTTTAAAGAAGCAAAACCCTCCAGGACAACCCAACCCCTTAGGTCAGTGGCTCCTAGAATCTGCTGAGATCCTCTCTTGGCCCTCTGTCTAGCAATTCCCACATGGCCCTGCTGAGTCAGTGTTTTTCTCAGAGAACAGTCCCACAAAAGATCAGATCTAATTCCGGGGGGAGAGGCTCTATCCTCCTACCACCGGATCTAATTCGGGG
>NW_022196906.1:94072996-94111964 GCF_008632895.1 Mastomys coucha
ATCCTTCTATCACCGGATCTAATTCCGGGGGGAGAGGCTCTATCCTCCTACCACCGGATCTAATTCCGGAGGGAGAGGCTCTATCCTTCTACCACCGGATCTAATTCCGGGGGGAGAGGCTCTATCCTCCTACCACCGGATCTAATTCCGGGGGGAGAGGCTCTATCCTCCTACCACCGGAGAGCTCAGAGAAGAAGGACCTGCTCCTCTATGAGGCTTTGCGCACTGCCTAGCCTGGTGCCCAGCCCAGAGAGCACCCTGAGGGAAAGCTTTTGCCTTCCCTCTCTCACACTCCAGTCATTGCTCCCTGAGTCTCTGGTGTATCACCATAGCTGGTTTTAAACATATGGAGAGCAACTTTACAAAGAGTCCATTACAAAGTAGCCCGAATCATCTCCCATTGGCTCATGTTCAAGGGCTTGATAATGGCAGGCTCTGGACAACTGAGTGAGTCATGAGGGCTCCGATCTGTCAGTGGAATCATCCCTCGATGTGTGCACAATATGATGTTATTGGAGGCCATGAAAAGTAAGAGGCAGGGCCTCATTAACAGAATAGGTTACTAAGAATCAGCTCCGAAAAGGTCCTACTGGTTCTCTGCCCCAACCCTCTCTCTCTGTGGTTGGAATGGGAATGGCTCCCATAGGCTCCAATGTCTGAATGCTTGGTGCCCAGTTGATGAACTGTCTGGGAAGGATTAGGAGGTGTGGCTTTTGTTGGAGGAAGAGTGTTTCTGGGAGTGAGCTTTGAGGATTCAGAAGCCCTCATCAGGCCCAGCATCTATCTCTCGCTACAGCCTGCCCTCTGCCTGCTGCCTGCAGATCAGAATGTAAAACTATTGCTCCAGTACCATGTCTGTCTGTCTGTCTGCTTCCCGTCATCATGATCATAGACTAACCCTCCAAAGCTGTAAGCAAGCCCCCAGTTCAATGCTTTCTTTTATAAGAGCATAAACCATAAAGTAAAAAAACGTAATATGTGAGCATCCTGACAACAGTAAGTTGTAAGGGAATCTGATGCCTTCTTCTGGCCTCTGTGGACACTATGTACACATGGGGCACTGAGAGATGTACAAACACCCAAACACATGAAGTAAAAGCAAACAAAGCTTAAAAATAGAAAGGAGATATATATATACATATATATATAATTTATATATAAAGGATATATATAATATGTATAATGTATATATGAAGAATATATATGTGTAATTACTATATATATAGTAAATCCTATAACAACCATGAAAAAATAATGTCAATAACAAAAAAAAAGATTTAAAAATTAAAACGTTTATAATATACTTTGAGGCTGGCTTACTAAAGTGCTTGCCTAACATGAACCATGGCCTTGGGTTCAATCTTCAGTGTCACATAAAACAGTACTTAGGAGGTAGAGGTGGGAGGTTCAAGTTTATCCTTGAACATATAGTGAGACCAAAGCCAACCTTAATAAAAAGAAAAGAGAAGAAAGGAAGCTGTAATGTGGTGTGTGTGTGTGTGTGTGTGTGTGTGTGTGTGTGTGTTTGTACTTATAATATACTTAATAAACCCTAAGAGAGGCAGAAAAAGAAAAATGGAAAACAAAAACAAATGGGAGAAACAAAAAATTAAATCATTAACCAATATACAACTGTATCAATCATTGTATTACATGTTAACGGACTAAACATATCATTTTTAAAAGGCAGAGATTACCAGAAGTGACTTACACAGATACAAAACAAGTCAAAACAGAAAACCAAATCAACTGTCTACAAGAGACACACTTTAAACATGAACATAGAGCTTTACAAAGGATATGCCATGTAAGCAATGAACAAAAAAGGATTGAATATTACCAAAGATAAAAAGAAACCTATCATAATGCTGAAAAGTTTAGTTCAGAAGATCCAACAATCATAAATGTGTATGCATTCAAATGCATGAAAAGTTTCTGGGTGTAGTGGCACATGCCTTTAATCTCAGCACCTGGAAGGCAGAGGCAGGTGGATCTATGAGTCCCAGGCTAACCTGGTCTACAGAGCGAGTACCAGGACAGCCAAAGCTACATAGTGTGACCCTGTCTCAAAAAATTAAAAAGCAAAAATGCATGGGAAGTTGACAAACGGGAAGAAACAGAGGTAGCTACATTCATAGTTAGATTCTTCACAGCGTTCTCTCAATCAGGTAGCAGACAGAAGTCAGGGCAAACTCAGTGATCTGAACCAATAATATATGAGCATCCTGACAACAGCCCTGGTACTCAGCTCCACTACTGTCAGCTAACATTGTTATGACTACTTGGAAATATTAGAGACAGGAGAGCCGGCATTATAATAGAAGGGTGGCGGGGCACCCTGAAGACCAGATTAAAGGGAGAGTGACTCCTCTTGTTAGGTCTCTTGTATAGACCTAAAAGCAAACCACACAGATGTTACAAGAGCAACTTCATAGCAACGGCAGGCTGTTAAGGAACCCCAGCAGTGTGCTGGGTACAGACAGAGCTGGTTCTGATGCACTGGAGCAACGGACTGCTAACTCCCCACAAGACAGAACTGTGACACCCTTAGGGTGACAGGGATGGAGGGGTTGCTCTGCTTCCTGTTTGTTCTTTCTTTGATTATGCTGCTTGGTGTGGTTGAGCTCTAGGAGGCCTCTGAAGAACCACAGGTGGAACATGTGTGAGCTACTGAAGCCCATCTTTACTCTTCCCCTCCAGGGTGCAGGCACACAGAACCTACACCTACCCGGAGGCTCAGAGCCACGCTCCATGTTTTCAAGAGAAAAAAAAAAAAAAGCATCCTGAGCTTGTGGGTCACTGGAAGGACAGCTCTTTGAGCATTCACTGTGAAGGTCCAGACCGTTGCCCTTGCCTACTCTATGACGGTCCAAGGTAAAGCATAGTCCATGCCACATGATCTTCAAACCTGAGAATCATGAGAATCTTCGTATACGGACTGAGTATTTTGAGTCAGAACATGTTACTGGTCATGGTTGCTGTTAGGATTGGGGAAGCTGAGGGTACTCAGAATGCACACCCTGGAAGACTAAGACTGCATGACTCTTGAAACCATGGGCACCCTGGGCTGAACAACACAGCCACCCTCTTGGTAATGCTAGGTCCAGCGGGTCAGCATAATGAATGGCCTGCCAGAGCCTCAGGATGCTCACTATACCTACCCTGGAAAATGGAGAACTCACCCAGATCTTCTGAGCAGGAATTATTGTGACCTGAGCACACCCTCAAAAAACACATGTCGGAAACAGAAGTCTGGTGCAATGGGGTTGGGGTAGAAACTGTGGGAGGTGATGTAAGGGCCCCAACTTCATAAATGTAGGCTATACAGCCTTAAGGCTATGGGTTTGAAATTTTGTTCTATCACTTAGTTCTATCTCTAGCCATGTTGTAAGAGCAAGAAGACCTTTACCCATAAGACCCTTCTGTGCTCATTTCACCACCACCATCCCCAGGCTTCAGAAGCCACTGAATTTCTATTCTCTATAAATGACCTAGTCTGTGGCATTTTATTACAGCATCACAGACTAAGACAAGTGAAGTCCCGTTAGTGCTTGCTCCACTCTCTGCATATCTTCATAAACCGTGAAAAATGCGTCCATGTCCCGCTAAGGCCCCTGATACATCTGGCCAGCATCATACTGAAAGGGACAAGAATGATCTTACCAAGGTGTCTGGGAGGACAACGGTGGGGCAGCAAGAATACCGGAGCAGCTGGCCCATCTTCCAGACAGAGAGTAGTATGACCACGAGCATCAGCATGAAGCCAACAAATGCAAACAGAGCCAGTGCCAGCGGAAGAGACTCTCCTGTGGACAAAGCATAAGAGAAGGCTTGGGAACAGCAGGGAAGGGGAACCCCAGTCCCGCACCCACCTCGGACCGCGGGTGACAGCACCCTGAGACCTGGTGTGTCCTCCAATGGGTACAGCTAGCACCGTTCTTCTAGAAGCTCAATTCGAGTGCAGTTTTTCAGAAAGCCACAGAGATGAGAAAGCCATCTTGGGAAGGAAAGGGCATTGTCCACGGTAGCATGTACCTGGCACTACTGCCAGAGGAAGGCAGGCTGCCAGGCCCCAGGCAGGATGAGGAGGAGGTGCTGGAGCAGAACAGCCCAGAACAAGGCTCGGCGGAAGCCAAAAACAAAGTGTTTCACAATTTGCTCTTGGCATTGACTCCTATGATGGAGGAAAATACTAAGTCCCTAAACAGTCACATAATAACTGACATATCAAGGCCCTACTACATACGCTAGGTCGACTTCCATCCCTCAACACCCTGCTAGGGTCTAGGCCTCTGCTCCTCACGATGAGGACCTCTTTTATGGAAGAAGATCTTATTTATGCTCAAGATGGACTAATAGCCTGGGCCAGGATATACAGGTAGGTCTAGCTACAAAGCCTGTGATGAGTTTGCTAGCAAATACATCAAAAAGCACCAGGTCTGAGCATCTGGAGATGCAGAAGAGAGGATGAGCTGATTTCCCACCACTCTGTTCTATCTAACCTCAAACAACCTGTTTATCTATCACCTCCAGCCTGGGCCCTTTCACCCACAATGTCAGGGGTGACTCAGCTCATGAAGCTGTGGCGTGTGGGGTGGGGCATATGCATTGTTTCACTTTTGGCAGTAGACATCAAGAGACGTACAATGTTCATACCCTTCCAATCCCCTCCTGTGATGACCATTCCCAGAAAATCATTCCAAGGAAGGGAATAAGTATGCACATTAGTCAGGACACAGGAATGTCCAGGCAAGAGCCGCAGGCTATCACCAATCTCCTTCCTGCCCAGTTGTGTTCTGCCATTCATGCATCCCTGTGTGCTGTGCCTCTCCTCAAAGCCTCACACACACACACACACACACACACACACACACACACACACACATGCATGCACCCACCTCACGGGCTATTCTATTAACTTGCTGCTTGCTTCCATAACTGGAAGGCAGGGACTCCCTTCTCTGCCCCAGTAGACAGGCCAAGATTTGACACACAGTCAGTGCTCTGCAAAATACAAGGAAGGACAAAATCTTCCAGAGCCAATGGGAATGATTTAAATGCCAAACAAAACAGGCTGATGGAAGATGCTATGGAACATCGGCATGGTAGATCAAGCAATTCAGCTCTTAAAAGAAGAAACAGGATAGACAGGCTACAGTTTGACTAATAACGGAAAATATTTGGAGAATGAGTGGTTATCACTATCAATAAAGATATACTTGCATATATTGGCTTGCTGTGTGTCTTTAGAAAGTAAGGTAAGCGAGGCATGGTGGCATAAACCTTTAATCCCAGCATCTGAAGAAAGAAACAGATGTAGCTCTGAGTGCTAGGCCAGCCTGATCTACATAGTGAGTTTCAGGGCATTCAAAGCTATATAGTAAGACCCTGTATCAAAGAAGAAAAAGAAGGAAGAAGAGGAAGAAGGAGGAGAAGGAGTATGAGGAAGAGAAGGAAGAAGAAGAGGAAATGAAGAAGAAGAACCAACCAGTAGACTCACACTGGCTACGATGTGCTACAAAGTGTAGCTGAGCCAGGGAACACTTGGGTCCCTGTGTTAAGAAGTGTTGGAAGGTACAGACCATGTTGGAAGAATAAGTGAAGGATTGGCCTGTAAAAACGTTTTAGTGACTTTCCTTGGTGTTGTGATCAAATGCCCCACAAGAAGCAACCAAAGGCAGGGAGAGTTTATTTTGACTTGTGCTCTGAGGACACATTCCATTCTGGCAGGGAAAGTGTGGTCATGGGAATGGTTCTCAGTTGTGGCTGCAGGAACACGAAGCTGTGTGTTTGCATCCGCATGGCTCAGGAAACAAGACAGGAAGTGGGGTTGAGCTCTAAACCTCAAGGTCCACCTCCCAGAGAACCACTTTCCCCAGCTAGGCCCGGCCTCCCAATGGTCTTACAACTTCCCAAATGGTGCTATCAGCCAGACGTTAATTGTTCAAACACATGGGAGACACTCTATGTCCAAACTGTAACAGCAAGTCTCTTGAGCAGCAGGAGGAAGGATAGAGAAATGGCTACTTTTTATAGTTCTGTGTTGTTTGGATGTTTCATAAGCTTGACAAACAATTTTTTAAGTACCAAGAAATGTTACTCAGAAGGTATTTATGGAAAATGTTATGAATGAACTTGTAAAAATCAAACCAGATATAACATGCATGTCATATTGTGCTACAGCATGTCTTCATATGGGTGATAACTGAAGGGTCACAATTCTTTAGAGGGCATTTACAACAGTGTCAAAGTTAAATGTACGTCTTTTGACCCAGCTACTTTACTTCCAGGGATTTATCATTCAAACATGCACACGTACATACATACATGTATACATATATATGTATAATGTATCAACAAAAGTGATTATATACAAGGACATTTTGGTGGGAAGAAATCTAACTCTATCAAAAGTAGATCAGTTAAATTAGCCAACACACACACATACATACACACACAAGCATACATACATACATACATACATATATACATACACATATGCAAATGGAATAGAATTTGGTAATGAAAAAGGATGATGGAATTTCTTTATTCACTCAGAAACATCTACAAGATACATAAAAACAAGATTCAGAACAGAGCATATGCCATCAGCTGTGCTTAAAAGATGATATATATGTATATACCTCCATATACAAGTCCTCGTTTACATATATATGGATTCAAATGTCTTCAGAAGACTACATAAGAAACATACTGAAGGGAAAGGAGGCAGGAACTATGTAAATGGAGAAGAGACATAGAGAAGATAATTTACATGTATAATATGTGTTATGGACCATATGAGTAGACTATATATTCAAAATAGTAATTTTTTTTAAAGCTAAGAAGAAAAATATAACTAGTGGTGTTTGCATAGTGAGCTCATGGGATGTAAGATTTTGTTTCTTTTCAAAGAGTTCTTAATTACTGTAGGGTTTTTTTTAGATCATAAGAGAGGGAGAGACAGACAGACAGACAGACAGGCAGGCAGGCAGGCAGGCAGAGAGAGAGTCTGGCAGAGAGAGAGTCTAGGGAGGTGCTCCAGTCAGTAAAGTGTCTGGCATGCAAGCATTAGGAGCTGAGCTTGGATCTACAGTGCCATATAAAAGCCAGGAAAGGTCATGTACATGTACAACACTGGTGCTTGGGAGACACTGTAGCTTGTTAGCCAACCAGTATAGCCAGTCAGTAAGCTCTGGGGTCAGTGAGAGAGGCCACCTCATAAAATAGAAAAAGAGGAAGATGCCTAATATCAGCCTCTGTCCTACACACCCACATGTGCAATGTGTGTATATACACACATATCCATACATATCTATGTACACACATATACCTATGGACACGTATACACACAACACAAACACAATTTTTAAATTGTTTACATTCAAGTGAAAAAAGTTAGTCAAAAAGAGGATTCTCTAAGATCCCTTCCAGACAAAAGAGGCTGTCAATTTATTATACAGTGTGGTGTCTCCTCCTCCTTCCAAGTTCTAACTCTCCTACAGCCATGTTTGCCCACAGGCAGCAACCTTCTGGCAAGGTAGTCTTGTAACAGTGTGTCCCACAAGCAGGCAGCTTTGGGGGCAGCTCCAGACAACTGCTCAAGAAATCCTACCCAGTTCCCAGGGTGAGCTTCTACTCAGGGGGGAGTCGGAGTTTACCTTAGAACCCACCAGGCCTGGAAGCCAACTTTTAAAGCCAGGGAAAAACTCAGAACCAGAGACACCCGGAGGGCATCCAGGCATGCATTGCCGGTGGGCATCCAGGCATGCGTTGGTAAGGCTGCCAAGTGCAGGAACCCAGGGACAAGCAGGTTATCCTTACCTTGCATCTCCAGACACGTAGGCTGGCTGAAGGCACTGTGCCTCCCGATGGCTCTCACCAACGCCTGCGCCTTCACACAGTACATGGCCCCCGGCTCCATGGTTTCTAGGTGTACTGGGATGTCCCCACTCCTCACTACTTTAACATGTTCCTTTTAAAAAAGATCAAGACACAGTTAGTACCTAAGGGAAGCAGAGCTAAGGATGGTGGGAAGAGCTGGGCAGGTTAAAAAAATGCAGGTAGTCCTTTTCCAGAACATTCCAGAACAGAGAACATTCCTTCTCATTCATTCATGAAGGCACGCATTTCTTCATTCACACACTCATATTTATGAGGCCTGTACTAATATACTAATACAATAATGTGGTGATATAATTCAGCACACAGCAATGAATGAAACACATAAGCCCCCGCTCTCAGAGAGCTCGTATGTGGGAGAGAAATATTACATAAACATATCCCTGTGGTGATTAGAGCTGTGAATTAAAATTGGGGCAAGGCAAAGAGAGTGGCTAGGAGGCACAAGGGTTAAAGGGAGATAAGAAACAGCCTCTCCAACAGGATGAGATCGGAGCAGAGCTCATCCACCTGTCTGTCCACCCCTCAACACCCACTCTAACCCCCAGGCCTGTAGAGGAGCCTGTAGAAGCTTGTGTGACCCAGCCCAGATGACTCAGCAGTGAGCCTCCCAGTTCCAAGGAGGGGACTAGGCCCCACCCCCAAAGACTTATGAGGTTGATGCGTGCTCTCCCCTGCCAAGTCCTAGCATTTCTCCCACCCTGTTCCATCTGCCTGGCTGGCAATGCAATGTGCTACTAGTGTGTCCTGACCCAGCAGGATAAATATTGGCCAATAACCTGTCCCACTGCCCACAGCTATCTTCCAAGATCACGGTCCCACTCTGCTGAGGGTGCACAGCCGCCAGATATTGCTATGTGACATGGAACAGCCCAGACTGGATGCAGCTGAGCTCTGCACGGTCACACAGAACAGCCCAGACTGCAAAGGGGTCCCCCAGAGCTCAGCTGGCTGTCCAAACCCCACACAGCTTAGACTGATAAGTAGGGCACAAGCAATGGGATTCATCCCTGGAGGATTTGGTCTTGGGGAACCGAATACCTCAAGCTGGACAGGAGGACAAAGGGAGAGACTGGGTGAGGAGGGTCAGTCTGAGACGCTTTGAGGAGTCAGGGAGGCACAGTCACAGGCATGGATAGGACCTGGGAGTGAAGGGGAGAGGCCACAGTAAGATCTTCGGGGAGAAGATGACAAGGCTCCCACAGGCCCGGGTCCCTGGGTACTTAAGACTACTCCTGCCTGGCCCTGTGTTGGTTCTGCTCACAGATTTGGTGAGACACCTCTGTTGCCCATATTGATCCATATTGTTGCCATATTGTGAAAACTAGCTTTCCTGGTGCCCACTGAAGTGGGTCACCAGGCTCTGCCATTATATCAGCTTAAACAGGGTTCCATAGGGAGTGGTGTCCCCTGGGTCGGCTAGAGTTTTACACTATGCTGCTTTTCTGACCACCCTTCCGTGACGGCTGGCCTCCCACTCACCCCAGTCTACAGCAGTCCTTCCATGGGGAAGGGCAGCTCCCTTCCAAGCTTTCTGCACGGCCCATTGGATCCTAATTAGATAGTCTTATTCATAAGCTAGCTGCTGGCTCGGTGCCCCACTTCCACACTCTGCCAAGACACACACCCTCGAGAGGTTCGTGCCCACCTTCTGCGCTTTTGAAATCATCCGGAACACCCTGGGCTGGAACATCCTGCCCTGTTGGCCCTACGTGTCTGAGACTAGCTGGTGAGGGAGAAAAAAACCAAAATGCATTAAAAAAAAACCCAAAACACTAGGGGTCCAGCGAGTGGGGCGGAGAGGGCATTAAAGCAAGAGAAGCAGCCTCCCAAATTTCAATAGAACCGGCCTGAAAAGGGCCCAGTTACCCTGGCCGAGGCCTAGGACGAATAAAGGTAGGTCTTTGAGGAAGGAGTGGCAGGATAGATGGTTGGTTCTCTCATTTCTCCTTAAACTTCACCCTGGTCAAGCCACTTATGCCATGAGCACTACAAAGCTAGACACACTCCCTGTTCCCCAGAAAGCCGTGCGCCTTCTCTAAGGCATGACTCAAAGGCCAGGGTCAGTGGGAAGCCTCACCGTGGCGCCAGGCTCCCTCCTCCAGTAGACCACAAGGAACTCAAACTGGGGCCCCAGGTCTTCCAGCTCAATAATCAGATGCCGCCCATGTTCGGTGACCTCCATCCTGGGTGGGGTGAGGACAGCTGTGGGCAAGAGAAAGAAAGAATCAAAGCCAGCTCCAGGGAGAACCGATTTCCTTGGGATAAAATGACCTTGTCATCCATCAGTGTCTCCACTGTAGCGGCCAGATGGGCGAGGGGGCGGGGTGGTCTGCCGAGAGGTCCTAGTGTGTGGAGTAATGTACATTAGCATTCTACTGCACTCCACGGATACACATAAAATTCTTTTAAAATTTTATTTATATTAAATTTTGTTTTCAAAAGATATATTTGGGGAGTGTGTCTCTGTGTGTATGTGTGTGTGTATGTGTGTGTGTGTGCGCGCGCGCGCGCGCGCGCGCGCGCGTGTCTGTACTAGCATATAAAACACAGAGGCCAGTTCTCTCCTTCCACCAGGTGGGTTCTGGGAATTGAGCTCAGGTCTTCATGCTTGCCAGCAAGTGCCTTTGCTTACTAAGCTATCTCGGTGGTCCTCGTAAAATGCTAATGCTTTTAGAATGACGAATGAACAGAAAACACATGATAAAGACTTACTACAACTCATTCTTTTTTTTTTTTTTTCCTATTCCCAAGTCATCTGTTCCTTCTCCAGGAGCACAGGCTCAAGAGAAGAGAGGAAGAACTAAAGTAAACATTGTTGCTTTCTTTCCCTTTTAAAGCCTGTGCTGGGTCTCCTCTCTCCACCACCATTTCATTGTTCTTCCCCCGACACTGAGTGCGCCCCATACTTCTCCTTACTGTAGCGGTGAGTTTAGCTACACCTACAACGATTCGGCTCCCTGCCGGTTGCACCCGCTCAGGAGCTATCCAGATTCACGAATGGAAGACACACATACACACACCAGTTCATTTTAAAATGCCTTGGCTACCTCAGTGGCTGGGAACTCCTAAACCTTCCCCTGCTACACCATTCCTAATCGAAAACGTGGCCAGTGGCCACCCACTTGACCACCCACTCGAATTTTCACATGGCTGGATAGCTTTCTCTCCTGCAGCTCCTATGTCCCATCGTTCCCCCACACTCCCTAACCCACCCACCCCCAGTCATGGCGATTCTCTGCCTCCTTTTTCCCAGTTCCTAGCCCGATCAAATCTAAAGACCCCGGCCCATCTCCCTTTGCCCAGCCATCGGCCACTGGCATTTTTATTGATCTATCAAAAACCAATTGAGGACACGCAGATTCCAGATTAACTCAAAGCATTGGAACCAGTCTCCAACACCTTAATGAACAGCTGCCTGACTGAGCCCTGCTGAGCACAGCTGGCATAGCCTTTGCCCCTTAGGAATGAACATAGCGGACAGGGTCAATCCTGTGCATCCCTACCGCTCACACAGAGTCCTGACACGTATGATACCTGGTGCCTTCCAGGCATCTGTAGCTCGGGTAGCTTGGTTCTTCTATTCTTGGCCCAAGGATTCTTAATCTCACATAGAAACTGTCAGCCAGTCAGAAGTTTCTTAGAAATCCTGACAATCAGTTCTAGAAATCACAGCCCAAGCACAAAACACTGTCTTTCACATTTTGCAGGTTCCCAAAACAGAGAGGCTGCCAGTCCCTGGGGACACCTTGCCACCAAGGGGCCAAGAACAGAAGGGCCCACACAGGCTGACTCATCTCCTTCGATATCAATCTAGAGACTGCAGGACCAGAGGGCCTGTGTGATGGTTGGTATTGGCTTGGGAAGTAGGAAGGGAGGTGTCATGGGCTAAAACCCTCTGCCCTGAGGCCAAGGGGTATGAAGAGGAAAGGCAGTTCCTAGAGGAAGCGTTCAGAGAGCAAAGTGTTTTTCCCTTGCCGTCCTCATTGGAGAAAATATCCCTGGGTCTGGTGAGCTGTCTCTTGAAGGGATAAAAGGACTTGGGAAGTCAGGCCACCTGTACAAATGCAATTAGTCCAGGCACAGCACCACTGCCTCTGTAATGCCTGCAAACAGAGAATGCCCACTCTACATATACTCAGAATCCAGGCCTTTGATGCCACCTTTTTCACTCTACAAAGTTAGTTTTTTCTTTCTTCCTTCCTTTCTTTTTTTCATTCCTTCTCTTTTTCCTTCCTTCTTTTCTTCCTTTCTTTTTTCCTCCCTTCTTTCTTTCCTTTCTTTCTTCCTTTCTTCCTCTCTAGCAGCACTCAGGCAGAGACCTCTGGCCTGCACACTCAGGATACTTGACTCAGTTGATCCACCCACAGAAGGTAAATGTTATTCCTGTGGTAAAGAGATGTTAAGGAACTTGCCCAGAGTCACACAGCTTACACCCAGAATTAGAGCCCACGTCAGTCTGTGTTTCTAGCCTCCTGTGGGAGATGTTCATCCTCTGCAGCAGGGAGCCGCAACTCTGACACATGACAAAAGCCTGGGTAGAATTTTAGGTTTTTTGGGGTTTTTTTTTGTTTTGTTTTTTTAAAAAGGACGCTCACACATCATACAAAGGAGACACCCCTGAAATGGCCCCAATCAGGCCTTCAAGCTCCATATGATTATAACAAAAAATTGAGGTTCAGAATGTCCTGCCCTCAACAAGGTTAAGAATAGGACAGCTCCATCGGAGAACACTAAGATTTTCATGTGTCGGAGACCTCAGAGTGACCCTCTCAAATGGAAAAGGCAGATGGAGTGCCCTTAAGAGATTCAGTGCTAACCAGGTGGTGGTGGTGGCGGTGCACACCTCTACTCCCAGCACCTGGGAAGCAGAGGCAGGCAGATCTCTGTAAGTTCAAGACCAGCCTGGTCTAGAGAGTGAATTCCAAGACAGCCAAAGCACCATAAAAAAAAATGTCTTGAGAAAAAACAAGAGAGAGGAGAGAGAGGGAGAGAGAGAGAGAGAGAGAGAGAGAGAGAGAGAGAGACAGAGACAGAGACAGAGACAGAGACAGAAAGAGAGAGAGAGAACCAATACTAACTCAGCTAGGTTGCTGACTCTACTACCCATGAAGCCCACGGATTCTTGAGATTCTGCCCTCTTCAGCACATGTAAACTCCTATCCCTCAGACTCCCCTGCAGCAAGACCTTTTCCTGTTTATGCTGGCCTCTTGAGCACAGATTTCACTGCCCAGCCCCTCCCAAATAACTGCCGGCACTCCCTGATCTCCATCTGTCCTGGCCTTCCTTCCAGCAATAGCTGCCAGACCCCAGAGGAGTTCTTGGCTGGAGCCTCAGCCTCCCAGGTGCCAGAGGAAGCAGGGCTGGGTGCTGCTTGAACTCTATGGGCAGAGGAAGCGCCGCCGTGTTCCTTCAGTACCCACAAGCCTCCAGGTGCCTACACTGGGCTCCTGCCACTTCAGCCAAGTCTTCCCGGTGCCTGGGAAAGATGCTAGGCAGAGAAGTCCACATATAGCAACAAAAGCCTCGCTGAGGTCCCATTCCAAAAACCCTATGCTCCCTCATCTGTTCACGGGCTCTCAGCTCCGGCATCCCTAGGGTGACAATAATAATATGAACAACAGATCATATGGTTTCCCTCAGCTATCCCATGAGGCAAAATATTGGACTCACACAGCTATCAGGTTCCAAGTTGGATTTGAACCAACCCTCATAATTCCTCAGGGCCAATTTGGGATGCCTCAACATCTAAACCCTCCTGACTTCCACTCAACATCCTCTGTCCTCAGTGGCTGGACTTACTCCATTACTGGAGACTGGGACCTAATGTTCCTGAGCCCTTGCTCCAAGCAGATCTTCTGCCACTGGAGGCCCTGCCCTTCCCCAGTACCAAACTCCTACCATCCCGCCCACTCCCACCTCAGACAAGGAGCCGCCCTTTCCCACCTCCACTCTGTCCTCTATGTGTGGCGGTTGCAGCCAAGTCACTTTCTCAAGCGCCACCCCAGTGCCTCCTTAAGCTTATCAGGAGCTCTCTGCCCCTTCTACCTACCCAGCCACCTACTCAAATCCTTCCTCTGTCTACATTTTAAACCTCGAGGTTCTGGGACCCTGTCCTGTGTTCTTTTATCCTCCCTACATTGTCCCTGGACATTCACATCATCTCCAGGCCTATAACTAATATAACTTCGTGTTGTGGGTTTGGCTTTCATCTTCAAGAGCCCCAGGGCCTGATTTCTGGCTGCCAGTCAGACATTCATGGCCTGCCATGTTGCAGGAGCTCAGCTCCAAACAACATATAGAAAGAGGGTCTCCTGTTCCTCAGGATCAGTTGCTCCTTTTGGGTTCTCTGCCTTGGATAGCACTCTACAACCCAGGTAAGAAGCTAGATTCTGTCTCCCTACTCCATCTCTCATTAACCGGTGCCCAAACTCTCTCCATTTTAAATGCAGCCACGTCTCCTGAATTCCTCCACTCCCCCATACCTCCTCTGCTACTCTAGAGAGCAGAAACCATCTTAGCTTGGCTGAAAGCTATCAGTTCCCCTCTCATTCTTCCTCTGCTCTGCAGGCTTACCCTACTCCAGGTCACTTTCCTCACAGTGGCCATAGTATTTGTTCTGTAAGGAAGACATGGCCCAGACACTGTCCCCTCCATTGCTCCCATCTCCTGACTTGATCAAGCTTTACCATAGGGCCAGCTGCTTCCTCTGCCACACTGCCCACTCCAGCCCCCACCTCATCCCAAAAGGTCCTTTTACATGATAGCCATGGTCTGCCCTTGGCCACTTACCTGGGCTCTTCTCTTCCCTTTCGATCACTCCCCAGTTATAATTGCAATAGAAAAGTTATTTGCCAGCGACCACAGAAAGGAAATGTTTCTAATAGCTGTTAAATGTACAGATGTTTTTAAACCATGAAGCTGCTCTCAGCAGTATGGGGTTAACAAGGCTCCAGATGGGAAAGATTTACAGAATCCTAATGCTAGTGTTGGAATGTCAATACCCATAGACCCCAACAAGGACAGTCAGGACTGACTCCCAAAGTGAGGAAGGAGAGAGACAGCACACAAGACAGTCAGCAATTAAAAAAAAAAATACCAGTAAGGTTTTGTGTTTATAAGTTCACCAGTAATTTTGATGCTGAAGGGAGTTCCTATAAGGGCAGGAGGGTTTGTGCCTTACTTGCATTTCGATTGAAGGGGTGCTCCAGGTTGCTCCAGGCTGAAGTCTGTGAGCCCAGCATGGCCATGACCCTGAAGTTATATGGCACTGTGGCAGTGATGTCATCGGTGACATCACACTCCAGACTTTTGGTAGGTGAGCACTGGCTGCTGGGGATCCAGATGTGGCTCATGTACAGGCTCTCATACTCCCTGGCCAAGGAGAAGAAGGCAGAGTCATACCCTTTGAGGCAGACTAGAAGATGGTTGTAATTGCTGTCATTATGCTTTCACGGGTCAGTAGAACAAGCATTCCCTCTCCGGCTCCAGATCCTCTACTCCCTTCCTGCCCCACCCACCTCTCTCCTTTCGTCCTCAGAAACCTTAGCAGTGTCCTCTATCTGTCCCTGTCTCTCTCTGTCCACTGTCACCACTCCCATTTCAGCTGCCTGGCCGTGCTGTGGCTTCCCACACTCCACATTCTGCCGTGGAGATTCCATTCTCAGACACTGCACGCCCTCAGCCGGCTACGGTGTTTCTTTCCCTGATGATGTCCTGTGAGACGCTGGCCTTCTCCCATCCTACCCTCTAGGGATGCTGCTCCTCCTACCCTACTGACCAGTTACTCGCTCCTTGGAAAGCCGATGATCTCTTTTCATCTGTGGCCTCTACCTCTGTCTCAAACGTTCTGCCTCTGCTATCTCATAGGTAGGGCACCACCTCCTACCGAGGCCACCACCTAAGAAAAGGAGCTCCAAACTCAACTCGTTGGCATCTGCCTTAACAGCTTCCTATGGGGACGCTAAAACTCGGCCTTTGGCTCCAAGCTCTGCTGCCCAATAGAACTCTTTGTGATGACTGAAATGTTTTGTGTCAGTGTTGTTCTGTGGGAGTAGTCACTGGCCGCTTGTGGTTATAGAGCATATGAAAAAGGAAGAAGGGGGCTCAGTAACATGTTTCAATTTAGTTTGAACTTAAGTAGCTACTAGTAGCTAGTGACTGAGGAATGCAAACCCAGGGTATTTAGTTGTCTCTTCCTCTAGAAGCTAGTTTCCCTGTATCTATAAAAGTGCATCTTTGTATCCCTGAGCCTGAGAGAATGTCGACACATGCAGTGTTCTATTTGTGCTTATTGTTTTAATCCTGAGATTCTCCAAGAAAAAAAACCAGTTCCACAATTCTGAGCCAAATTTGAAGCAAGCTTTAATTAAACATGGACCAGGATGGTCTTTGCTCGGGATAGCTCCCTGGAATTCCCAGCTGAGTGGTCTCAAGACACATTTTGCAGAGGCTATTGAGGACAAACCCATATGGCCACCCTATTTTCCCATGTGGCCTTGTTATTTTCCAAGAACTGTAGCTCCTAACATCTAGGAAGTCACCTGGTCGTTGGAGAGCTGGGTTTACAGGTTAACCTTGGGTCTTAACAATTGCTAATGAAATATGTTGGGCACTAACTCTGTCAGTCACTTCGTAGCAACTGCTAGAGCCTGGGCATCTGGGAAAAACTAGATCCAAGTTCATCCACCCCCGGGGCCAGCTGAACTTTAGGGTCAAGACTTATTTGGACTTCTTATCCAAATAAGTCAAGGAAAGTATGGCCTCCTACACCTCAAAGGGTCTAGCTCTCTGGATTTGTCTGTTCCAACTGAGGACCAAACTCACCAATTTTCTTATGTATTTGGGTCTCTCAACCCATTAACACTAGGGGTGGACTGGATCAAACATCTATCCTTGAGCTTCCAAGCCTCCTGGAATAGAGAAGGAAGGGCTGCCCTTCTCAGAAGTGTTATCTAAGGAAGAAAAACCATTAAGCAAAAACAAACCAACTCACCCCTGGTACTCCACACAATAGAACACCGTCTCCTCCGGCTGGGCCACTGGGTTCCACGTTAACATATGCTTCATGTTGGTTGACTGTATAGAGAAGTTCTGAGGGGCAGGCAAAACGGACACTCCATCTGGGATGAAATTAAGTAGAGAAGCTGACCTCTGAGCATCAGCGAGAGCTAGCGTAGCTTCAGATGAAAAGCCTTACAGGTTCATCAACAGTAACTGCAATTTTATCACATGTGTGCCTTTGTGACAACATGGCATATTTGTAGTAATAATAATAGCTAAGCTTTAGTGAATATTGCTTATACTCTATATAGGCCATTGCTAGATTGTTACAGGATTATCCCATTTAATTTCCTTCTCCTCCTCCTCTTCTTCTGTTTGTTTGTTTGTTTGTTTGTTTGAGACAGGGTCTCTTTGTGTAGCCCTAGCTGTCCTAAAACTCACTCTATAGACTAGCCTGGCCTCAAACTCAGAGATCTACATGTCTCTGTCTCCCAAGTGCTGGGATTAAAGGTGTTAGCCAATATGTCCAGCTTTTCATGACCCTACTGGGAAGAACCATTATTTTCCCCATCAAACAAACAGACACATGTTATTTGTTCAAGAGCATGTTTTTTTTTTCTTTTTACAAGGCAGGGTTTTTCTGTGTAGCCTTGCCTATGCTATAATTCACTCTGTAGACAAAGTTGGTCTCAAACTCAAAGATCTACCTGCTCTGCCTCCCAAGTGCAGGGATTAAAGTGTGTGCCACCACCGCCTAGCATGATATGTTTGTTTCACTTAATAATTTATTTATTATTAGTATGTATGTATATGAGTGTGGATATATATTCCATGGTATATATACATGGTGTATGGACGCCATAGGACAACTTTAGTGTTTATTCTACCAATGGGAATCAGGTTCAAATATGGGTCATCAGATTGTCATGGCAGTACCTTTATTCGGTGAGTTATCACACTGGCCCTATTTATTTTAATGAACATTTAAAAAATGTACCCACTATATTTGTGGGTAACTATGTGGTATTTTACTACATGAATGCAATGTTTTATTTCAAATAAAAGCAAGCCTATTTCAAACATTTATCATTTCTTTTTGGTTAAAAGCCTTCAAATATCCTATCTTGTGGGCCTTTTGAAATACATTTTTTCCTCTCTGATTACTCTACTGTGCAACAGGACAGGAGAATAAGCTCTGCTATCTAATTGTAACTTAATAACTGCTGATTGATCTTCACTTTGGACTCTCTGTAACCACTACTCTCTCCAGCCTCTAGCTACCATTGCCATTCCATTCTAAAGACATACTAGATCAACTCTTTGATAATCCACCTATGAGTGAGACTGTGGGATGTTTGTCTTTCTGTGCCTTGTTTATTTCACTTAACCTAATATCTTCCTGATCATCTATGACAGCCTTTTATGGCTGAACAGTATGCCATTGTGTATAGGTACTTTTTTTTTTAATCCATGTATCAGTGTAAATGTCGATTTTATTTTCAAATGAAGTGATGAGAGCTCTACCCAACTGATTCCAGAGCATTTCCTTCTCTGTTCTATTACTGTGCATAGACCTGGAAGCTTCTGGCCTCCTTCAATCTAATCTTTCAAGCTGACTGATTCAATCCAGCTCCTCTTAGCTTCTGAGGGAATTGCTCTGCCTGGCCTCATACTAACTTTGACAATATATTCTAATCTTCTGGCTCCTTCTCATTCTCTGTCTTCACCTGTGTCTAGCTTGATCTCTCTGAAGTCTGTCTCTGTAAAACTGTCCCGGTAAAATTGCCATACACATACACACACACACACACACACACACACACACACACACTCTACCCAACTACCACATCACACTCTTTTCTCTCTCTCTCTCTCTTTAAGTAGTCTCTCTTCCTCTGCTGTTCTCTTATAAGTTGGGTGTAACCTATCTCTGATTCATTGTCAAATCTTTCTCTGACTCGACACTTTGTCTGCCCCTCAATTATCATTCCATTCTAAACATACACTAGATCAACTCTTTGATAATCACTTCGATAGATCACTTTCAAGTGTGGCTGCTTTCTTCTACAAACTAACCTTATCTTCATTGTTTGGGATTAAAGGTGTGTACTAAGGGTGTGTCTATATTCCGTCCAGATGATATCGTAACCCAGGGCGTGTCTGCATTCTGGTTAGATCGTATCTTTGTGATCCCTTGCCAGAGCAGCCATGTTGCTGAATTAAAATTCCTCTACATCTTAGTTGATGGACATTTAGGTTAATTCCACATCTTAACTTCTGTAAACAGTGCAGCAGATGTCTCCACACAGTTATTTAATTCCTCTAGATGTATTATATACTCAGTAGTAAGATGGCCAAATCATATGATGGCTGCACTTTGAACATTTTAAGGAACCTTCACACTGCTTTCCATAAGGATTATAATAGCTTACATTTTCAGTAATAGTGTACAGCAGCATTTGGCTTGTTATTTTTAACTTTTTATTGAAAATCACTTTTATTGTAGTCCCGGGGATATTCTATGGAGTGTTCTACGGAGCTACATCCCCATTGTGGGATGAGGTGATATCTTATCTTTTATTTTGCTTCTTGGGATGATTAATGATGTTGATTACTGCTTCACATAATTCCTGATCATTGGTATCAAGTAGTTTTAAGAAACGCCTATTTAATTTTACTGTCCATTTTCAATCAGTTTATTTATTGACTTGCTAATGAGTTCTTTATAGCGTCTAGATGATAATCTTGATGCCAAGTTGACCTGGATTCCTGCTTTGACTCAGCCCTGTAATGTTATCTTATGCAACTCGCATAAACTTGAGCCTCCCACTTCTTCATGGCAAATTCACTCAGGCTCTTGGCAGTTTCTCATCACATCTCTTTGCCATCCTTGGGCACCAGGACATACTAAGGCCAATGGGGCATCTGCAACCTGGTGGGAAGCTCCTACTCAGGCCTACTATGGAGATAATCTAGCAAAGATGGTACCACAACAGCTCAAAGACTTCACCCTGGAAAGACTGCAAGCCCACGAGCCCATCCCAGGCACAGGGTGAAGGCAGTGTGTCTAGAGTATGTACACAGTGGCACTAGAGTTTGCACAGAACAAAAATGGCCAGCCAAGCTGCACCTGCACTGATATGAACTCCAGGCAGCCGGAACCTCAGCCTTATGTGTACCGCTCGGCCTTAGGTACCGCCCAGACCTCTGTAACTGTTCCTCTCTTTTGCACATGCTCTTCTTTCAGTACCCAGCACCTGGCTCCTTTGCCATTATAAGTCACAGTGGTGGTCTCAATGGCATGGCATTCATAATATCAGCTGAGGTCTTTACCTGGGACTTTTCTGTTTCTGCCTCTAGATTGGCCCCTGCTATTTGTTACCAGGCATCAAGCCCTGTGAACACGAGCGAGAAAGGGATGCTCCTGAGAATACCTTCTGGCTGGTGCCTGCGTCTTTTCTAACATGGGACCCTGATGATGAACCTTCACTTCATCCGTAATGCACTTGCCCTAACTGGGAGGAAAGACTTTGGGACACTCTCAGGGAGACTCCTTGGCCTTCCATCCCTAACTTCTTTATTTTGGTTTTCCTTTTTCTGTTTCTAATTTTGTCATTAGTTTATATTCATTGTACAAAAGGACATCCTTCACAAAATTCTCAAATGTGCACAGCATGTTCTTGACCATACTCTTGCCACTCCTTCCTGTCTCTCTCCTTGCTTCCAGTGGTCCACTTTTCCTTCACAAAAAGCCACTCTTCCACCTTCATGACTTATTACTTAAGATGAATAAACGAACTAACCTAGATTCTGCAAACGAGAGAAAATAGCGTTTGTCTGAGTCCTACTCAACATAATGATTTCAAGTTTCATACATTTTTCTTCAAATGATGTGATTTTATTGTTTTTGAGACAGAGTCTCACTATGAAATCAAGGCTGGCCTGGAACTTATATGTAGTTTGGCCTGGTCTCAAACTCACAGCAATGTCCTCTGTCATCCCTAGGCTATGGAACTAGTCAAGTATGGTCACTCATATCTATAATCTCCGCAGTAGGGAGGCTAAGGTATAAAGATTAAGCTAGAAAGAAGTCTGGGCTTCATAATAAGCTCCAGGCTGTTACAGAGTTAGACCTTTCTCATTACTTTAATAGAAAAAGACAAGAAATAAAAAAGAAAGATCATGGAAGTAGACTCATTAAAACTCTATGTGTCTATGTATGTGTTTGTGTGGTGTGTATATTTGTATATGTGTCTGTTCGACTATGTGTGTCTATGTGGTGGTATATATATATGAATATATACATATATATATATATACATATATATATACATATATATATGCTGGGATTTGAACCCAGGACCTTTCGAATATTAAGCATGTACTGTAATCACTGAGCAAAACCCACAGACCCAACTAAAACAAGTTTGAAAGAGTTTGAGAAGATCATGAGAGATGACAAGATGGTGACCTGTGTTGGATCCCCAGAACCTATGTAAAGGTGAGAGAAGATCAACCCCATAAAGCTTTTCTCTGACCTCCACATGGGTGCTATGGCATTCACTGCCCACAATAATAGAAAAATAAATAGTTTTTAAAGAATAAGAGTGAAGGGACCAATTCACACATTCCAAGACTGACAGTAATTAAGAGTACATGTGGGGCTGGAAAGATGGCTTAGAGGGTCAGAGCACTGACTGTTCTTCCAGAGGTCCTGAGTTCAATTCCCAGCAACCACATGGTGGCTCACAACCATCTGTAATGGGATCTAATGCCCTCTTCTGGTCTGGTGTGTCTGAAGACAGCTACAGTGTACTCACATACATAAAATAAACAAATCTAAAAAAAAAAAAAAAAGTGCACTGCGTGGTATCCACAAAGACATAGATACACAGAGCAAAAGGAGAAAATAAAGATCTCAGAAAAATCCACTTAAATATGTTCAAGTTTGATTTGACAAAGACACAAAAAGTTCGTAGAGGAATGAGAGCCTCTAAAACAAATAATAGTGGGAAGTTTGGTATGTTCGGGGGAATAAACCTCACATGCTATATAATAATGAATGCAAGTGGATCTTAACCTCACAAAAGATGACTGCCTAGAACACATAAGAACACTCAAGCTGGGCATGCATTTAATCCCAGCACTTGGGAGGCAGACGCAGGTGGATTTCTGAGTTTGAGGCCAGCCTGGTCTACAGAGTGAGTTCCAGGACAGCCAGGGCTACACAGAGAAACCCTGTCTCAAAAAACCAGAAAAAGAACACTCAAAACATAACAATAGGTAATCAAACACCTGAAAGATAAGATGAAAAGGCATGAAGAGACATTTTACCAAGGGAAAATATACAGATAGCAAACAAGTGCATGAAAAGATATTTAAATCAGAGTAGGCAGGATGGTTCAGTGGTTAAGAGCACTGACTGCTTTTCCAGAGAACCCAGGTTCAATTCCCAGCACCAACACAGCAGCCCACAACCATCTGTAACTCCAGCTCCAGGGGATCCAATACCTTCTTCTAGCCTCCAAGGGCACAGGTAGCCCAAACAGCCATACATGGCTGTTTATTTTGTTTAGTAAAATTTTGTTTAAAGATGCTTAAATTTGTTTCCTATGGAGGAAATGCAAATTAACATGAGACAGCACTGCACAGCTATCTGGATGGCATTGCTAGTTAGTTAAAGTTATAAAACAAAATTCTGGCAAGGACAGAGGAGATGGATCCCTCATACACTGCTGGTAGAATTGTAAACTGGCACACTGATTCTGAAAAAAAAAAAAATGGGTTGGCAGTTTCTCTTAAAACTAAATATGCAGCCAGGCAGTGGTGGCACACACCTTTAATCCCAGCACTTGGGAGGCAGAGACAGGCGGATTTCTGAGTTTGAAGCCAGTCTGGTCTACAGAGTGAGTTCCAAGACAGCCAGGGCTACACAGAGAAATCCTGTCTCCAGAAACTAAACAAACAAACAAACAAACAAACAAAAAAAACCTAAATATGCAATTACTCTTTGACTTAGCAGTTGTGATCTTGGGCATTTATGCTAGAGAAATGGAAATTTCTGCCATATAAGATGTGCATATGAATGTTTGAAGTTGAACTGGAACGGGCCCAAGTGTCTTCCAATAGGTGACTGCTTACAAAGGGTGAATGTTACAAAGGGTAACACGTAGATAATGGAAGGGGGCTGTGAGCAAGGAACCCAAGGATTTGCTAGAGGCTCAGGGTGGCAAGGGAACAGATTGGCCCCTCCAACCTCCAGAAGGGACATAGTGATGCTAACAACATGAGGCGCTCCTGTATAAACTGTCAGCCAGACAGTTTATTTGGAAATTATTTCAGACTCTGAGAGCAGCTGCACAGTAGCGGGAGGAACTTGTGCATGCCCTCATCCGTCCTTCCACGCATCCACAGCCACAGCATGACTGTGAAGGAAGACTGAGATAGAACCGCAGGGTCACTAGCTACGCGTCAGTCTCTAATCTGTTCCTCCAGTTTTCCCCCTTCTTGCTTTCTTTTCTTTCTTCCAGGAACTAATCCAGGATTCCCCATGTAGCTGTCACGTCTAGTTAGTCTCCCCCAGTCTGTTCTCAATCTGTCTTTGTCTTTTATGACCTTGACATTTCTGAGGAGCAACTGTGCTGGCTGCTTTATAGATTTGGTCTCAGTTTGAGTCCGTCTGTTTTCACCAGGCTTCAGTGAAGTTATTAAGGGTTGTTTGCTCTTATTGCCATTACATCCCAAGAGTGACAGGATGGTGCACCAAGTCCAGTTCCTTCAGTATCTTTCACGAATTTCTCAAAGACCGATGAAGGTCCCCCGCTCCCATCCTAGTTTCCTGGGGGCAGTGGGGAGATCAGTCTTAGGTTGTCCCTTTCATCATGTTAGCTGGAGACTGGTCTCAGCTATGTGACTGCGCCCCGACGGAGATGTTCAGATCAGCGCTGGTAAGCTGCTGGTTCCGGACAGGCTGCAACATCTCTTGACCTTTGACCTCATAGTAAGATCCCTGGCTCCCACACTCTAAAGTTATGTCTGTCAATCACTGCTTTGCCCTGTGAAGTCCAACCCCAGTGAATGGAGTCTGGTCTGAAGCTGTGAATAATTTCTCCGGCTGAGTGAGGGTGGTGCTGTGTACCTTGATGCAACAAAGGCATATGTGTTCCTAAGGCCTAATATGCTCCATTTGGCCCCCTTCCATGAGATACACCAAAACTCTCAGGCAAAGTCTACTATGCATGCTTGCTGTGGGCACTCATTTCCATCTTTCTACATGCTCCAAACCAGGGCAAGTCCAAGCAACCGATTGCAAAATGTTTATACACGTTTGCCTTGTATGCACAGGACACGGTATCAATATGTGTAACTATCAGATGTTAATCTTGATCTATGAAGCTACCAATTTACCTGTTAAAGTTAATAAATGTGCTGGGAAAGACCTGTGAGAGTATGCAAATTCCTTTCAGCCTTTCATGCACTAATTCTGACAGGTGTTGGTAGGTAGCTCTTTCGGCAACCACTGCAGCTGTAATCTGAGTTTCTTTGAACTAAACTAGGATTCTCCCATAAGGAAGAGCCGCTTCTCCTCCACTGCTGGTTATGTTTCCAGTGATGGACGTAAGTGAATAGACTCCTAGGTACTGCTTTCCTGTTATGGTTAAAACCCAATGCTACTATTACTTGTTTTGTTATTTGGTTGTTCCAGTATTGCTTATGGAAACTCAGGTTGATTCTTGGTTCTTGTCACCCACACACACACACTCTCTGTCTCTCTGTCTCTGTCTCTGTCTCTGTCTCTCTGTCTCTCTGTCTCTCTGTCTCTCTGTCTCTCTGTCTCTCTCTCTCTCTCTCTCTCTCTCTCTCTCTCTCTCTCCATTTTCCTCTTGTCGGATTCCTTTGGTTTGGGGTTGTTTGTTTGTTTTGTTTCTTGAGACAGGATCTATGTAGCCTTTGCTGGCTTCAAACCCAGAGATCCCCGGCCTCTGCTTCTGAGTGCTGAGGTTAAATGCATGCATCATCACACCCCACCTTGTCAACTGACTTTAAAATAATAACTCTACAAATTTCAAATATCAAAACCAAGGCACGCTGTGGGTCAATGACCACCAAAAAGAAATCCCAGACTCGATTTGGATTTTGCCAATTCTTCTATGAACAACTGCTTCCATTCCAGGATCCAGCCCAAGATGCTCTGCCACTTTTGGGCCCCCATCCTATTTTAAGCACGTTATGGCTTACTACGTGTTGCTCCTGTCTCATCTTGCATTCTCCTTGCCCAGTCTTGTAAGCATCCACTTCTCTAAAGAGCCCCACCCAGGGTGTTTCTAAAATCCCAGTGCCTAGGCTGCTCCCCAGATGAATTTGGAATTCATGACCATGCAGCCCCAAGGGGCCCCAGTGTTCATCTGAGACTCGAACACTGACCTAGAGCTTACTTCTGGTGGATAAAGAATAGTCTGAAATACTTTAAACCCCCAGGGTTAAAGGTTGCAGTATATTTTCTAGCAAGCTTTATGTGTACTGTAGACAGGGAATGGTTGTGTTCGTCTCTAGTCAGCACCTAAGCTCAGAGCCCATCACAGAAAAGGAGCTCAGTGAAGGAAACTGAGCAAGTGAGCCACACACATCTTGACTTGCATCAGGAGTTAGCTTAGGCCTGGTGGGTCTCCTAATCTCTCAGCCATCGAGGTCCTTTTAGTTGCTCTAAGATTCACATCTCCCAAACAGCTGTCTCCTAAAATCTTAAGTGCAAGGGAGGCAGCATGAAGGCATCCTCCACTAAGCCACAGGGCAAACCTTCCAGACAGAAACTGCTGCACCTCTTCCTACCTGGTCACCTCTGGTCACCTCTGGACCCCCTCCGGTCACCTCTGCTTGCTTGGTTCCCCTTCCGCCACCCCTTCCTCCAACAGTCTTTAAGATAATTGCATTGGGGAAGGCATTCATCCCCTTGATCCCTTCACTCTGTCACCCTCCTTTTTTTTTTTAGCCTGCATCTATGTCTCCCCTCCTTCTCCACAGAAGGACAACGCACATAGAACTTTTGTCTGGAGCTGCTAAATCAGAGTCGAACTCCAATTCCCCCATTGATCATATACCTGGACAAAGAACTGAACTTTTCTGAGTCTTGGTTCCTGGTGTAAAATGGGGATCATCAGACCCGCTTTGCAGATCGATGTGTCTGAAGAACTTTTATTGCTAATCTAGAAGATACAGTGTACTCAGAAATGTGAGCCATGTCTACTGGCACAGGTTTAGAATTCAATCTACATGGGAGGGTGGAGCAGGAGGATTGCAGATTCAAGCCCTGCCTGGGTTACAGAGCAAGCTAGAAAATGTATGGAGACTCCAACTGACACATAAACAGTTACAAAAACCAAAACAAAAAACAAGCAGGGACAAGGCTCTGAGAATACAGTTCAGTAGTAGAGCAATTGCATCAAAATGCATTAGGTTATAGGTCCAGTCTTAGGAGATAAAGAAGAGAAGGAGAGACAGAGAGGAGGTAAGATAGAGGCAGGCAATTGTGACTACCATTTTTATTAGTATAGGAAGCAGTGTCCTAAATCCCCCACTACTATTTGGAAAGGGTGGAGCAAGTCGACTTTCTTCATCTACCAAGTGATCTGGGAAGCAACAGGAGCTCATTCTGCATTTGCAAAGTTCGCCTACATAGTCTTGAGGAAATGCTCAAAATTGCATGAAGGCAACTTTAGCTAGAACAAGTATCTTGTTTTAACCCCTCAAGACTTTAAGGTGGCTGTTATAAACATTTCACAGATGGGGAAGATGAAGTTGTATGACCAGTGGCTAAACTAAGTCACACACACACACACACACACACACACACACACACACACACAGAGACACGTGGAAGGGCGGGGATAGCAGGAGGACAGACAGACTGGCGGACTGACACATTTGCCATGACAAGTTTGTGAAGGTCAGAGGACAACTTGAGGAAGCTGTTTCTCTCCTTCCACCGTTTAGGTTCTGAGGATTGAACTCAGTTGTCAGGCTTGGCAACAAAGTACATTTACCTCAACAGGCCCTGTGGGAAAATTATAACAACAAAGGCCGGTAACAGAATGCATCAACTGTGAAGATAGCAAGAGGCCTGCAGTCTACATTTGTTTTCTGAAAGGAGTGAGATATAGGCTCAAATAAATACAGGATGAGCCCTGCATATATAGACGACAATCGTGGACAGCATTTGCTGAGCCTTTAGAACACTGAAGGTTTGGGGGCCAGAAATACCGTCCATTTCTATGTCAGCTAAACTTGAAAAAGTTGCCTTAGTGCACAAGGCTCCCACCGACACCACAAAGTAACAAGTGCGTATGTTGGAGTATTTAAACTAGAAATTTCTCTTAAATGCAGTTTGACTTAAAGAAACACTAACAGGTTAGGAAGGAGCTGCAGTTTTGGAACAATAAAGAAGGTAATTACAAGAAGCCAGGAGTGGAACAGAAAATTACGCAATCTTATCAGGAGAGAAAAAGCCCCCAAACCAAATCTATTTTTAAATGGTATGAAGTACCTTTTTCTATAATGACCAAGAGAGAAATCTAATTTTTATAAATCTTATGCCCACTATGAAGCTTATAAATGTCTTTTTGTATTTCTCAGAATTTTTGATCATTTTAAATGCCACATGGAAAATAACTGCAATAACTTATAACTTAACCCTTCAAATACCAGATGAAATAGCAAAATGCACAGAACCCTGCAGACTATATTATATATATATATAATTATATATATAATATATATATAATTATATATATATTAGTGACATCTTTCTAGATTGTTCTATGGATATGAGGAGGAAAATTTCCAAATAGAATGCAGTCATTTGAGATGCAGAAAATGGAGATTAAAAGGTTTTACAAAAAATAGACATTTTAATTCAACCCTAAACCCAGGAAATATCTGTCACCATCTTAACCTATATTCATGGCCCAAACTATCAGTTGTATTTAAATTCATTCTTACCAGTGAGAAAACCCCAGGTCATGCTGTAGAAAAACCACATGATCAGACTTGTCCAGACTCCTTGTAAAGCCATTGTGCTGGCCTGTTTGGTGTGAGGGTCTCTGGCAAACTTAGCTCACCCTGAGGCACGGTTTTCCTCCAGAATGCGGCTGTGTGTCCATCCTCGCCATTTCGCTTCAGGAAGCAGATGCTGGTGGGGAGGTGAGGTTTGCCATGAAGCTCGAAGAGTTCTGAAAAGGGGAGCCGGCCCAAATGCTCGAAATGGGCGGACTTCGCAGCACCCTCCTTTTTGCCCAAACCCAGATATTGCAACAGGGGGAGTGGCCTGTCAGAGTTCCAGAGAATGGCTAAGTGGGGAACCTGAGACATCTGCCTGAGGGAGGCATCTGGGCATCCAGGCTGCTGTGCAGGGCCCTGGGTCAAACCAGTGAGCAGCCAGGATGATTTTCCCTACTCATCAAGTAGCTTCCTCTGCCAAGTACCTCTCTGCCTGTTCATTCGAGCTGGGGCTAATTAGCTCTGTGCTAATAAATACTTCTGGGAGAGCGGAGAAGTTAAATTGCCATTGTGTTCTACAGTGCTAGGGTTGAATGCAGGGCTTTGGGCAAGCTACACAGGCACTATGCCACGAAGCTACATCTCAGCCCTGTTGCCTCCATTAGAAATACCACTTTAAAAGTCAAAACATAAAGAATAATGGTTTTATATCTAAAAATCTGCAAAAAGAAAATGTAGGCCATAATAAGCTAACAAGATTGACATCTTGATGTAGAAGAAACAACAAATGGAAATTAAAAATGTGAACAGGATTCGTTACCAAATTTCTTTTTTTTAAATATTGAATCCTGAGAATGTACTCCTGAAAATTAAAAGTAATTTTAAAACTTTTTTTTTGGTTTTTCAAGACAGGGTTTCTCTGTATAGCCCTGGCTGTCCTGGAACACACTCTGTAGACCAGGCTGGCCTCGAACTCAGAAATCCTCCTGCCTCTGCCTCCCAAGTGCTAGGATTAAAGGCATGCGCCACCGCTGCTCAGCTTTAAAACTTTGAAGGAAAATCTTGTAATAGAAATTGGCCCCTTAAACTTCAATTCCTTGAAGATTTTAAAAACCCCAATGTGCAAATTATAATGGTAAAATGAATACTAGTTTGAGAATGAACATTGATTCTTTTAATAGAACTTTTTTTTTATTCCAATTTTGTAACTTACTTGCAAGATAATTTTGGGACAGTCATTGATTCATTCAACAAACATTCACTAGAAGTTTACTATGTGCAAAATATGGGAATTCACAGTTCTTATCCTTTCCCAACTGATAAAGACGAATACATAACCATAGGGGTAATACTGACTACAGTGAAGGACCACTGGGGATACCGGAGTAGAAATTCCCAGTCTACTCTATGGGACTGTAGAAGGTTTCCTGAGGAGGAGACTGGCATGGAGTACTGAGCTAAAGAGAAAAAAAGTTAGCCACATCTGTTTGGTACAAGTAGCAAGCAAGACTTGGGTGGAAAGACATGGTGAGCCAGAAACAAGGCCTAGACAGCTTCCAGTGTTTTCTGAGGGACTTCCAGTTTCTCGTGAGAGCAAATAATAATACCAACAATAGGGTTATAAGCTCATATCTGACGGTGGCATATTCTGCATTTGAGCCCTCAAAGGTTTCTGAGGAAGCAAGGAAGGGGCAGACCAGGGGGGACTCTGTCAGGAATGCAGGTGAGAGATGCTGTCAGCCTGCTCTAGGTTTCCTATGTCCGTGGGAAAAACCAAAAACCTCAAGACGCAGGATTGGGAGGGGCTGGGATGAGGAGTCAGACAGGCCTTTCCCGTTCTGCCTTGGACAGACAGCAGTGGAGAGAACAGAAGGGAGCAGGGTAAGGATCAGAGGTGAGGAGAACATAATCTGTCCCAACACGGGGAGTAACTGGGACTAGTGGGACCCCGGCATGCAGGAACTCCGCCAGCCTAGTGGCACGGGTTCCTTATGGTCTGGGCAGGTGCCCTGAACAGACTTTGGGTGCAAACTCCGAAGCCAGTCCCACCACACCCAGAGGAAGCTCCACTCCCGGGCACTCTAACACACCCAGGATACCAGGATCTCAGGATCCCAGAGACAGCTTGACTCCCAGGAGTTCTGATATACCCAGGATCTCAGGATCCCAGGATCTCTGAATCCTGGACCACAGAGACAGCTTGAATCTGAGGAGTTCTGACACAGCCCGGATCACAGGAAGGACAGGCTCCAGTCAGATTTAGCCAGGGTAGGTAGCACTAGAGATAACCAGGTGGTGGGAGGCAAGCTTAAGAACATAAGCAACAGAAACCAAGGTTACTTGGCATCATCAGAACCCAATTCTCCCACCATAGCAAGTCCTGGACATACCATCACACGGGAAAATATACCATCATACCGGAAAAGCAAGATTCAGATCTAAAATCACTTCTCATGATGATACAGAACTTTAAGAAGTATACAAATAACTCCCTTAAAGAAACACAGGAGAACACAGGTAAAGAGCTAGAAGCCCTTAAAGAGGAAACACAAAAATCCCTTAAAGAATTACAGGAAAACACAATCAAACAGACGAAGGAAACGAACAAAATCTTCCAGGATCTAAAAATGGGAACTAGAAACAATAAAGAAATCACAAAGGGTGGCAACCCTAGAGTTATAAAACCTAGGAAAGAGACCAGGAGTCACAGATGCAAGCATCACCAACAGAATACAAGAAATAGAAGAGAGAATCTCAGGGGCAGAAGACACCTTAGAAAACATTGACACAACAGTCAAAGAAAATGCAAAAAGGAAAGAGCTCCTAACCCAAAACATCCAGGAAATCCAGGACACAATGAGAAGACCAAACCTAAGGATAATAGGTATATAAGAGAGTGAAGATTCCCAACTTAAAGGGCCAGTAAATATCTTCAACAAAATTATAGAAAAAAAACTTCCCTAACCTAAAGAAAGAGATGCCCATAAACATACAAGAAGCATACAGAATTCCAAATAGACTGAACCAGAAAAGAAATTCCTCCCATCACATAATAATCAAAACACCAAATGCACTAAACAAAGAAAGAATTTTAAAAGCAGTAAAGGGAAAAGGCCTATCAGAATTACACCAGATTTCTCACCAGAGACTATGAAAGCTAGAAGATCCTGGGCAGATGTCATACAAACCCTACAAGAACACAAATGCCAGCCCAAGCTACTATACCCAGCAAAACTTTCAACTACCATAGATGGAGAAAACAAGGTATTCCATGACAAAACAAAGTTTACGTAATATCTTTCCACAAATCCAGCCCTACAAAGGATAATAGATGGAAAACATCAACATAAGGAGGGAAACTTCACCCTAGAAAAAGCAAGAAAGTAATATTTCAACAAACCCACAAAACATAATTCCACCTCTTAAAACAAAAATAACAGGGCTGGTGAGATGGCTCAGCAGGTAAGAGCACTGACTGCTCTTCCGAAGGTCCTGAGTTCGGATCCCAGCAACCACATGGTGGCTCACAACCACCCATAATGAGATTGGACACCCTCTTCTGGTTGAAGACAGCTGCAATGAAGACAGCTACAGTGAATTACGCCATAGCTAGCAGGGCCAGAGCGAGAGAGGCTGGAGCAAGCAGGGCCGGCAGAGGTCCTGAGTTCAATTCCCAGCAGCCACACATATGATAGCTCATGGCCATCTGTACAGCTACAGTGTACTCATACACATAAAATAAATAAAATAAATCTTAAAAAAAAAAGGAAATAACAATCACTTTTCCTTAATATCTCTTAATATAAAAATTAATATTACCAACATATCCTAACCAATTGAAATTCAAAAATATAAGGAATTAGAAATTTGTTGGCTGTCATTCAGTGGTCTAATTTGGTAATTGGAGAAATAGGTCCAATATTGTACAATCCATATAAACTTTCTGCTTGTTTGTACGTGACAGTGTCTTTCTGTGCATGACATAATGGTCTTGAAATCATGCTTCTCCTATCTCAGCCTCTCTATTAGTAGGATTGTTTATTTGATGTTCTTACACTATACTATGGTTTTCAGAACAGCTTACATATTTCAAAATTATTTATACAGTCAAAAGAAATATAGACAATTAATTTGGGAGGTGGCTTGAAAGAGAACAACAAAGAGAGAGACTGAATGTTTTGCTTGATATTTATAATTATTGTATCAATTTTGGAGAAGAGGAACTTATAAGTTATTCTTTTTCGGAGATGAATGCTTTTCAAAATCATCACAGCCAATAAATCAGAATCTTACCCTCACCTAATGTCTATGCCACCCTCCAAGCAGAACTATTGTTCATTGAAATGTTAATGAATGAGTTCATGGATAGACCATCTTAATACACACACCATTTCTTAAATGAATGTAACCTGTTCCCTATGGGCTCAGAATGATGACAATCACTCAAGTCAAATAGCTTTAACCATAGCAGGAAATATGTATCCAAATAATCGTGCCTACAATTCATTCTTTGGCGCAGCAGAACTGTCAACTCTTAGCTAATATGGAGGTAAAATCCTTTGGTGATGTGAGGGTCATTGAAGTACAGCCTTATTACAATGAACTCCAAAGTCTAAAAATTGTTATTTTGGATTTGTAGAATAGTAAGAGCCAAGATTTTAAAGCTCTACTAAAAACAAAACAAAGAGACTATGTTCATTTAATAACATGTCCATCATTTTCATAATTGGTATAAAAATATATATTGTGTTGAATATAATAAAAAAGACAATAATATTTTTAAAAAAGGAAAGGAGCAGAGTAAGGTTGGGTCAAGACAGACAGGATTAGGGGTCTGTAGAAAGAGGCTGCATGCACACAGCCTCATACACTCTGATTTGAAGCATATGTGAGCAGTCACACTCCTCACTATGTAAATAAGCTATCTCAAATTGATGTCAAGGAAATGGAAACTTTCCCCTGCCTATGGAGAGAACTTGTGCAAAGAACATGTCCATTAAGGAGGGTGTGAATACATATTCACAAGAACATGAACTAGAAAGATAGGGGTGGGGTGGGAAGTTAGCTCAGAGAAGTGGATCCAGTACAAACTACCATCCTGAAAACAATGAGGCATGATGTGATTGCTGAAGCAGAGTGCAGAAGAGAGTCCCCAGTGAGTTAATCATTAAAAAATGTCCCCTGGATATAACAACTGGAAAGTCATTGTAATCCCAGCAAAGAGGAGTTCCTGTGGAAGTCTTGGATCAGAACTTAGATCATTGTGGGCTGAAGAGTAAATGGAAAAACTAATGACCATTTGATGCACAAGAAGAAAACAATTCCATCAGCCTTACTTTTTTTTTTTTCATTTACAAAGGAATGTCTTGCAAAATAGTTGTGGGAATCAAGAATGGGGGCAGGAAAATTCAGCACGAATATGACCAACTCCAAGTTCTTTTCATTTAACTGCTTTCCAGTTAACACTAAAAGGAGTGTGACCCATGAAATTAATAAAGGTTTAGAGAATAAGCAGGAAGTAGGTCTCAAAATGGAATATACCCACCTATGTTTGAAAAGAAGGGGCTGGATGAGTTCACAACTCAGCCATCCAGTTAGAGCAACTTGAGCAACGTTTGAGATGGAAACATTGAGAATACTTAGTGAATCAAAGGACAAAAAAGGAAACGCAGACAGAAGTAATGCAATCAAGAGTCAAGACTCACATGGCTGAGCTGTGGGGCAGTCTGCCACCAAGCCACGGGATCATAAAATGGTTAGTTCTGCTTGGCATGAGTCTATACCAAGACAAACCAGCCAAACGTTACCACCCTGACTGGTGTCTGCCAATCTTTCACAAGCAACTACAGGGAGAATCTGTCCCAAACTTAGCACACGCCTATAGCGCAGTGAGAGGTAATGTCATTAGCCTATCGTAGCTTTTGAATTAATCCTTCTCAAGCCTGGGCACCACCCAGTACAGAGGTCAGATGTTATGCCTCTGCCTGGGCCATTACACCAGATGAAGACTTCTGGATGGCTATGCCTCATTTGTTCAACCCTCCCCCTGATATTCCTGGTTGGGCTCTTGCTTGCTTCTCTTCTGCTTTGTCAATTCTCCTATACTATCTCATCAACCAGTTGTGATGCCTATCTATGCAACATGCCCAAACTAAACTATCCTTTACCCTGTTGCCTCCATTTTTTGTTGTTGTTGTTATTGTTGTTGTTGACACAAGGTCTCAAGGAGCCAAGACTGGTCTCAAATTCACTATGTAGCCAAATTCACAGATAATCTTTAACTTTCTGATCTTCTTGTCTCCATTCCCAAATTGCTGGGACTGGTATACATCAACATGCACGGTTTGGATGGCACTGGAAATCAAACCCAGAGGCCTGTGCAGGCTAGATACCATTCTACCATCTGATCTACATCCCAGCCCTGCTGTCTGCATTTCTGGGATTAATTTTCTGCAGAATTGGAGGATCATTCAGGTTTGAAGATAAACTGGTAAGTTGGATGTATAAGTGGGCAGTCGAAAAATAGCACTTACCTCCTCCTACTTGCTACTTAAATCTTTAGTATTTAATTTTGTTAGGAAAAACAAGGACTTTATGTAGAGAGGAAGTGAGGCAGAAAGAAAATTTTGATGGCCATTTTTTCCACCCCAAATCCAAGGTTCACTCTTCAGACTGTGGAGAGTCCAGGCACAGGCCAACAGGGAAATTATTCTCTTCCTGTAATCTACCTTTACCCTCTCTACTTGCATCACACCAAGATCTCCATATACTGTGTTTTAGCATAGCTGACATCTAGCTGTCATTTCTTTTTCCTGGAAGTGATGCAGAGAATCTAGACAGTGGAATTCCTTTTAAGACCCTTTTGTATCCAGCACAGCTCCTGCACTCCCGCTTAATTTCTACATTGCCAGACTCCAGTTTTCAGAACTCTTGCATGCCTTTTAAACTTTCTCTGTGAGGCTGGAGAAACGGTCCCGTGGTTAACAGTACCAGCTGCTCTTCCAGAGAATCTGGGTTCAATTTCTACCGCACCTCCTCACCCCAACCCCAGCCCAATGGTGGCTTTCAACCTTTTCCAGTTCTCAGGGATCCAATCCCCTGGGTCTCCCCTCCAAGGACACCAATACACATGCAGGCAAAATACTCATACACATTTTTTAAAAGTTAAAAAATAAAAACAAACCAAACAAAATCCAAAAAAAATCTCTCTTCGAACAAAGTCATTTCAATTTACTGACAGGCTTTAAGAAATTAATCTCTTGGAATTAATAGGTTAAACCTTTAAAACTCTCAAAACTGTCATCTTCCTGAAGTTGTATCTAGTTTCTAGAAAACATTACCGAGTAACTCCCATTAAGATGGAGAATCAGGTTTTATTCTGGACAGTCCCTTGTAGTTAAAAGCTCCATCCTTGAACGAACCAAATACCACTTTAAAATTCTGGGAACCAGAAACAATGCTTTGTAAGTAAACATTTACATGAGAGTCTAATGCTTTTGGCTACAGTTTTTCAATTATGCGTTGGCCTTAAGTGGTGCCCACAACACCTAAGAGCTTTAATCAAAGACCCACTTCCACCTTCTGTAAATTCTCTGCTACAGCTTCATCCACTAGTCTTCCCCACTTAGGTTTTACAGCACTAGAATGCAAATTTCACAAAAGCTTTGTTTTTGTTTTCATTGTATTGCTGGGTGAGTACACCCTCACCTGAGCAACCAAAGAATCATTGTAAAAGGTAGAATTATTTTAGGGCAAGATGAGGAATGGGAGGAAGAGAGAGGGAGGCCCATTTTCTTAAGTTTCCACCACCTTCCAAAAGTGCTACAGATGGGAAGCAAGAATTTAACATAGGACTTTGAGGGACGCGCAAGATCAAACTATAGCAACAATTCAAAACTAAAATTTTCATCTTAAAACCAAGCCATGAAATCAGTGTTTGTTCTGTAAAATACCCCTCTATCTACAGCTTAGGACACATATTACATTTGACATTACTGCTCTAGAGAAGCCATGTTTACTCAGGAGTTACTAATTCCTTCTGTAAGTGTTCAAAATTCCCCAGCTATTCCTTACTTAGCCTATATTTAGACAACACTTACCCTCTTTCTGGAATCCATCTTTTTGCCTAGACAATTTCCCAGTGATAGATACCTGCCAGTTCATAAAGGTATAACTATGCCCAATGGTCAGTTTAAAACGGTCTTTTCTTCCTCCATGTTTTCTTAGATTACTACTTCAAAATACCTTATGTTGTTTTCCTGTTTGTCAGTGAGGTACGAGAGAAAGAAAACTTTTGTTAACAGTGAGACCAGCTCTCTCTGTGCTGTAAACTCATGTACTCTGAGTAGAATCATTTAAAGTTGGAGCTGGTTGAGCACTTTCCTAGCATGCATGAGGCACCTGTTCTACTGTCCAGCACTACAAAGAGAAATCTATCAGCCAGCTTGTCCCTACTAGGCTACTGGAGGCATCAAGCGAGTTCTGAAATTGATAGAAATTACTGTCCTGGCCAGAAAAAAAAAAATCCTATTTTGGTTTAAAACCCATCCATCTGTGTATATACCCAATGATAGCAAACCCTTCTTCCTCTTATAGTCCCAGCACGCAGTTAACTTCCTATTTCATTCAACAAGTCTAGGCAAACCACATATACTTTTAGGCCCAGAAACTCCTGTAAGTAAAATAGAAATGCACATGTAACAGCAAGAAATGAGGGTGTGGACTAGGCTTGTTTTGCTGTCTGCAGGGTTTAGAATATGGATTTGCTGAACACTACACTAACAGAATTAGCAGAATCAGGAGTCTGTTTTTCAAGTCTCTGAGATGTGATTCAGAAAATAAAAGTTTTATATTGAACAAAATTCAAGGAGTGGCCACAGGTGCAAAAACCTAGAAAACAGCTAAGAAAGCTATACAAAGGTTTCTTGTCTTGTAATAAAGTATTAAAATAAAAAAGCAAAAGCTGCAATTTTATACTCCAAATTCATTGATTTAGACATAGGAACTGTTTCTGAAAGATGGCAATTACATATGCAAGGTCAAAAATTCTATATGCAATAGGAAAAATAGGAAAAAACAATAAATCAATATGGTTGTAAGTTATGGGTTAAGAGTTGGGAAATAGTTTAATTATTCTGTTTGAATGTCTTTCACATGTGCATTATGGTACCATCCACATTAGCTTCCAAGCTGATTACTAACTTGGGAAATCACCTCACATTGTCAGCTTATTTTTAAACCATAAATTACAATGTTATCTGAAATCTCCTGTTTTAAGTGCTGTCAAGTTGAATACTACATAAGTTGAACAATACTTCTATATTTGGCTACATCATTAGCGGATAAAATTCTACACTTTTTCACAAGGGACGGGGTGTATCAGGAGAAAATGCATTTTTCCTAATTCTCAGTCGCCTCCATGGGCCATATTTTTGCAACCTCTAGACTGCAATGGCAGAGCAGTAAAATGACATGATTTGGATGCAACGTTCTAATAGCCTAAGTTGCTCATTGCTAGTTTTTTTACTCTGGCCATATGCTTGTTCTCCCTTTTTTGTCTGGGGGGTGCTTGGGATGGCATCCAGGCTTCTAGTGTGTTCTACTACAGAACTACAATTCCAACTCTGTTTTCAGATAGTGTCTTGATAAATTACCCAGGCATGGCTCACAATCTTCCTGCCTCAGCCTCTTGGGTAGCCAAAATTATAGGCTTCTAATACTGGGCTGGGTATCTTGTATTTTGTTCAATGGTGTCTGTAAAACAGCTTCAAGTCTTAGGTGTATGTGTTAACACAGATAGTGATTGTATGCAATATGCATTGTGAAAATACACAACTCACCCCCCTAAGATTTATGACCGAATATGAGACATAACATTTTTATAGCTCTTTGTTGTTCTTGTTGCTGTGAAGCTTGCACACATACATAAAGCTGCTTAAGAACAAAACCTCTTCCAAGATTCTAGAGAAGTTTTTGGAGACACAAGCCAGGCCGGACTGCAGGTATGATGTATACTTAAATTTGAGAACTAACCATCTCTTCATATACAGATGAAAGCTTTTGTAATAGCAATTTCCCAGGACCCACTTCTTAGTCTAAAACTAGCACACAGAGCGCAGTGTGTCAACACACACATAGCACTAGGTTTTAGATGTTCCTGTTATAAGTCTTACTACCCCAGCTATGTACACATTTTTCAAGGCTGTTCTAATTCCTAAGAAGATTGCTTCAAGGAAACTCATGCTTTATAAATAGCCTTTGGTTGAAGAGAAAGTTGAAAACATTTTTAAAAATCAATCAAATGTTTGAGGTACAAAGTAACAGTACACAGTCGGGCTTCATTCTACAGTTAAGAGTGCAGCTATTACTGCAGCACATCCACTTTCTACAAACTCTGGCTACAGCAGAATGCACGCATTCCACCTCAGCGCCGCTCCAGTGCTGCCTTCCCAAATCATTGGTGGCGCAGGTTTCCAGAAACAGCTATGTCCATGATAAAGTTACCTGCTTCTTTTTATAAAGGTCCACTTTGTTCAGGGGAGTAGGACGTACAAACAGAAAGCAAAAATAAAGTGTCAGCCAATGCTAAGAATGTTTACTACCTACGTACTCATTCTGAAACTATTCATAGTATCTTACACCTCCAAAGATATTATATATATAAAATCTTATATTAAACCAATCTACTACCATTTACCCTAAACAAACAAAAAAGAAAGAGAACTTGAAGACAAACGTAACTTTAAAAGCTTTCAAAGCAGGTGTCATAAAGATTGAAATTATGCATCAGTGCTTTAATTATGTCTGTGGGCTACACAGTGGGAGTGGCCAGGGCTGCCACCCAGTGGCTGCATCAGCCTCCAACTGATTTTAAGATTTAAATTAAAAATTTTAAGCTACTACAATGAAGGAAAAAGTGACACTACACAAGTTTAATTTTCGCCGGCTGTAAGTTTGCTCCATTGGGTTTAAAGCAGCAAAGAACAGCAGTGTTCTAGTGCTTATGTGGCATCAGAGGCTTTTGTTACTTTGCTTAAATTAAAAATTTCAGCCGGGCGGTGGTGGCGCACG
>NW_022196906.1:94111974-94128646 GCF_008632895.1 Mastomys coucha
GAAGAAGAAAAGTGTGACCAACAGAAGACTCAATACTTTAGTTTCTCATTCACACACACAAAGTACTAGATGGCAAACAAAAAATTTTTAGATAATACAGTTTACCTAACCATAGCACACCACTTCAGTAACGTTTCCCAGTTAAAAAAAACTAAAAGATAAGAAGGGGCCAGGGAACTCAGCACAGAACACCTGCTTTTCATGTGCAAATCCTTGGGTTTAATATGCAATATAGTGTCCAAAAAAATGTGTTTTGTTTTGAGTAAATCTGATCAGATATTAGATCAGGATGATGGAAAGTTGAAAACTTTAAATTACTGCCATGCAGAATTAGTGATGTTTAGAGAGGAAAAAGAAAAAAAATTCACATCTGATTGTCTACTATATTCCCCAAACTTGGCCATGACTTATTTCACAGTGACATAAATATGGCATGATCTATAGAACATACTTTGGTCAAAAAACATTAGGAACATTCATTTCATTTCAAGAGCCAACTGCCCAAACTGCTTCGTTCTCTTGAATAGCCAAGTGGAAGGGGATACACGGGGTCGGGGGACTCTCCCTAAATTCTTAAATTTTTGTTTAAATAGTTATAAATTATGTTTTCTAACCTATTATCTGGTCTCTTTTGGATATAATGAATGGGTTTTAAAAATTAAGGCACAAACAACATACTTGATATTTACAATGGCTTGCGACAGATACAATATCTGAAAATAATTTCTTATTTTCTGTTTATTATTGCTATTTAGTCACAGAAAAGATTAACACTTTACAAGAAATGTCTTTTATCATATGCCATATAGATATAATTTTATGTGAAGAGGAACTATGGATGGAGAACAGGATATCTTTACAAGGAAATAAAGAAACAGCAATAAAAGAATTCTTCCATATAAAGATTTTGAACCAAATTATTTGTTTCAGAATACAAAACCTTAATTGTTGGAAGGAAAGAGAAAAACAGCAAAAAAAAAAAGTAAGACAGAAGACCAAGAATAAAGAACTCTTCTATACAGATGCACTGCATATGTAGTATATATGTATGGGCTGAGTTATAACAAAATACTCATGTTTATAGTCAATTGTCATATAGTTAGAAACAGCACTTTCCAAGCAAGTACAATTGGTCCAGCACTTTCTCAGTCTCCAGTTACATGACGAGTTAAAGCTGTGTAGCAGTCACTGCTGATGAGCACTATCAAGACAAATGCTTGACGAGATATAATTTTTCTCCTTGTTCACTTGTAAAGATCGGTGCCTTTTTGTAATGTTCTACAAGTTCCTCCATGGTGCTGAATTTCCGCTGCCCAATGCAGTAGACAGTCTCTTTCAGCTGGACTTTAAAATGCTTGTTTTTCCCTTGTGCTTTTAATGATACTGAGAAATCATTTGGCTAAAAGAGAAAGGAGGAGGGGGAAGTAAACATTTTGAAAGCCATGTATCAGAGTGTAAAATGAAAAAATAACTGCTTAAATCTGAACATTTACTAATAAGTATATGACACTGTGCTAAATTACTGACATAATTTCCTTTATCCTTCAAAATAAACCCTTTTTATATAAATGAGAAAAATGAGGTTCAGAGAGCATGCCTAGAATCCATTACCTGGTAACAGGATGCTAGCATCTCCTAACAGCTATCTACAATACTCAGAGTAGTAAACACAGAAAGTAGTTTTCAGAGGCACGAGAGAAAACGTTAGAAAATTTCAGACTTCTACTCCATCCCCTCTCAGTTCAGAGTGAACAGTAACTGACTTACATAATACTCTCAAATTTTCAAAAATAATGGACAAATAAGAATTCAACTGCTGGGCAGTGGTGGCGCACGCCTTTAATCCCAGCACTTGGGAGGCAGAGGCAGGTGGATTTCTGAGTTTGAGGCCAGCCTGGTTTACAGAGTGAGTTCCAGGACAGCCAGGGCTACACAGAGAAACCCTGTCTCGAAAAACCAAAAAAATAAAAAAAAGAATTCAACTAAACTTTAAAAAAGGTAACACACACAACCTACAAGGACCAAAAGATAAATGTAACAAGGAACAGAGGAAAGAGGGCCAGGCCAGCCTACAGAAGGCTTCCTTACGGTTCACCTATGATTGCTGCTTTGCAAGAATAGACTCCACGTGAACTGTTTTGTTTTCTGGGTTTTTTTAAAGAATTATTTATTTACTTTATGTATATGAGTGCACTGTAGCTGTCTTCAGACACACCAGAAGAGGGCATTGAATCCCATTACAGATGGTTGTGGTTGCTGGGAACTGAACTCACGACCTCTGGAAGAGCAGTCAATGCTCTTAATTGCTGAGCTATCTTACCAGCCCATGAACTGTTACACCTTTATTTACGTGTGTGAGTGTTTCACCTGCATGTATGTTTCTACATCACAGTGTCTGTGGAGGCCAGGATGGGGTACTGGATCCCCTAGAACTGGAGTTACAAATGGTTTGAGTTGCCATATGGGTACTGGAAATCAAAACTGGGTTCTCTGAAAAAGTAAAAAATCCAGTGCTCCTAATCACTGAGCCATCTCTCCAATGTGGTTTTTCAATTTTAAAGGGAAACATGAAACCCACATTTTTAAAAGATATTTTTATTACTTTATAAATTTTGTATATGTTTGTATGTGGGCATATACACTAGTGCAGGATGTTCAAAGGGCCATCAGATCCCCCTGAGAGCTGCAGCTACAGGTGGCTGCAAGCTACCTGACACAGTGCTGGGTTCTAAACTTGAGTCCTTTGGAAAAACAGTAACCACTTTTCATTGTTGAGCTATCTCTTCAGCCCCAAAGCCTGGATTTTTATAAATCCTTCACTATTTAAATATTGGCAACGATTAGAAAATTTTTTAATTATGTAGGCTAAACAAAAGTACACATTCAAGATCTCTGGCTGAAAAATAACACTACTGAAGTAACCAGACGTTTTAGCTAGTATTTAACTCTACCCACAAGAGAACCAGCATCCTGCATTTAACTTTCCTTTTTCCTTAATTAGGTGGTGGCAGCTGCAGCTGTCCTTTGGAACCTAGTATTTCTGAACAATGTCAAGTCAAGAATAGTGACTTTTAAAACATATGCTCTGCACATCAGGATTTTAACAAGAAAATAGACTTCACTATCTTGTCTGTTAGCAACCCTCTGTCTCCTGAGAAGTTAAAAGCCAGATTTCTCCCAATTTTCATCAGGAAGTTCAATTACCTTAGTCTCATACACACACCACTTTCTTTCATTCAACCTTCTGTACAATGCTTTCACAAAAAGCCAGTATTAACCATGAATTGATAAGTAGAAAAGTAGTGATATCATTTATCAGGAAAAAAAATTTTAAGAAAAATAACTGTCAAATTTTAACACACAAAGGAACACTTTTAAGAGATGTCATTAGTGATGTTGTTTTTTAATTTGTATGGCTTTACTATCTAGCTGGTACTGCAACATAATTTAACTTTTATTACAAATATATTTTAAATGGTGCTAAGGAGGTTGTTGAGGTGAATAAGAAACTATTTTAAGTCAGGTATGGTATATCTGTGAGTTCAAGGCACCCTGGTCTACCTACACAGTGAATTTCAGGGCAGCTAGGTTTACATATTGAGTCATTGTCTTATTTAAAAATAGAGAGAGATTTTAATCAAACAACTAATTTATAAAGAAACAATTTTTTATAGTTAAGAGATTTCCTGCAAGAACTACAATGACTGCTTTCTTATTTCTTACCTCTAGTAGCAGTTAATTTGCATTATCCTACTCTCCAGGAAGAAACCAATGCCTCAGTCTGCCCATTTTTTTCTTCTTCTTTTTTAAGTTTAATGGGACAGAAATATTCCAGAAATGCAAATTTAATACAACTGAAGAAAGTCTATTAATACAACATATTCACTACTCAGTTATCTTATTCCAAACAGATACCCTGGAAAGAACAATATGATCACATTCCTCCTGGCTACACATTAGTTAGGTGTAAGGAAGCCAGCCATTCAACCTTATTTATTAATGCATGGAGCTCTATTTTCATTTTCCTTTGAAAATCAACTTACCGAAGATTCACTGTCACGAATGAGGAAGTCTCCTTCATGCCCTCTTTCATTTAATGCCATTTCTGCCTGGTGCCTGGTGACTTTGCCGTAATACCAAGGATTGCCAGCAAACTTCCCGGTGAGTGATGGCCTAATGTAATCACATTGTGGAGGCGATGGTTCCAAACCTGAGGTTAATGGATTATTCTGCATAATGGTAACATAGTTTTTTGGTACCAGACCAACCATGCCATTGATTTTCCTGCATTTCCACCACTCTGGGTCATTTTCCGGCTTTTCAATAACATCCATTACATCACCTTTCTCAAAATTGAGTTCTTCATCATTGGATGAGCTAAACGGGTAAAGAGCCTGTACAACATGCAATACTTGACCCGTATTTAGGTTATTGACAACTGCTGCTAATTTCTCTGAAAGAGAACCTACATGATCACCCAAAGGACTGTCACCTTCTTCAGTTACATAGTTTGAAGGAAACCATCCAATTTGTCCGTTGTAGCTGCCACGCCACCATCCATCACTGCATTTCTCCATGACAATCACCTTGGTCCCTTTTATCAATGACAATTCATCCTCTCTCTCAGCCATGTAGTTAAATTTCACAAAAGCAGGCATGTTAAGGTCATAGAGACGTTCTCCTGGATCAACAAAGCTATCATCAGCAGGAGACGCAGTATCTGGAACACTGGGTTTTCTTTTCACTTTTCCAATGCCTGTTTAAATAAAGAGGAGACCATAAGACTATAGCTTCAACTTGACACACTTACCTCAACCAAGTCTCTAAATGTTGCAAACAGACTATGGCATGATGGAATCATCTTTTGGGAGATGAAATACAAGTTGTTCTTCCATAACCAAGTCAAATAAACTATTAAGTTTATCTTCTTTCCTCCTGCCAAAGTCAAGAAACAACTGCATAATAATAAAGTTGCCACGTTGAATTTTCTCTTAGGTGTTAATATAGTTAAGTGCTTCACATTTGACATTTTAGTTTATTAACCTAGATTTTGTAACTAGCTGCATAAAAATGAAAAAACTACTTAAATTAGTACCTGATACACATATAAAGTTATATCTGGATAATCTCATTTACTAATTTCGTAGTTTCCAGAGTCATCACTGTACAGACAGTTTATTTTAAAATATGGTATTACTTACTCATTTGTCTCCCTTCATCCCAATTCACATACAACCTCCTGAAGGTCAAGTATTTTTCATTTTGCTCACAGATAAAATCCCTGGGAGCTTGAAGGACACTTAGTACATAGAAAATATTTAATGGGTTTTTATCAAAAGAACTGAGAAAATCATCAGAAATGTATAATTCAAGTGCAACCAAGCATTTTCAGGGCTGCTCATTTCTCAGTGTATTATCTGATATTTTGCTTTTTTACTTTTGAAAAACTGGAACTTTGTATACTATTCAAATTTTTTCTATAGTCTTAAAAAAAATGCCACCATACTACTCTGAGTCTTTGTTTAGGCAAGGCCCCAAACTCTGCTCCTTCAGGGCTCTTAATAACCAGCTTGTCTCTCATGAGACTCCATACTGTCCTTGTTTTCGTTGTCTTAGGCTCATCAATTATCTTAAAAAGCTCACAAATCTCTTCAATACTAAAGTCATTTACTTTCCTAATCTTTTAGTAAGTTTTAAACTTCCTTAAGTATGTATTTACTCAGCCTAGCACAACTTCTAGCCTAGAACACAACTTCTGAGAGCTTGTTCTTTCCTACTGTATGAGTTTCAGAGACTTGAGCTCAAGCTATCTTATAAAATTCCATCATTCTTCTATAAGTAACTTTCTACTTCTTGTAGAAATGGTTTCTTTTCAACTTCTTCAACTTTTGCTTGTATTTCCCCTTTTTAACAAAAAGGGGGGATGTTTATTATCTATTTTGGAGGGTCAGTGTTACACACATAACAAGATCCATGTGAGGAGTTCTGAGGGAAATCTCTCTCCTATGTGAATGCAGAGGATCAAACATAGGTCACCAGGCTCAGCAGCAAATGCCTTTACACAGAGCATCTCATCAACCCCATACTCAGAACCTTTCACTCTCTCTACCATGATATATTAAAACTACTCGATTGTAATTATAACTGGAATTTTGTGCAAGAGGCCTGATTTAGATGTAGAATGCAACAAATTATGTTGGGCCAAGAGCCCTAGATATCAAACAGGAGAGTGATGATGGAAAGCAAACAGGAAAGACTCTCAAATAGCTTGGCAGTGTCTGGAAGACAGACAGCAGCATCTCAGCCCAGGAAGCGACACAAGCTTGAAATCAAAAGCTAAAGAAACACCTGGGGTGAGAGAGAGGCGGGGCGGAATACACGATGAAGCCATTCTAGTTGAAGTGAAGCTTTCGTGGTCATTATTCCAGTGTTGATCTGCAACAGAGCCTCTTTATTGCCTGAAACTCTGGTTCTCAAGAAATTACTTCTGCTGAGGAGGGGTAAGGCTTACTAAGTGGCGCTGACTGATTTCACTGCTCTTAGAAGAGCTGGCTGCAGGGTTAGGACAATGGCTAAGGGCTTTTTCAGTAAAAGCTAACTCCCCAAGAACTTTTGAGTTCTTATCTCTGTGGCTTACACCTTAAAGGGAACAGGACTGATTCAGTATCTATCACAAGTTTTTCAGACAGACAATCCTTGATTAACATGCTTCAATGCAGAGTTGAACAGAAGTAAGACCCATAGTAAAAGTGGTAAATATAAAATGAAGTTTTATCTTTCTTTTAATTACCTTGTAGGCACAAGGAGCTAACACATTTTTAGCAAAAGCAGTATCACAGTTACTTTTCTATTACTGTGATAAGACACCATGACCAAGTCAGCTTACAGAAGAGTTAGGCTTACAGTTTCAAAGGGTTAGAGTCCATGACCACCCTGGCAGGGCAGGGGGCAGCACAGAAGCAGGCAGGAAGCAAGTAGAGCCCTGGAACAATAGCTGAGCGCTAACATACAACCATAAGGTAGAGTGCTGAAGTGTGTTTCTGAAACCTCAAAGCCTTCCACCAATTTCCTTTGTTCATATATGATTTAAAAATACATAAATTATATCTTCAGCCTAAGTAAATAGGCAGTATACAAAGAGGTAACATAATGATATAAAGGAGCAGTTATTTATACCATTCAAACCATGTTGGGATTAACTTAAATTTGTTAAAATAAAATGTCAATTGTAATTTCCAGGGTAGTTTCCAAGGAAAACCTAGAAACTACAAAAGGAAACAGATAAGAAAACAGCACATCATAAGGAATCAAATACAAAGGAAGCAGTAATAGAGGAATTAAGATGGGAGCATAAAGGAAGAAAGCAAACTAAGTCTTTCCTCATCAGTGACAGTAAAATCAATTTCCCATCCTACCCCAAGGACATTTCAGCACTTCTTGTTAAAACATCCCCGGATCTTGTACTTTTGCAAGTAACTACATAATAGTTTTTTTTTTCTTAAGTTTTTTGTTTTATTTTGTTGTTTGTTTTATTTTTTTTTCTGTTTGTAAAAACATAGTTTTATTTCATAAGCATTGGGGGAGGGGTGAAAAAACACTGTATCCTATCCTGTTGCTCCATGCAAACAGCTCTTAAATGAGATTCTTCAAATTTTATGTTTTTTTCCATTCTGGCTCATTCTTTGACTCTTCATCATCAGATTCCACCTGGACAAACAGGGTTTTTGGCTGAGTTTTGGAATATGCTAGTGTTTTTTTTTTCTGAGTTTTTTGTTTTATTTTGTTTTAAAACCAAAATAAGGCATATCTTTCAATAAGGAGTGTTCGTGGTTGACTAATTTTTTTTTTTTTTGGAGACAAGGTTTCTCTGTTTAGCCCTGGCTATCCTGGAACTCACTATAGACCAGGCTGGCCTCGAACTCAGAAATCCGCCTGCCTCTGCCTCCCAAGCGCTGGGATTAAAGGCGTGTGCCACCACTGTCCAGCATGTGTTTCACTAATTTTTTGCATGTATTATTCCACTGAAAGCTGTATATGGAGCAGACAGACATACAGAGTAAACAGTACAGTGAAATAAAAATTTTTAAATTTTTAACTGAAAATAAAGAATAGCTTCCAAATAACTTTTAATCCTAAAGAAAATGCCTATAACTAGTTATGGATATTCCAATTATATATGCATTCTGATTACATATAACCAGAAAATAAAGAATAAGGAATTTCTGGAAAAAACACAACAACTAATATCTGAAGTGAGAATACATTAAGAACAATCTGCATTAATCTTAGAGACTAAAAATATTTAAAGGAAGAAATGTAAGGGCATGGTACATAGTTTCTATACACTAGAAGCCCTCCAAATCTCTGTGTGCATGTCTTCAACAACATGTCTCCTTCTCTCTGGCACACTGCTGCTATAACATATCATAGCCAGAACAAATTTCTTATAACCACTAGAATACTCCCATCTTACTCTTCAAAACTTGGCACATATATGTATTTACTCACTGAAGATTTCCCTCTCCCCGAAAGAGTTTGTGTTTCTCCTTTTGCTATTACAGCTTTTTTATTTTCACCCTAATGCTAAATACTGTGTGCTACTATTTGCTTCCTTAAGACCAAGCATCACGCTTTTCCCCATTCTCTCTCTATCCCTAGTGCCTCACCTATATTAAGTGTTCCATTAATCTTTCTCAGAAAAAAAGAACAAATGTAGGCAAATGGCTCTGTGAGTAAAAGAAGTTCCCATCAATCCTAATGACCCTGTGTTTGATCCCACATGACGGAACGGAAAAACAAACACCCACAAGTTGTCTTCTAACCTACATATCCGTGTTGTGACATGCATGTGAACAAATAAGTGCTCATGTGCACACGCATTGTGTGCACATACAATAAATAATTGTAACAATTTTTTGTAAACAAATGTGTGTGTAACTGGTAGGCTGTATTCTCCTGCTTTACAACTTTCTACTACCAGAAAATAGACATTACAATCTGCTATCAACAAAGGTTGATACAAAAATATTTTACAAAATCATTTTTAAGTAATAATGATTAGATCCTTTCTTTTAGATCTGCTTCAGAATCAATATTTCTATTTTTTTCCAAAATTCCTCCTATCTTTCTTTGTTCAGGCTGCTTATTACAATACGTAAGCCACGTAGCTTGCAGTTAACCAAAATTTCTAGAAGCTGGAAGCCCAAGTTAAAGACTACATTTGGTGAGGCTTTATTTCTCTCTTTTTTTTTTTTTTCTTTTTTGATTTTCGAAGACAAATCAAAAAAATTCTCTGTGGCTGTCCTGGAACTCGCTCTGTAGACCAGACTGGCCTGGAACTCAGAAATCCGCCTGCCTCTGCCTCCCAAGTGCTGGGATTAAAGGCGTGCGCCACCACCCGGCGAGGCTTTATTTCTTATAGTCCATTACTCAGATGGTATAAGAGATGAATAACCAAGCTTGCGACTGTTTTTACACAATGGCACTAATCTAATCCATGAAGGCTTTGCCTTAAAAAGCTAGTCACTGCCTAAAGATCCTCTACCTCTTAATACCATTCCATTGATGGTTAGGTTTCAACCTATAAACTCTGGGAGCCACAGCTGATGCATGGTAGCTCATATGTACAGTCTCAGTTATTAAGGAAGATTGAATGAACCAAGGAATCCAAAGATAACTTTGGCAACATAGTGAGATCCTGCTTGTTTTAAAAACAAATAAACAAATATCCCACTACATTCATAGCACATCTTGATCTAGCATTTAGTTCTCCACAATCATCCTAACTTCAATTAGTCTTTTTTTCTCCCCCAAATTACTTTATTCCATTGATAGTCTTGTTCTGATCATAACTCTTCAAGGGTCTACTATGGAAACTTAAAAGACTTAAATTTATATTTTCCCCTTGTCATCTTATTTAATTTAATTGAGTTATTTAATTTTTAAACTTCAGTACCTTTATGAAATGTTGATATGTAAATACCTATATTACAAAGTTTTGTAAAGAGTTTTTTTTTAAATGTATATATTAGTGCTTAGGGTAATATATAGCACATAGTAGGAACTCAATAGATAGCTGTTGTCAGTTTTTCTGGTATTTTTCAGAATTATATAAACCTTTATTATCATGACACAGTTGGACTGACCTGGCCAGGTTCGAGAGGGAAATAGTCACATATAAACACTGAGGAGGGAGATAATTCTAAAGCAGTCATATTTTTGTTATAGTTGTTACCTTTTAAAAAAGTTTGTATAGCTTTTGTTTTTCATTTCTATTTGGTCTTCTCTAGAAATTTTATGTGTTTGTGTGTGGTGGGTTATGGGGTTGACACAGGGTCTCAGTGTGTAGCTCTGACTGTTCTAGAACTCTTTTGTAGACCAGGCTGGCCTCAAACTCAGAAATCTGCCTGCCTCTGCCTCCCAGGTTCTGGGATTAAAAGGTTTGCACCACCTTATCTGGCTGAAGATTATTTATTTAATGTCTATGTGGTTTTTTTGTCTACATGTATGCCTGCAAACCACAAGGAGACAACGGATCCAATGGGACTAGTTATAAAAGGTTGTGAGCCACCATGTGGGTGCTAAGAATGAAATCCAGGACCTCTGGAAGAGCAGTCAATGGTCTCATCCACTGAGCCATCTCTCTAAGCCCCTATAGCAATGTTTTTACCAAGAACAATGTATTATAACTTCCTCAAAAGCTTCTAAGGACCAACTTAATATGGTGGTAAACTCCTTTAATTTCAGTACTCCACAGGCAGAAGCAGGCAGATTTCTGAATTTGAGGTCAACCTGGTCTACAAAGTGAAACCTTAAAGAAAAAGAATTTCTAACTCAATCTCTATCTGATAGTGTTATTCTTTCTCAAGCAAATCTTTGTACCAGTAACTCTTACTTATATAAACTGCTTTCAAATCCCTAATAAACTTAATGTCAGAGTCTGAAAGCATCAGATACCAAGTGGACAAACTGCCATGTTTAGCTGTGCAGAATCTAAGAAATCTGCCGCAGGCCCTCACCTAGGTAAGTAACTCTAAGACTTGAATCAACACCACCATGGATTTTTGCACCTATATAACCACAGCAGCTCTTACTAATTTTTTCTTTGTGTCAGCCATTCCCAGGCTGATTTTTATCAATCTTTTCAATTTTTTTAATTAGGTTTGGTTCCAGTACCAGCTTTCTTTCATATAACTAGTAAGTAAATGCTCAATAGAATGGGCTTAGAGAGTGTACTGCTGCTTCTAATTCCTCCCTGAATTATTGTCTCACTCTGCTCTTCTGTGCTCACTTCTTTAAAACCTGTTTCTCCCTTGTGGACTTCCCCCGATTCCCATGACACACACAAGACCATTATTTGTATGCCAAGACTGTAAGACTTGTAGAGCTTGAAGGTACTTTCCAGGATCATCTAGTCTTGCCCAACTGTTGATTTTTCCCAAACAGGAAATAAAAAAAAGTTTAGCTATGTATTAAGACTACAAGGCTAATACACAGTTTATCTGAGAGTAGAACTAATTTATAAATACAAAATATACTATTTTACTCATTATAGACTATTTTGTACTTCATGTATTCATCTGTCTACATGAAATAAATCACAGATTATAATTGTTTTATCTAAGATGACAAATATTGTAATTTTTGTTTTCAAAGTATCCTAACTATCAAATGAAGAACATATAACTCCGTTTTCTCTATTTTTTCAAGTCCGTTAGAAACAGTCTGTCTCTACTCTGACAAGGTTCCTAGCAAAATAAACATTGGTATTAAAGGGATTGAGAAAAGGAATATTTTGCTTACAAAACTAAAATCTTAGCCCTTGGACTACAGATACGATTAAGTGTTAAATTCCTAGGAGCCAATAAGAGAACAACTTTGTCACTCTATTTATAAGTTGATATACTGAGTCACTGTCCAATAACATATGCTTTATTTGCATGTCATCTTATAATATCATTTCTGGATTATTAATAATTACCGCTCATGCCAAGCATGGTGGTGCATGCCTTTAATCCCAGTACTTGGGAGGCAGAGACAGACAGATCTCTGTGAGTTAGAAGCCAGTGAGTTCTAGGACATCCAGGGCCACACTGAGTAACCCTCTCTAAGAAAAAAAACCAAAAAACAAAAAAACAAAAAAAAAACACTTATGACCATACCTAGATAGAAACCTACCTACATTATTAACAAACAATTACTATCATCTAACTCCCTACCAGATTCTGCAATAGTATTTCATACAAATTTTTAAAAAGTGATTTTATTACATTATTTGTTTATTTACTTTGGTATGTGTATATGTGTGTTATGTGCACATGAATATGTTGAAGTAAGAGAACAATTTGTAGGAATCAGTTCTTTCCTTCTACAGTGTAGTTCTAGGGATCATATGGGTTGTCAGGCTTGATGACAAGTGCTGAGCAATCTTGCCAAACCATTGAGCTGATTTTTATACAGCTTGCATTAGATTCTCTATAAAAATGTATTCATAAATTAATGAATAAAGAGCTGAGGGGAAGCCTCAGTTGATAACTGCTTGGCCTACAAGTACAAGAATGTCATTTTTCACCCAGAACCCAGGTAAAAAATGCCAAGTGTGTTAACTCGATTTTATAATCCCTGGGCTGAGGAAGCAGAGACAGAAATTGCTGGGGCATGCTGGCAGCCCAATTATGAGCTCCAGACTCATAGTGAGACTCAAGTGAGAGAACTTGTCTCCCTAGAAAGAGATGGGAGGTGCTCCTAAAGATGGCACCTGAGGTTCACTTTTTGTCTCTATAACATGTACCCACATGCACATAGGCATGTACACACACATACACACAAATGTGTAAAAGAAAATTAGCTTTAAAACTGGAATCTCAAAGATCTAAAAATGTATTTGTTCTCTAAAAAGTAAATAGGAGTTAGAAGGGAGATTGCAGGAATCAGTCAGCCATCAAAGCTAACAAGGAAACAAAAGCCCACGCATTACAAAGACCACATTCTCTTCCAACACTGTTTAGTGAACTCATTTGCTTTGCCCTCGGAATCTCTCCTTAGATCAACGCTTCCCTAGGCTTCTGGAATATAAGAGACTTCTAGAATAATTTCTTTCTTCACTTTTGTGAAGACACTTAGCAAATATTCAAAGAGATACAATCAAGCGCACAATTATCATAACCAGGCTACCAGCAGAGATAAGTCAGCATAGTATTTTACTTGTAAATCAATACTTTCAGTTTACTAGAGCTCTTATTATGTTATCTTGACATTATTCCACCAAAGCTTAAGTAAAATCTATAAACAAAACAACAACAAAAAGACCAAACCAGAATAAAAGAAACAAAAAGACCTCATCAAGTTACTTCAAAGGTCGAGAGCAAACCAATCTGTTCCCAACTGACTTCAAACGCCTGTGCGTGTTGAGTTACTGAACTATAACTTTCTACTTCACATCCATATCATGTATATCCTCTCCCTATTTGCTAAGCATTCGCAATGAAACACTTTTAAAGAATTTACCAGCTCAAACTAATAGCAGTGAAAATATCACCAGCTATTTACCTTATATTTCACAAACAGCATAAAGTCCCAGCTTACATAAACCCACTGAGTTCTTCCCATAAAGTTTCCCTCTTAATTCACAAAGAAAATAAGATCCAATTCAAAATTTGTAACAAGAAAACTATGGACTTGATAAACAAAATAACTTACTGAAAAAATCTTTAAAGATGTTTAACCAATCCATTTTGAATAAAAATTCTGTGTTCTCTTTTCAAAGTTTGTTGACACAGCTCCGGGATAATTTTCAGTGAGCTTCCTGGTCTGTTCTGTAACACTGAAACTTCCCACACCCAATCCATGTGACCTGGCCCACACCCAAGCAATAGAAAAGTTTTCAAAACTGAGGCTTCTCTTTTTCCAATCCTGTTTTCCCTTAAGCCATAAAATAAGCAGCAAAAACATGAGCTGGAGTTCACTCACTGTAACAGAGACTGTTAAAGCTAGTACACTTCTAAGAGTTAAAGATGAATACATACAGTGTTCCTTTTCCTTGACTTCCAAAGTCTCTACTAGCACAGCCATTGTGAAACAAATTCATTAAATTATATGAGATTTAAGGTATCAAAATGGGGTGCAGAAATTCTGGGAAAAGGGGAGGTCAAATATTTGATACAAAAACCTAGATTCATATCATTTAGATGTGACCACTAACTTAGTACAGTATTTCCAAACTCTGGGGACAAGAGACAACTATAACTGTAATATTCTAAGTACAGTTAACTGATGTTTCCCAAAATTAAGAGATAAGAAGTTAACTGGTCTATCAAATGCCATGTTAACTGCAGATATTAAAATACATTGAGTACACCAGAAATGTCAGTGTAGAGACTGAAAATCCAATACTTCAGGCAAGTTCTTTGTACTATATTTTAGCTTTTGCAGCTTAGAGGAGTTTAAAAGAAGAAACATTTACCTTATATTGCCAATAATTATTAAAATAGACTATTAATTGGGCATTAAAATTTTTAAATACTATTTAATAATAATTTGTCAGTCATGCTACATTTAGACCCAAACTATCCGCAAACAACGTTTCCCTCCTTTTTTTTACAAACAGGCAAAGAATTATTAAGCAATCGCACGTCTGTCTCCTTGAACACCACAATTAACTTTCTGTCCCTCCCAATTCCTTCCTGTCCATTAAGGAAAGTTAAATTAAGAAAAGGGAGGAGGTCAGTTTTCATCCTACATACTTCCTGCCTTCAGTTTAACCAAGGCCAGAGTGAAGTAGTTTCCCCCATCTCTGGCCTTAATAAAGGACAACAAAAATCTGAACCAAACATACAGAGTCAGAGAAAGAAAGATGTCAACAAAATAGGAAAGTGACCAGTCCTATAGATGCTGTATAGATAGATATACAGCAACAACCCACTGGTGTACAACTCTTTTCAGCTAGAATAAAATAAAATGATTTGCTTTTTAGGTGAGATTCATTAACATGTCAAAAAGTCCAGTAATGTGCCATGTAACAGAAGTTACCAGGATGCCAAGGAACCAATTCTGAATCTCAAGCATTTTTCCACTTCTCAATTAGTGGCAAATTTTCTGCATATCAAAACTCTACAGGAGTTGTTGTAAGAAGGTTGGGCTGAAGAGATGCTTAGCAGTTAAGAGCATTGACTGCTCTTCCAGAGGTCCTGAGTTCAATTCTCAGCAACCACAAGGTGGCTCACAACCATCTGTAATGGGATGATGCCCTCTCTGGTGTGTCTGATGAGAGCAACAATGTACTCATACACACTAGAAGAAGGTCAGGGTTAGTTCTGCTCATTAGTACCATTTGAATGTAGGCCTAGACTTATACAAACAGCTAACATGATCTTCACTAGCCTTAAACAGCTGTTAGTAATTCAACTTACATTGCCTAGATAAAACAACTTTGCACACTGCTATATGGATTGTGTTCAAAGAACTGTTGCTTTTCCTTCGATATGAAACAACTTACCTAAGGTGTCCTTCAGGTTTTTAACAATAGATGCTTTCCGAGCACTGTTTTTTCTTTCCACATAGTTAGAAGGGACAAAACCTGTTTTATTCATGGAATTTCGAACTCGCCACCAAGACTTAGAGTCATCCAGGAGCCATAATCTCTCATTCTTCTTGATATCCAGCTCTTGTTCCTGCTGTGCCACATAATCAAATTTGGCCACCACCACCACTTCTTCAGCCATCTTTCAGCAGCGTCAGCACTGTAACACACAGAACATGTTTTAAATGTTGCTGAAGTGTAATTGTCTACATTCTTGTCCAAAAAGACATGCTTAAACATTTAAGAGGCCAGGAATTATGAATCACACCAGCAAACCTAACACTCAAAAGGCTGAGGCAAGAGGACTTTCCTAAGTCTGAGGCCAGCCTTGGCTACATACTAAGTTTGAAGCTAGAATGAGCTGGAGAGTAAGACCCAGTCTCAAAACTAATATACAAAAGAGCAAACGGCCAGGGCTGTATGTACGTCAGCAGTAGAGTATACGCCTAGCATAAGCACAGCTTTGAGCTCAATTCCTAATACTATAAAAAGAAAAAAATCTAAGAATATCAAAGACTTAAAAATGATATGAAAAATGCTAACAAGCAAGTACTAATTTTTAAAAAGCACTTGTCCCTATTTAGTATTATATAAACTAACTTACATTTAAAACCACCATTAGCAATGAAATTCACTATACAAACAACTGAACATTCTTAAAGTGAATAAAATCAAACTTGTATATGACAAATAATATAGATGCTTTTTGAACACTTTTTCCTTCCCATTAGAAACAAACAAGCAAGCAAGCAGAAAAGGAGACAAAGAAAAGCAAAAGAAACATGTAGACAGGGAGATACACATGCAGAAATAAGTCCATATTATTCAATAAATGAAACACTTGATACCTTTAAAGGAAAAATTATTATGTGATACCAGACTATCAAACACTGAGAGTAATCCAAAAAATTGATGAATCTGTAGTTTCCTATATCAACTTTGTAGGCTATTCCTCTGAAGCATCTAGGAAGTTACTATTGATATTGACCACTGATATTGCCGTTAGATGTGATATTGACCACTGATATTGCCGTTAGATGTGATATTGACCACTGATGTTGCCGTTAGATGTGATATTGACCACTGATGTTGCCG
>NW_022196906.1:94128675-94129839 GCF_008632895.1 Mastomys coucha
ACTGATGTTGCCGTTAGATGTGATATTGACCACTGATGTTGCCGTTAGATGTGATATTGACCACTGATATTGCCGTTAGATGTGGGGGTAATATGTTTGCAAAGGGAAATAAAGAGTGTTTGATAGCAGGGAAAACACTGACTTAAAAATTATTTTAAACTTTCATGTATGTAACTGGCAAAAGAATTTATGAAGGAGATGTTTAGTTATAAAGTTGGGACTGCCAGGCATAGCCCAGTGGTAAAAGAGTGCTTAACACTCAGGAGTTAAATCTCTAGTCCCCTCTCTAATTAAAATGACAATTGTGGAAATATTAATCAATAAAACAAAGAAAATGTACATGCAAATACCAGGAACCACAACTGTATACTACAAATAAACAGTAACACAAACAACTTTAAAAATAAATCTGAAGATAATAAAACACAATGATGAAACTATATGAAAAATAAAATATAGTTGAATTAGTTACTAAGAAGTCTTCCTATAACATCAATACCAAAGAAAGTAAGTTTTATAGGCAAATTCTACTAAAATCAAGAAGAAATTATATATTTATTTATTTATTTATGGGTGGAGTTTTTTGTTTTGTTTGCTGTTGGTTTGTTTTATATTTTGAGGCAGGGTTTCTCTGTGTAGTCCTGACTGTCATGGAACTCACTCTGTAGACCAGGCTGGCTTTGATGTCATAGACCTCTGCCTTCTGAGTGCTAGGATTAAAGGTGTAAGCCACCACTTCCTAGCTTATACACATTATTTTAAAATAAAAATATATACAAGCAAACACTGTCCTGAAACAAAAAACAGAGCTCTCTTTCTTCAGAGAGACTGTTTCATAAAAGCAGATATACCTCATGAAACAAGCAAATAAATTCAGACTTTTGTTTTGGGTATTGACTACCAGGTCTGTTTTCTCAACAATGAAGTAAGTACTTTAATCCAGAATTTAACTTTAATCCAGAAAATTAACTTTAATCCAGAATTCAACATCCTTTTGCATAAATATGTCAACAAGGTAGATATATATTACAAAGGATTTGCAAAAGCCTCAAAATCTGCCATACATCACACTTTGTAAGGGAATCACTTAAGTCAACAAAAATACCCACGGGAGGAGTTGCGGAGATTAACTATGGAGTAGAGACTGAAGGAAGGGTAAGCCAG
>NW_022196906.1:94130351-94139683 GCF_008632895.1 Mastomys coucha
AAAAAAAAAGTCAACAAAAATGCTTTAAAAAAGAAGAAAAAGAGACAACATGGTATGTAAGAAACACTGATGAGCTAGGATGTAGATCAGTGGTAGTATTCTTGCCCAGAATGCACAAAGCCTCAAGGGTCCCATAACCGTCCTGAGAAAAACAAAGATTTGGGCGGGGGTGGGGGGGCAGTGTACTTGTATTACTGCAAGTTGACTGTGTGAAATTACACACAAAGAATCTAAATTATTACTGTCATATGATGCAATTTAAGTTAGACTAAAAGCTGAGGAGATAGCTCAATTGGTAATGTGCCTGCTATGCAAACAGGAGGAAGAATCTGATACCCAGAGCCTATCTATCAAAATGCCAGCTGGAGCAGCTCACAACTGTAATCCCAGAGTTGGGCACAAGTCCTAGGAGGTAGCATTCTAGAATTTAACGCTAGCCCATCTAGCAGCCTATCTAGGTTCAGTGAGAAACCTTTTCTTAAATTCTTAAATATAAGGTAGAGAATTATTAAGGAAGATACCTCTGGCATACAGACAGACAGACAGACACACACACACACACAGAAAAGGAGGGAGGGAGGGAGAGGGGGGGGAGGGAGGGAGAGAGAACGAGAGTGAACAATGAGCAACCAGCTTTCTAAAACACTGGAAAACTAGAAGCAGGGATATTTTTCAAAGATACCTAAAGAACTATGGTTTCTCCCTTATACCTCACAAGTAATTTATATAAAAGTTTAATGGAATTAATTATGATACTTGACAACTGCTTTGAATTTTTTTCTAGAAAAGCATTAAAAGAATGAATATTTGGAAAGATAATTATTTGTATACTGACAAACTATATATTCCAGAATTTACTGTCCCTGTTTAGAGCATGCTTGGATTACCCTTCTATTAGAACCTACTGTTGTTTTTAGCAATGCTACCTGGGACACTGACTTTGGCTTCAAGTAACTATTAACTTCAATTAATCAAAGCCCCACCAGGGTATTCACATACTGGACTTTCAAGGCCAATTAAATGAAAGGAAAAGAGCCTTCAGAGAAAAGGTGAATGGCTTGAGAAACAATAAAAAAAAATTGTTTCAGGATTTTCCCCCATAGATAAACTTGATATGAGACTGGAACCATTTTATCAGCTGGAGGATGAAACTGACAGAAAGTAGAAAGACAATTGCTTGGAAATGAGCCAGAACTGATTTAAAAACAAACCAACAAACTACTGCAAATGCCACCCTCTGAACCTCCCGGTCCTTGAGTTAGTAACAGGAGATTCACTGTCTCAGGAAACCTGGGCCATCCTTTTACTGTTATTTTCAGTTAGGTCACATTATATAGGTAGGTTACCAGTTATCATAATGTGCTTAAAAATACTAAAGTAATTTAAGACAGTAGTGGAGTAGAAACACATAAACCAATACAATTAACACACACAGCCGCATACACTTAACCTTTACAAGTCTTTTTCCCCGATGTACAAGTAAGTTCTAGTTTATTAGGCTTTTAAAAAGTAGAGTACTTCAAATTACTGGTGATCTAAACATTGAAGTGATTTCTGTCTATATTTCTATTCTTCCTTCCCCCAAACATTTAAAGGTTTCATACAGACCAACTAATTCAAAAACAAGTGATTTTTTTAGTGACTTTGATAAATCTTTCTAAAGCAATCGATTTGGTGTTCACAAAATAATCTTCTTTAGCACTACTTGTTTAGATAATAAAGGTTTGTGGGGGGGGTGTTTTTTTGTTTGTTTGGTTTTTGGTTTTTTTTGTTGTTGTTGTTCCCCAGCCCCAGACAGCGTTTCTCTGTGTAGCCCCGCCCAACTGTCCTTGAACTCAAGAGATCCACCTGCCTCTGCCTCCCACCTGCTGGGATTAAAGGTGTGCACCACCACTGCCTAGCTATAATAAAGGTTCTTAAAAGAAACTTTCAGTAAGTAGATTTAATTCATGGGAACAGAACTATACCAAAGGTATCACGTTATACCCTTCATTAACAGAAACGGAGGGGCCTAAAGGGCAAGTCAGTTAAGAAACTTCTATTGTATAAAAGCATTCAAAAATAAAGGTTTTTGTATGAGGTGTAACACTGCAAATCATATTAGAGTAAGTTATTTAATGAATAACTGACACTAGAGTATCTACCCTATTGGGGAAAGAGTCTCAGGTTTCTACCTAGCCAGGGAATTTTTACTACCACCGATTACTGTCCTTTTGTTAAGTAAAGTGAAACTCTTAGATATTGTGTCAGGAGAGTAAGACAGAGAGTGGGGCATTAAAAATACAGAGAGACTGGAAACCTCTCCACCAAAGCTGATGCCTAACAACCATGTGCAGAATAGCTATATGCCTTGGGTTCAATCTTCAGCATAAAAAACAAACAAACCAACCAACCCTGAAAGTGAAAAGAACACAGCTAGAGGATCGCAGGCAGGCAAAGACCTACAACATGTTCAACCAAGAGGAAACAATAAATCAGCATTTATAGAATCCTCTGCCCCCAAATATCAAAATACATATGCTTTAACATGTGCTAGGGAACAGATAGAAAGAGAAACCACACCCTCCGCCGCAGCAAAATTCAACAAATTCTACTGAATCACAGTAATTGGACAGCAGAATCATACTAGAAATCAGTGGCACAAAGTATGTGCCAAAATAATTTATCTTTTAAGGGTTCAAAGAGGCTTAGTCTCTAATATGAAACTACTAAAAGGTAATAGAACTGTAAGTGTTGGGGCCTAGTAGAAGGTAATTATATCAGATGTGCACCCCTTGGAAGAGATTAATGGAGTTCTAATGTGTTTAATGTGTGGTTGTTTTGTTTGTTTGTTTTTGCTTTTTTTTTTTTTTTTTTTTTTTTTTTTTTTTTTTTTTTTTTTTTTTTTTTTTTTTTTGAGACAGGGTTTCTCTGTATAGCCCTGGCTGTCCTGGAACTCACTCTGTAGACCAGGCTGGCCTCGAACTCAGAAATCCACCTGCCTCTGCCTCCCAAGTGCTTGGGACTAAAGGTGTGTGCTACCACTGCCTGGCCTGATGTGTTTTCAATGAAGCTTCCATGAAGTCTTCTAAAGCAAGTGGCCCTGGTACATAGATAGATCCTTTTGCCTTCAGTTTACCTTGTGTTTCTCTGGCACACATAACTAACCATGTCATTTGCCATGTATTATGGCCAAAGGGAGTCTAGAGTAAAAACCAATGGACTGCATAAATTTGTTCTTTCAGTTTCTAAAACTAAGAGTTAAATAAACACCTTTTCTTTATAAACTACCTAAGCTTTAAGTATTTATTTTAGCAAAAACACCAACAGCAACAGCAAAAACCACTACCAAACTAATACATACAGATAATAGGAAAGTATCCATTAATGAAGAAGATAAACAATACAATTCCAAATAATCCGTATGTCAAAGAGGAAATCTTTAAACTATCAAAATAAGAATGGGGGAGGGGAGGGTAACAACGCATCCACTGAAGAATGTGTAGAAGTGCCATCAGTACCTAAAAAGATATTTATTAGCTATTAAAGTCTCATTAATATACCACTACATAATACACCTATCAAAACGGTTACTTAAAAGACTAGTAATAGCAAATGCTTACACAAGTATGCAGAAACTGGCTCATTAATATGAAACTGATAAAATATAAAATGGCAGAGATGTGACAGAAGACTGTCAATTTCTACTAACACTAAGCATGCAACCACCACACACTCTTCCTGTCCTAAGTGTTTCAATAAAACTTGTGTTCAAAAGTTTGTACCAAGCTTTTATACAATATTCAGAAAGAGCCATACTTTTAACAAATGACTGACTTAAAAAACTGTTGTAAAGTCATACCAAAATGAGCAAGACTGATCCACAAAACCTGGATAAAGTTCTAAAGGAATTGCACGGAGTGGAAAAAAGCCAATAATAATGATTATTAACTCTATGACTCCATTTACATAAAATTCTTATAATGATATGTTACAGAATTAGAACTAGTGACTAGAGAGTAATTACCAGAGGTAATGAGAGAATGAGAAGGGGCTGGAGAAATGGCTCAGCAGTTTAGAGCACTGCCTGATTGCCCTTCCAAAGGACTTGGGTTCAATTCCTAGCACCTACATGGCGACTCGCCACTGTCTATAACTCTACCTCCAGAGGATCCAACACCCTCACATAGACATATGTGCAAGTAACACCAATTCACATAAAATTAATAAAATTAAAAATGGTTTGTTTTTGTTTTTGTTTTTTTTAAAGAACAGAATGGGAACAGGAGAACTGTGAGTATGGTCGTTTTGTTAGAGCTTTCTCTGACCACTAAAAACAAACAAACAAACAAAAAACCTGAGATAACCTGAGCTGTTGAGCTCAAACATCTTGGTTCACAATTTTGAAAGTATCAGTCCATAATTAGCTAGTATTGGTGCCAAGAAGGAATAGAACCACTTCTTTTATGGCTAAGAAGCAAAAGAGAAAGGAAGGGAGCTAAGCCTCTGAGAGAGCATAACCTCTCTCCATCCTCAAAGTGACCCAAAGATCTCTCCCTAGGCCTCAGCACTTAAAGGGGCCACCACTTCCCAACGGCACCGAGGGCTGGGAAGCAAGCCTTTTAACACACAGACTTTTGAGGGACTTAGAAATTACAGCAGCTACAAATCAGCAACATGACAGATTTTTTTTTCTTTATAAAAGAAATACAGTCTGTTGACTGTGTCAACATTAACATTCTGGTTGTGATACTGTAGTATAATTCTGCCAGATGTTACCACTAGAAGAACTTGGTCTCCCAGTAAATTCTAAGGTTTCTTACATTACACGTGGATTTAGAATTATTTCAAAATAAAGTTCAAACATAAAACAAAAATTAGCATATTTAGCACTTAGTATATTGCTTCTGTGACTAGTTAACACATTTAGTAATTTTAGAAAAAACAAATTCATTATCTTAAAGTTTTTTTGAGCGTCAGAAGCTTAAAATAGTCTGGTCAAACCTATTAACACAGCAATATTTTCAAATGTATACACATAAATAACCAAGTAAAATAAAAAAATCAATGAAACTAAAATGCAGTTACTTTGTCTTTGGTGGTGGTGATGGTGGTTCTGGAACCCAGGGCCTCCCACATACAAAGTATATTTTACCAACTGAACCACATCAATGTGTGTCTAAATGTGAGACCCTTTTGAGATAGGGTCTCAGTAAAGCTGCCCAGGTTGGCCTTGAACATTCAAATTCTCCTTAGCTAGTATATTTTATGTCTCTTAGCCATTCTTTTTCTTTACTCTTCCATGTTCTTTCCTGAAGAAATTAGATTCCCCTCTCCTATAGAGCATCCCCTATCATGAATTAGACACCTAATCCCAGAATGTGGGAGACAGAGGTAAGAAGGTCACAGAACAAAAGTTCTAGACTAGCCAGGATTACACAGGAGGACCCTGCCTCAAACTAATTTGCTAACTATTTAAATGAGTGGAAGAAAGATCAACTCCAAAGAGTTGTCCTTTGACTTTCACACCTAGCCATGGCATGTGTACCTGGATGCAAACCTCCCTGCAGAGACCACTTAAATTACACTTTCACCTAACATAGACCAATAACTTAGAGAAACTCTAAATCAATGAAATTTTATAATAATTAGGGGTTGTATTTGCTCATAATTTTTAAAACTAGGGTAGAGTAATAGTTTGTGTAAGGGCAATTTAAGTTATAAACAGTCACTATTTTAAAAAGCTTGGTGACTCCAATATAATATGGCCAATCACTGATTTCTTAAGTTGGCATAGAACAAAACTAATTTTTGCTTTATTCACCATCATTTCAAAATGAGGACAGGAAGGATGGCTCATCATTTATAAGCACTAATTCTTGCAGAGGATCTAGGTTCAATTCTCAGAACTCACACAGAGGGTCACAGCCATCAGTAACTCTTGTCCCAAGAGAATCCTATACCTTCTGACCTACATGGACAACAAACAAGTGCATGGTGCAAAGACATACTTGAGGCAAAATACCCATACACATTAAAAACATTTTTTAAAAAACAAAACCACTGTACTAGTATTTACATGAAATCCTTAAAAGTATATAAAATATTTTTAAAGTTATAATCATGTATGTTCTTAGCTGGTAAATAAAGATTCTTACAGTAATGTGTTCAAAGACTTTCCATTTCTGTGATATCTATCTAGGAATTTTAAAGACGTTGTCTCTATTTAAAAAAAGAAGACGAAGAAAGGAAAGAAATATAGCTTAATTCCTAAATTGTAATTCTATAAATTCTGTATCATTAAAATCTCAGTAAATTAAATTCTAAGAAATAATTAACTTGAAATTTTCAAGACTGTCCCTAACATATCTTTCTATTTGTTTTTTGCAATTTTAAATGTAAAATATGCTTTCCCCTCAATGGCAATTCATTGGTTTACATAAAAAAGGACTCTAAACAAATTCTCTTAAATGTCCTGACAGAACTAAACTTATTTTTACAGATCACTCAATGTTAACTTTCAAAAAAGGATTTATTTATTTATGTATGTATGTGAATACACTGTTGCTGTCTTCAGACACACCAGAAGAGGGACCCATTACAGATGTTGTGAGCCACCATGTGGTTGTCAGAAATTGAACTCAGGACCTCTGGAAGGGCAGTGTTCTTAACCTCTGAGCCATCTCTCCAGTCCCCTCAATATTAACGTGTAACTATAGCCTATATTTGTTGTTTTGTTCTGAGACAGGGTTTTCTATTATGTAGTTCTTGCTGTATAGACCAGATTCACCTTGAATTCCCAGAGAACTTTCTGTCTCTGCCTCCCAAGTGTGGGACTTAAAGGCATGCACACCTGGCTACACTCTCTGTTCAAAGCAGTAGCTTTTGCTTAAACTTAGCCTAAGTTTTCTAAACCTCTTCTATCAAATTTAGCTAAAATCTGCTCTTTTTTTAACACATACTACTGTCCATATCACATCCCCACACAACATTGAGTTAAGATTATCTACAGGAACGTGTCTATCTCACTAAAAAGGATCAAAGCACAGGATGACTGGCAAGAGAGAAGTACAGTCAAAATCTCGAAATGAAGTCTCAGCACTCCCAAGAGAAAACAAAACTAGGGAACTTCATGTGAAAGGAGTTCTTAAGCATCTACCTATACTTCCACTAGGTGGCGCTATGAGCTGCGTCCCAATGTTGGTGCCTTCCTGTGTTCTGCTAATGGAATTCCTTTCCAGGACATCAGCATGCTCCTTTTTAATTACATGCTTCCAAGCATCCTTAACTGAATTTATGTACAAATACAGCAATAAACAGCTAACCAGATAACACAGTGCTCTAAGTGGGATCTGGGGTGAAGGGGTGGAGGGATGATGGGTTCTAGCCTTCAACCCTATTCTCATAGAAATGTAGTAGTAGGGGGAGGGAGGGAGACAGCTCAAAACATAGAGTTTGCTTCATGCAGGCATGAGGACCCAAGTTCAATCCACAGAACCCATGTAAAAAGAAAAGACAGAAGTGGAAATGGTGGTGTACTTATAATCGCAGCTCTGGGAAGGCAGGGACAAAGCAGATCCCCAGGGTCAGCCAGCCTAGTGCAATCAGTACATTCCAGACTGGGAAAGATGCTGCCACAAACTCCTCAGGACAGCTCCTGAGGAGACACACACACACACACACACACACACACACACACACACACTCTTACCTTGGAACCCAACAACAGGTTAGATAAACATTTTAAAGCAAATGACTCAAACTGTTCTCTAAAACAGAAAGCATTTTAGCAACCGCATATCTCTACGTTTCTGTAACTCAGGCTATGAACAGCCTGAAGCACAGAGGGCCTGGACTGCTACAATGAAAACCCTGACTTTGCCTGTGTTTCCTTTTCCCATTTAACACTGGACTGCTGTAAGCACTTTGAGGAGAGATTTTTTTTATTATTATTATTTCATTAGACCTCTATTCTTCCCAATATGATCATACCTGTCTCTCTGACTAGCTTTTAAGTATTTTAAAACTTAGTTACACCAAAAAGGGTTTTACTGTATGTAAATCAACTAAATATGGGACAAAACAGCTACCAGGATGACATAGAATCAGCCTCCCACATACATAGTCTTATATTGTTATTCAGTACTCACTAAATTTTATATACCTTCCAAATGTTCATTATTTTTTTTTGTGACATCTATCAAATTTGGAGATAACTAAATATTCATAGTAAAAGAGAAACTAGCAACCAGGGCAGTGGTGGCGCACGCCTTTAATCCCAGCACTTGGGAGACAGAGGCAGGCAGAATTCTGAGTTTGTGGCCAGCCTAGTCTACGGAATGAGATCCAGGACAGCCAGGGCTATACAGATACACAGAGAAACCCTGTCTCAAAAAAAAAACAACAAAAAAAAGTGGGGGGGGAGGGAGAGAAACTAGCATCCTATTATAAAATTACCTTGGCTTTATAGATTCCTCAGACTACTACAAATCTAAATAAATGAGCACACCAGGCCAAATATCTATACATCACCTATTTCTAGAAATTAAGAACACCTAATATTAAGTTTGTCAAAACAGTCACTTGTGATCTCAAATGCCCTTTAACCCCAGTACTCAGGAGACACAGCCGGGTAGATCTCTGAGTTCAAGACCAAGCTGGACTACATAGAAAATCCCAGGACAGCCAGGGCTACACAATGAGACCCTGTCTCAAAGAAAGGGTGTCAAAGGAAGGATAATGTTTGCCATTAATATAGGTCAGAAGCAATGGGATCCTTTTTTGGCAAGTTAGATATTACTGTCTGAAAACAACTAATGGCAGGGGAAGGGAAAAAAAACCCACATCTAAAGGGAAATCTACCAAGCTAGTTACACATAGATTTTAGAATCTGCTGTACTTTAACTCATCACTTAACAATTTTCTGTTTCTGATCAGAATCAACTAAGTAACAGTACTCAAGTAACTAAGTCAGTTTAGATGGGTTACAATCTCTCAGTAAACTATGAAAGGAGAAAAACCAACAATAACTTTGACATGCCATAGTAGGCAAAAAGAGAAGGCAATTTACACACACACACACACACACACACACACAAATTGTATGTTGAAATCCTAGCCCCAGCACCTTAGAATATGGCTATTTGGATAGCTTAATAAAGTAAGTGAGATACAATGAGTTTACTGACAAGCCCTTACCCAGTAAGACTGGTGTTCCTGTAAGAGAAGTTTGGTTCACTTAAAGAGAGAAAACAGTCATCCAGAGCCCACCCAGGAGGAAAGTTAAAGTGCAGAAGGGGGGGCTCTCAAGAATTCTACTATAAGCTAACCTCAGACTTACAATCTTACCAAAA
>NW_022196906.1:94139693-94147733 GCF_008632895.1 Mastomys coucha
AAAAAAAAAAAAAAAAAAAAAAAGTTTTTTTCCTATTGTTTAGGCCACTACATCTGTACTGTTTTCTTCATAGCACCCAAGAAAATTAATCAAAACACAAAAAATTACCCTCTGTGATATGTTTTAAAGCATTTAAGTATACAATTCCACAGCACTAAATACCTTTACAATGTTGTACCATTAGCACCATTTTAGTAATTTTCATTTTATAAATCTTTGTGTATATTAAATAATTTTATATGCAGTCAAGCCACTACATATGAAATAAAATCAATTTAAGGCATTTATTCTCAAAAAATATTAATTCTACCACATGATCCAGCTATACCACTCTTGTGTATACACCAAGATTCTACATCATACTACAAAAATATGTATTCATGCATGTTTGCTGCTGTTCTACTCACAATAGCCAGAAAATCAAAATTCTGTGCTTACAGTCACTGGGGAAGAGGAAACTTCAATTAAGAAGATGTCCCCACTAAAACTGGCCTGTAGTGTGTTTTGTTGATAGATAAATTATATGAGAGGACCCAGTTCATCACTGGCAGTAGCACCTCTAGGCTGATGATCTTGGACTCTGTAAAAGGCTGAGCAAAGCATGAGGAGCAAGACAGTGAGCATCTAGTTCCTGCCTTCAGGTTCCTGTCTTGAGTTCCTGTCCTGATCTCCATTAGTGATAGCATATGACCCGAGAGCTGTAAACTGAAAAATAAATCCTTTCCTCACCAAGTTGCCTTTTGTCATGGTGTTTTATCCCAGCAAAAGAAACCCCACTAAGTTAGAAGGGGAATTAATTAGGTAATAGGGAGCAGTGGGTTTCAAGAGAGAGAAGATAGAATGCAATGATAAAAATGGGTACAGAAATAATTGAATAGAAAAGATTAAATGGGATGGTGGGTGGGAATGCAGGACAGAGAGGGAATACAAGGAAGGGTAACTAACAACAAAGATCTTCTGGAATAGCTGTATGAAAAACTATGACTGCAGAAGCTTCCTAAAATATAAACAAATAAGATACAAAAAGAGCTTAAGAGAGTACCCTATTATAGGACAACAATATCTCTAATTAGTCACAATAAAAAGCCAAATGTTGGGTGGGGGAGCACCCTCATAGAAGCGGGGGGAGGGAGAATTGGGTGGGAGTTTCCAGAGGGGAAACTGGAAAAAGGGATAACATTTGAAATGTAAATAAATAAAATATCCAAGAAAAAAGAAAGAAAAAAAAAACCCAATGTCAAGAATCATTATATTCTCTTTTAGAATTGTTGGTAAACGAGTTTCTATACACACCCATGCTATAGGCTATCCCCATTATCCTCCTTTCCACTCCAGAACTTGACTAAGACCCTTTTAAAAAAGCTGAAGACATCATATGCTTGAATCAGAGAACATGAAGACATCAAGCTGGCATTTACCTGGAAGCTTTATCCCCACTGACTAGTTCTCATGGTGCTGAAAGGTGCTATTCATATTATGGGGAGAGAAAAAAAGCTGTCAATCTTATTCAGCTATGAACCCTGTGAGCTATAATAATGACCTGTCTGACAAGATATGCCCACTATTAGAAAGAATGTCATGACAAAAAACAACCACTTGGACTGGACTTAAGGTCTTCTCCACAAGATGGCTACCTGGCACAGTTATCAAGGCCAAGAACCCTGTGGTTACCTGGGGTCTACATTCCTAGAGGAGACTCTACTACTACACTCTGCTAATGAAACATAGTATTAAGATGAATCTAACAGCATCTCACTATACACAGAGATTTGTGCACCTCTCAAATCTCTCATTAGAGGATCTGCTTTTTGCAGAATATAGAGATGACCACAAGCCCTGCAACCGGTCATGTTGCAGAGAGCAACTATGGTGAGATAAATGAGACACCTATATCACAAACCCTGCCTCAAGGCTCAGGTGTCATGGTAGAAGAGGGGACAGAAAGACTGCAGAAACCAGAGGTAGTATACAAGAAAAACAGTTTTCCAGACACAATTTGGCAGCTGCATAGGAATTCATGGCAGTCATAACAACATGCACAAGATCTGCATGAGCTCAAGCCATACAAAATCCCAACATGGAAGGGGCAGGGCACAAAGTCTTATACCTACTAAGGAACTATTGGTAAATGACTGCTACCAGGAGAGGGTGGTTTTAGTTTTAAGGGTGTAGCCCCTAGGAGGTCTAACTAGTGCCAGTAGAAGGCCATATAACTCAGAGTAGATATGCAGCACTAACATGACTTCATGGGTTTTTTAAAAAAGTGAGGACACAAAGTTGGGTGGATATGTGTTGTGAGTATGGGAGGAAATGTACAAGAGGAATAAAAATATTCAAAATACAATGTATAAAATTTTAAAGGAATTACTAAGAAAAAAGTTTTTAATATATTAATTCCAGGGTTGGCAAGACAGCTCAACAGTTAAGAGCACACATCATTCTTGCAAAGGACCACAGTTTAGCTCCCAACATCCATATTGTATGGCTAACATTTGCCTATAACATCAGCTCCAAGGGATCCAATGCCTCTGGTTTTCACAGGCACCTGCATTGATGTACACACATACACTTATACACACACATACATACATACACACTCACACACAAGCACACACACACACCTATACATGCCATATGACTTATTAATTACAGGTATAGGGAACTAGTCTATTATTACTTAAAAATCCTAGCAAATTTCACAGCACAGCACTATTCCTTTATTAGACACCTCCATTTGCCTTTCTTAGAAATTTCCTGTTGTATCCCACCTAAACCCAGTTACTGTATGACCCAGTCAAGGATCTGGATTAATAAACCCTACTCAGTCACCCTCCCTCTCAACTCACTGCCCTTTTATCTTTTTAACAGGACTGAAATGGATGTACAGTAACTCCATTCTTAGTATATACATGAGGAGCAAAGCAGCTTAATTAATGAAGCATTCTGTAAGTAGTCTCCCTGTTCCCAGTCTCACTCTCTTCTATGTGGAAGAATTCAATTGTCATTTTTAGAAAAAGTTAGCTGGAAACATGAATTTATCCTTTAATGTTTACTAAGTAGCCTTGAGAGTTAAACTGAATGAAGTTTTCAAATGAATTTGCCTTGAGTTACCATGAACTTATTATTATTGTGGTCCTTAAACTCTACGAGGACAAGAACTCTTTTAACACTAGAGAAACTAAAGTCACGAGAAGATTCTGGGAAAGTGGCAAAAGAGGAAGCTACAAGAATGTCCCCAAACCAAGACTAGCACTAGCATAATCTGGTCTGGTCTGATCTATTTAGGAAATCCTAAATAGAAACCACTATAAGGCAAGTTCAGTGTAAAGTTATAAAATATAAAGTGCTGCTAATCTGAGTCAATTTCAGCTCATTCTGCAGGCAATGACTACCTGCTCAATAGCTCAGCAGTCATGCATGTGTCTCACTGCTTGTGAGAGCTAATCTAAAAAGGAAAATCCTCATGCAAATACTTTCCAAATACTGGGAAATCTGAGTTAGGATAACTGATTATGGCTTCTCGTCACCAACATACAGGCATAAGAAGGCTGTCAACATTTTATTTCTCCCAAAGTGTAAATCCTTCCTTCTCAGATTGAAAGAGAAATTTAAAGAACTGTCTTTTTTTTCCTTCTCCCTCCATTTGTCTGTTATCCTCTTTTAGGAGCCAATAATAGATCAAGATATTCAAAAGAAAACACACAAACTGAGGTGCAAAGTGAATACCCAGCAAAGATAAGAGCAGACATGACATGAGATAGAGAAGGCAGTAACAAGCAAAGGAAAGAACTAAGAAAGGAAGTACTAATTCCTAAAATTACCACAGAAGATTTGGATGTACAGTTTTTGACACCAAAAAGTGTAAAAGGACTATGGAGATTCGCCAGTCACTAAAGTGTTTGTTATGAGCATAAAGACTTTGAAGCTAATAGCAAACTGCAAGGCATCTAGGACTAAAGACCCTGTCAAGAGGGGGAGGGAGGAGGGGAAGGGAGAAGGGAAGGAGAAGACCCTAGATTAAATTCTGGCCTTAGCACTCACTCTACACATAAGGAAACATAAGCACAAAGTACACAAAGAAACAAATAAATATGCTTATTATAAGAGGAGAAGGAGGGAAAGAGCCAAGAGAAACTTCCTATAGAAGGAAAAGTTGGATCTAAACTACACAATGCTTTTAAAACAGCTCTTTTAAAAATAACCTAAAAACTAAAGGAAGGCATAAAGAAAGGCAAAAGAAAGAGACAGAAAATAAAATACAACTAAAGAAATTCTGGAGCAGAAAATTTCATAAGAAACATTCAAAGGCAGACGAGTGCATGGAATAAAGAATCAGCATATATGAAAAGTTATAACTGAAATTAAATGAACTAAGAAATGGGAAGAAAAAAGATTGAGGAAAAGTGAGCTAAGGAAATGGGATCTAAGCAAGAGAACTAGCCTAAGACATTGTGGGAATTCTGTTATACCACACACACACACACACACACACCATTGTTAAGCTGCTGTCATTTGAGTTCAAGTATCTGGATGGTATTCACTATGAAGTTTATTAATATCTAGTTCACATGAGAACCGACTCAGATGTTCACTTGTCTACATAGTTTTGGTTAAGAACTGTGCCAATATTGAAGCAATCTGCCCTTACAATTTGTTAACTATCCTGCTGAGCAAAAAGTGTGCACTTCACCAAACAAGCCATCAGGTGAGTTACCAGAAATCCTACCTGGCTACATGTGTGCATGTCATGGAGCCATTCAGCTGGAGTTCAGGAACAAGACAACCTGTAGCAATCACTGCTGACAGGGCTTACAACCCCAAGCCTCTGTAGACAGCACTACACATCTACACATTTCTCAGGTCTATACTTGACAAATGTTGGGGCTGCCTCCACCAGCAGCAGCTAGCTACTGATGGGGCTATGGCTTCAGAAGAGTACTTCAGGTACCAATGTTCCCGTTCACCACTAGCCTGGCCAAACCTCCCCGCAGCAGCCACCAGCTTATAGATGCTAAATGGCTCAGCATCTACAACTTCCTGGCAAGAAAAGTACAGCAACAAAGAATCACACACTTACTTAACTTAGTAAGGCAGCAAACTTCTAAGGTGAATAAATAAGCAAACAAGAAAGGATTCAGACTATAGCTTTCAATAATACCCTGTAGATATATAATGCTTTAATTAAAAGATGAAGACCTGGTACTGAGAAAATGGTTCATCCAGTAATATATATGCATATTTGCCCAAAACATAAATACAGATTTGAGTTCAGATACCAGCACCCGTATTTAAAAAAAAAAAAAAGGACAAAGCAATGTAAGTAGCGTGTATTTATAGTCTCAGTTCTGAGGACATGAAGACAGAAGGATCCCTGGGTTACTGACCTGCCAGTCCAGCTGATTCGGTGAGTTCCAGGTTCAATAAGAGACCCCACTTCAAATAAATAAGGACGGTAACAATAAAGGCAACTATCCAACATCAGCCTCTGGCCTCCACATGCACAAGTGTGTACTAGTGTGTGTGACATATACACACACACACAAACACATACACACACACATATGTGAAAACACATATACATATGCACAAAAGGATTTTAAGGTTGGAAATCATAATTGAATACCCACCATGACAGCTACTGCTACCATTCATTAATATCTGTGCTCTCTTCATCGGTTTACTGCTAGCCTACATTTTTTAGAAATGCATAAATTTCTACAAAGAGAACATGACTTGGCTATGACCAATACAATATGGGTAAAAGTGATATACACCACTTCCAATCCTTTCCAAATCAACGTCAGAAGCCATTACTGTTGTGGTGCATGGAGCAAAGCTACCTCAGCACACACCTCAGACAAAAGTGCTATTTGAAAGAATACGAAATCCTGTTTTGTCACTAAGATTTATGGCTTGTTGGACTTAGTAACAAATCATACCTAAAATACAAATCTTAAAAACATTTCTCTGGCTGCTGTGTGAAATAATTTTTTTAGAAGGTAAGAGATTAAAAAAAAAAAAAGACCAATTAAGGCAGAAAGTATCATGGCTCAGGCCTATAATCTAATACTTGGACGAGGCAGAGTGACTGCCATGAGTTTATGGCCAGGGGCTACACTGAGTCACAGTCAGCCTGAGCTAGACTTCTGAAGAAAAATAAAAATGTATATTTACACTATAGGACAGTGGGTCTCCTCTACTTTTTTACCTTGGTATGAAAACTCTTTTCCCATTAAATCCCCACTCCCTCCTCCTCCTCCTGGCCCCTAGAGGACTTGAACCTCTGTGAATTTGAGGCCAGCCTGGTTTACAAAGAAGAGTTCCAGAACAGCCAGTGCTGTTATACACAGAAACCCTGACCCCAAAACAAAACAAAACCAACAATAGCAACACAAAAAGAATATTGCTCAATTAAAAAAAAAGAAAGAAATTGTTTTTTCAAAATATACATAAATCTCAAAAAGCTAGTCAAAAATACAAATCTAACAGAAGGTAGTAAAATTAGAACTCTAGTACATTACTGATAGCAACAAAATGATTATAATAACTCTGAAACAGTACTGTAAATGTTGCTTTTATTTCCTCAGATGAAGTGATGAGAACCAAGCTGTGCAACTCCGCTTGGGCTGAGCCCAAATAGTTTCTCTCTCTCTCTAGGCCTAGGCCTATAAGCTTCTAGTTTCCATACTATCTAGTCTTCTGCAAGCCTGAACAGAGAAAGCTTCACCTTCCAGTTTCCATCTGCTAACCTAGGCCTGGAATATCTCAGCCTTCAAACTTACTGCTGAATAAACTCACTCTTTCTAGCTCTTTCTGAACCCTGGCTGTCTGGTTCAACTCAGCTGTTCTGGCTCAAATTCCTCTCTAAGCTGACTGATTCAACTGATTCTCAGCTTCTGACTGAATTGCTCTGCTTGGAAAAACTGCCCCTGAACTCCATGAACTGAACTCTCTCCCCTGTGCTGCTCTAAAGCAGCCTCTCGTTTCTGTCTATCGCCATGACAGTTGGACTTATTCTATCTCTGACTCATTCCAGTCAGCACAGACTTTGGATGTGATCCCTTGGCAGAGCAGCCATGTTGCTGGATTAAAATCCCTCTACACAGTATTGAGAGGTCCAAAACCGAAGGATAAAAAATTTCAATTCCCCAGGAAGCAATCTAGGCTCCTTAGAGGAAGGCACTGACAAGGAATTGTTGATCAGTGACAGCCCTGACTTTGGGAGGATAAGTCTAGAGCTGAGTCAGCTCCCTTGGATGTCTAGCTGGAGGAGACAACAAGGCCAAAACAGAGCTGGCTTCTAAACTCTTCAAGGTATCAGCAAATATAATGAAACTAACACAGCAGCCAATCAAAAATGCACTAATGTTACCGCTTTGCCGGCTACCAATCATATTAGAGGTTACCTAACCCTTCTAGAAAATTCCCCTAGCCCTGCATGAAAGGGAGTCTGCTAGATACTCTAGAGGTCAACATTTTAATGCATGCTGCATTAAAATTACCCCGCATGCTGGTAATCTCTGCAGAACAAACATTCTTTGCCTTTGCATACTACTCGAGAGAGGAGTCTTCTTTCAGTGATTCTTGGACCCTAACAGTATAGCTCCCCAAAAATATTATAAATAGAACTATTATACAATCTAGCAAAGACACAGTCACAAAAAGACGGTAACTCTACTATTCTACTTGCAAAGTTAAACAAATAAATTTATTCAAAGAAAAAGTAGATTAGAGAGTAACTGGGACCATCGGGACCAGGCACACAGGAACTCCGCCAGCCCAGTGACTTGGGTTCCTTCTGGTCTGTCTGGGCTGGGGTCCAGAGCAGACCTTGGGCACAAGCTCCGCAGCCAGTCCCACAACACCCAGAGGAAGCTCCACTCCCAGGTGCTCTGACACACCCAGGATCAGAGGTAAGCAGGAACAAACATCTGTCCCAACACTGGGAGTAAATGGGACCAGCTTGACCAGACAGGCACACAGGAACTCCACCAGCCCAGTGACTCCAGTTCCTTCCGGTCTGTCTGGGTTAGTGTTCTG
>NW_022196906.1:94148974-94149216 GCF_008632895.1 Mastomys coucha
ACATTGTACAATCTATATACACTGTCAGCTTGTTTGTTTGTGACAGTGTCTCGCTGTGTACAACATAAAGGTCTTAAAATCTTGCTTCTCCTATCTTAGCCTCTCTATAGGTAGTATTGTTTATTTCATGTTTTTACACCATACTATGGTTTTCAGAACAGCTTATATATTTCCAAAGTATTTATATACTCAAAAGAAACAGACAATTAACTAGGGAGGTGGCTTGTAAGAGAACAACAAAG
>NW_022196906.1:94149551-94174553 GCF_008632895.1 Mastomys coucha
TTTTATATCAAACAACTTTTATAATACTTATTTTTATTTTTATAATATTTTATAAATTTTAGGGAATACGACAAAAATATATTATAGATATTGAAGGGGGGGTCTATGGGAGGAGCGGTGGTACAAAAGGGGAACAAGAATGTGATTCAATTCTATTTAATTAAAATATGTGTTTAAATGTTAAAAAAAAAAAGTAGATTAGAAAGTAGTTACTAGGGGCTTCCAGAGAGAATTTTTTTTTTTAAAGATTTATTTATTTATTATATGTAAGTACACTGTAGCGGTCTTCAGACACACCAGACGAGGGCGTCAGATCTCATTATGGGTGGTTGTGAGCCACCATGTAGTTGCTGGGATTTGAACTCATGACCTTCCGAAGAGTAGTCGGTGCTCTTTCCCCGCTGAGCCATCTCACCAGCCCGAGAATTTTTTTAAATGGGTAAAGAGTTTCCAAACCAGGGGTGGGGTGTTTAGCAGGAGGAGAGGGGAGGGGGAGGGAACAGGGGTTTGTTTTATTTTATTTTATTTTTATTTTTTATTTTTTATTTTTGGAGGGGAACCTAGGAAAGGAGATATTGTAAATAAAGAAAACATCTAATAAAAAAAAAGTTTCCAAGATGAAAGACTACCCTACAACATACAATATACTTAATAATACTAAACTATATACTTGAAAGTAGTTAAGACTGAGCTGGCGAGATGGCTCAGCGGGTAAGAGCACTGACTGCTCTTCTGAAGGTCCTGAGTTTAAATACCAGCAATCACATCATGGCTCACAACCATCTGTAATGGAATCTGATGCCCTCTTCTGGTGTTTCTGAAGACAGTGACAGTGTACTTATATATAATAATAAATAAATCTTTGGGCTGGAGCAATCAGGGACTGAGCAAGCAGGGCCAACCAGAGCCAGCAGGACTGACTGGAGTGAGCGGGGTTGACCAGAGTGAGCAGAGATCCTAAAAATTCAATTCCCAACAACCACATGAAGGCTAACAATCACCTGTACAAGTAGTGTACTCACATACATAAAATAAATAAATAAAACAAGAAAGAAAGAAAGAAAGGAAGGAAGGAAGGAAGGAAGAATGAGAAGGAAAGAAGAAAGAAAGAAAAAAAGGAAGAAAGATAGTTAAGACTGAAGCTGTGGAATCCTGAGTTCCAGAGCAGCCTTGGCTAATGAGCCCTCATGTTAAAAAAGAAAAAGGAAGGAAAAACCTTAAGGCTGTAAAATGTTTATATTTAACATCAAAAAAATATCCATAACACAACACCAAGAGGCTAACAATCCAATGAAGATATCAATGATGGTAGCTTGCAGTTAACTAATGTACTGATACAAAGAGAAAATAAAAGAATTGACTGGCTGAAAATGTAGCCAGTCAGAAGTGTTTGCCTAGAATGCTTAATTTAGAATTTCTGCCTAGAATGCAGATACTACAAGCATGCAGGGGTCAACCATTCATCAAAATGTTGACCACCAGAGGATCAAACACTGGGTTTGATCCCAAGCACCACATAAAATTAGGTATGGTGGTGCATACCTGTAATCCCACAGCTAAGTATTAAGCTTGAGGCCAACCAGGATAATGAGACCCTAGCTAAACAAGTAATTAAGCCTTCAAAGGCCAGCAAAATGACTCAGCAGATAAATAAAGGCACTTGTCATACAAGCCTGGAGACCTGAGTTCAATACCCCCAAACCATATAAAGATAGAAGAAAATCTACGCCACAAAGTTGTCCTCTGATTTCTATACATGAACTGTGGCACATGTGCCCCCCCACACACACATATCATGTATACACACATGCATGAGCACACACACACACAGAGATATGCACATATATTATTAAATCTAATAAGAAGTTTTTAAAGAATTCAAGAAGCATTTGTAAATATAATGTGTATGGGCTAGAATAAGGAGAAAAAAAGGTATCAGGTATGGCACATGACTTCCAGACAGGAATACCATTTAATGAGTGTGGTAGCATGTATCTTTAATTCTCAGCACTCTCTGGAGGCAAAGGCAGGCAGATCTATGTAAGTTCAAGACCAACCCATGGTAAAGGAAGAAATTACATTTAATAAAATGAGGAAGATTTAGGAAGTTTTTGCTCTAATTATCTTAAGTTGAAGCTATCTGTGAAATATCCTAATGACATCAAGAACATTACTCAAGGTTATGGCAACTTATATTTTTAAAAGATGGCGGGGGCAAGGAGGGGTGGCTCAGAGGTTACTGACTGCTCTTCCAGAGGTCCAGAGTTCAAATCCTAGCAACCACATAGTGGCTCACAACCCATATGTAAGGAGATCCAATGACATCTTCTGGTATGTCTGAAGAAAGCAACAGTGTACTCACATATATTAAGTAAGTAAGTAAATAAAGAAATTGTTGGGCTGGTGAGATGACTCAGTGGGTAAGAGCACCAATTGCTCTTACGAAGGTCATGAGTTCAAATCCCAGCAACCACATGGTGGCTCACAACCATCCATAATGAGATCTGACGCCCTCTTCTGGTGCGTCTGAAGACAGCTACAGTGTACTTATAATAAATACATAATAAATAAATCTTTAAAAAAAAAAAAAGAAATTGTTGTGATATTGTCCCCATCCTAAGTACGTGCTATATAATTTAGACACCATTAGTGGTATATCCCTCTCATTGGCTACAACAAAAGTTAAGTGTTCCAATTTCCAAGCTGTCATTAAAAATGTACCATACAAAAATCTCATTCTTCGACTACAGGAATTTTTCAACATTTTACTGATAATTTCTTTTTCTCAGTTTTAATGGTATGATCAACACTTCTGTTATTTGGAAGTTGACTTTCCAGGCTGACATTTTATATCTTATCATTGGGTTCCTACTTCCTTTGTGAAAGGCCACTAACAACTTTCATCCTTTTATTGTTCTATCCTTATTATATGACAGTTTAATAGCTTTTTGTTGTTATTCTGGTTATATTCCTTTTTTCCTATTTGCTTCATTTTCTTATTTGTAAAGGTTGCCTCATATATCTGTTAGTCCTGCCTGTTTGCTCAAATATGAAAGGAAGCCCCTAAGAAGTTGTTAAATAGTTTCTCCCTTTGGATTAATAAGAGAAGCATCTTTTCTCTCCTGTCTTTAGGCAGGATCTCACTATGTAGTCCAAAATGGCCTTGAACTTGGCATCTTTCTTCCTCCAGATGCTAGGATTACTGGCAGGCATAATCACATCCTGGAATGCATTCTCTCAATTACTACTCAGATGCCAAAATACCAGGAGCAAAAAAGGAAAGTTTCTCAAAAAGGGTTACAGTATTGAGTACTTTTACTTAATCAGATTTTCTAGGATACTTGGTCTTCAATTATGTTTAATGCCTATCTTCTCTCCCAAAGATACATTTTAAGCTATTTGTAGAGATAAGTTTTAAGTCCTGCTGAGGAATTAAAGTAGGGAGTCACTCATCTGTATCAACTGACGAGAATATCTGAACTCAAGCTTTAAAAAAAAAAAAAAAAAAAAGCTTTATAGAGATTAATTCACACATCAGAAAACTTACCTATCTAAAATGCACAATAGGAACTGAAGAGATGTCTTGCTGGTTATGAGCACTTTTGTTATAAGAACTTGCTGTGTGATCCTGAGCATCACAACACCCATGTAATAAACTGAACATCCCACACTTGTTTATAATACAACTCTGACTTGCTTGCTTCCAGCCTAGATGAGAAAACAACCCCAGATTCAGGAAGAGACTTTGTCTCAAAAGGAATAGGAAGAAAATTATAGGAGAATATCCAACATCATCTTCTGGCCTCTATGCACAGTCATATATACACATGTAAATAAATGTTTTAAATAAATAAAAATAAAGTGTGTGGGCCAGATGGTGGTGGCTCACGCCTTTAATCCCAGCACTTGAGAGTAGGAGGCAGGTGGATTTCTGAGTTCGAGGACAGCCTGGGCTACAGAGTGAGTTCCAGGACAGTCAGGGCGATCCAGAGAAACCCTGTCTTGAAAAACAAAAAAAAATAAAAACTAAATAAAGTGTGTGATGATTTTAGTATAGTCAGAAAGCTATAGAAGCAGCATATTTAAATTTGTTGGAAGCATTATACAAACAGAATCATGTATTTTGTGGAGGGGGAGGTTTGAAAAACAGTTTTCAAAAAGGTCCACCTAAATTAAAACACATGCCAATATTGTAGCTTTTGTGACTTTTTTCTTAATTTTTATTTTAATTTATGTGTATATATGCATGTTTTGCCCTTCAATATGTCTGTATATCACTTGTATACTTATGGCCAGTGTTGGCCAGATGATGATGATGTTGGGCCCTCATAACTAGGGTAATGTTCTGAGATTCCATTTAGGTGCTGGAAACTGAAGCTGGAAGTGTACTTACTTAGTCTTGAACCATCTCTGCAACCCTGTGACTAGGTTCTTTCATAGTACAATGTTCTTAAAAATTCAACAATGTTACAACATGAATCAATATTTCATTACTTTCTAATGCTGAATAGTATTCCATAGTGTCATATTCATTTCACTAACTCATCAGGTGATGAGCATCTGAAATGATACAAAATGAGTATCTACATTTTGGTATTACTTTCAGCTGCTTTGTGAGGTGGTATATTTTAAAACCTTGGATAATTTTATTTTAATCGATATCACGGCAAAATCAGGACTCATGTAAATATCTTCTATTATATCCCCAAAGGGTTCCAGAAAGTATAATAAAATCAATACTTCCATTAGAGGAAATGTTATGTAAAATTTTTAAATTTTTATAAAACTTTTAAAATGGCACTTGTTTCCTGAGATGCAGTGTACTACTGACAACTAGGGTCCTCAAGTCTAGGTTGCAAAGCAAAAGCAGGAAGCAAGACCCTCCCATCCGGTACTGAGCAACTTTGCAGTAAAATCAGCCCTTAATACTGCTCTGTCCTTTGAGATAACATACCCTCTTAAACAAACAAACCACAGGGCTTTGAAAATAACCCAGGGGAAGAATAATTTTCAGGGAGTTTTTTAAAAAGTAATAGATGCACACAAGCCAGGCCATTGAAAGCTTGCCAGGTTAAATCTGACTTGTATTTACTTCATATGAATAAAGTGGGTATCTCCAAGTGTCCCCACTATTTCAAGATGACTGCTACTTACTCTGATGGCTAGTGCTATACTACTGGCTCTTCCTATTATGCGCACTTCTCTGACCTCTACCTCTACTACTTCAGTGGAAGTAACTACAGACAAACTGCTGTTGGCTGGCTGACCTCTCTGGGCTGTCCAACAATCTCTAACATAGGGGCTTACCTAAAAGCACTACCTCTAGTACATCTTCTTTTTCTTCTTTTTGAGAGATAGAACAAGCTTCCTGATGCAAGGGTAGGGTCAGAGAACATCTATCTGTGGGTGTCAGTTCCCTCCTCCTGCTATCTGCGTTCTAGGGAAGGAACCCAGGCCATCAGGCTTGTTGGCAAGCACTTTTACTGCTGAGCCATCTTGCCATTCCCTGAAAGCACAATCTCCTATAAAGAAGCACTGCTGTCTCTCCTGCTGACTTAGAGCCCACATTAACTCTCTCTCTCATTTCTTATAGATGTTGTAGAAAATACAGGGGTGTCTGTGCGTGCATGCGTGTACAACAATAGGTATGTAAAAATGCATTCACTGCTTGGAGCAGCTTCTTATACAGGTATGAATGTCAACTATGAAGAGGGAACAATTTCATTAGAAAATATAGGCCAAGTATTGAGGTACACATCTCTAAACTCAACATTTAAGAGTCCAGCAAGAAAAGGAATATAAGTTCAAGTCCAAACTAGGCTACATAGTAGTAAAAAATGAATACTGTGAGAAACACTCTTCAATCAGTTCCTGAAGCAGTCCTAGTGACACTCTGCTGACCCTGCAGGTCCTCTGCAAACTGTAATGGTGAGTGCTTGAGTGGGAGGAGGGTTCTAGCCAATCCTTCCTTTGAAGACAACAAAGTGTATCCATTAGAAGTGAGAAGTTACCAAATACAGTCTTTGAGCACTAGGACTCTGTTTCTCTGTTTTGCCTATGTATAAATACTGCAGCTCTTATAGACACTGTGAGAATCCTTGTTCCCAGCCAGTGTGCTCACCCAGGAACGCTTAAGTGATAAAACATCTACAAACTCTCAATGAATCCTAAAAGTGAGTTCTTTCTTTGGTATTTCAAAACCAAAATACTCCTAGACCTTAGAAGCCTTGGGTTTGCATAGCAAATACAACAAAACAAAAACATCAACTTGATCCAGCACTTTGAAACTCATCCATTCCCCATTTCCCCCTCACTATGTGAGTTTTACATCTGACCCCAAATGTAATAAGATCTTACTGCCAAGGCCTCTCAAGCAGCTAGGATTACAGGCAAGGACTATATCTTCTAACTTCCTTCCCCCAATTTGTTTTGTCTTGTTTCTTTTTGAGATTAAAAAAAAATCTCATTATGTAACCCAGGCTAACCCCAAACTCTGTCCTCCCAAATACATGAGGTTTCAGGTATATTCCACTGTCCTAAGCTCCTTTTCTTCTCCATTCTTGAAAGTGTATGAGCCTCTTGGGTTCTACACTTAGATGACAAAGCAAAGAGCAATAAGGACTTATTATATTAAATCATTCAGCTCTTCAAGATTATGTTTTTCCTAGGCTCTCTAGGTTTTACATTAAGATGATTTAATCAAGATGAAAGGGGGTATCTGGCTTACACAGAACCAAAACAAGCAAAAAACAAACAAACAAAAAACCTACTTCACTGAAGCATCTGAGGTACTTCTGAAGTATAGTGGGAATATGGAGAAGACCGTGCATAGCATGAAAACAGGAACTAAGTTGTGATAGCTGAATGAGAATGGTCTTCATAAGGCCATATAGTTTTGAGTGTTTGGTTACCACTCAGGAATTGTTTGAGAAGGATTAGGAGATGTGGACTTGTTAGAGGAACTGTGTCATTGGCGGAACAAAAGCCATTCCCAGTTAGTTCCCTCTCTGCCTGCAACCTGTGGATCAGAAAACTGGCCCTAAGAAGCTTATGCTTAGTCCCATCCACCCCACCTGGGAAGCGTCGTCTTACAAGAGGCCTTATACATGCTCTGTCTTTACCCACTGGTCAGTCATTAACTACCAGACAGCATTTACATACTGGCAGACACAACACCTTACCCCTCTAAAAACCAGGCTGTGCTATACCACCAAACCCCCTGGGGTATGCTTGCCTTCATATGATCAATGGAAAGTGGCAGACATCCCATACAAACTGCTAGATGTACCACATCAAGAGCAGTCAACAAGCCCACCTACCTACATCCTATCTGGTGCTGCATTCCCACCACCCCCTAAGCTCAGTCCTAAAGACATCTATAGACATTCTCAAGCTAATTAGAGCTGAAGAAACCACACAAAAACTATGCTAAAGTATCCACCTGAAACCAAAGCCAACAGAAAGTCTATCCAAACAAAAGTAGGAAACATTGCCAAGAATGTTTTAGTACGAAAGCCACTCTTGACAAAATTGGCAGAGACTACTAACCTACCAGATGCACAAAATACCAACATGGGGACACAAGAAACATAAAGAAATATGTTAACAAGACACTTCCAAAGGAACGCAAAAAACTTTTTTTAGAAAGTGCCAAAGAAAAGGAAATCAACAAACTGTCAAAAGATTTTACTGAGCGAAGAATTCAACAAATAAAAATCCTTTTTAAAAAATCAGGGCTAAGCCTAGCGGAGGTAGCGTATGCTTTTAATCCCAGCACTTGGGAGGCAGAGGCAGGCAGATTTCTGAGTTCAAGGCCAGCCTGGTCTACAGAATGAGTTCCAGGACAGCCAGGGCTATTCAGGAAAATACTGTCTTGGAAAAAAACAAACAAACAAACAAGCAAACAAACTCAGGGCTAAAAATACAGACACAGATGCTCACAGGGACCCCAATGGAAGAGTTAGGGGAAGGACTGAAGGAGCTGAAGGGGTTTACAACTCCACAGGAAGAACAACTGTATCAACCAACCAGACTCCCCAGAGCTCCCAGGGACTAAACCACCAACCAAAGAGTGCACATAGAAGGAACCATGGCTCAGGCTGCATAGGTAGCAAAGGACTGCCTCTGGTATCAGTGGGAGGGGAGGCCCTTGGTCCTGTGGAGGCTCGATGCCCTAGTGTAGGGGAATGCTAGAGCTCTGAGGCAGGAGTGGGTGGGTGGGTAAGCTCCCAAATAGAAGCAGGGGGGAGAGGAGATGGGATGGGGGTTTGCAGAGGGGAAACCAGGAAGGGGGATAATATTTAAAATGTAAATAAGTAAAATAACCATTAAAAAAACAGGGCTAGAGAATATAGCTCAGTGGCAGGACACTTACCTAGCATATCAGTAAGTAGTACCTCAAATTTTGGCATTGAAAACTCAATAAATAAAATACATTTGAGAGTTTCAATAGAAGAACCAATAGGAAGAATGCCTTACTTTGAAGATAGGTCTTTTGAAAATATCTAGTCAGACTTAAACCACAAACAAACAAAAGAAAGGAAGAAACAAAGACTTCCAGACTTAGAGACCATTAAGTAAGCAAGCATTCAGTTTGTGCTTAAAAGGATGAAAACATAGAAAATCTACTCAAAATAATAAAAATGTTATCACTGCTGTTGTTTTATTACTATTATTATTTTAAACTTTAAAAACAAAAAAACCTTCTCCAAAGCATTTAGTAGTCAAACTACCTAACATAGAGCCATGCTGGGGGATATAATTCAGTTAGCTCAGCAATAGGATGAAAATTAATTTGGTTAGCTCAACAACAGAGTATATGCTTAGTGGTTCAATCCCAGCACCAAACAAAGGACAACAGAGAAAATTCTCAAGAAATGAAGAAAAAGGTTCATCAGATAAAAGCTCTTGCTATGAAAATCAAACAATGTGATCAATCCCTGGAACCCACGTGTCTTAGTCAGGGTTTCTATTCCTGCACAAACATCATGACCAAGAAGCAAGCTGGGGAGGAATGGGTTTATTTAGCTTACTTCCACATTGCTGTTGATCACCAGAGGAAGTCAGGACTGGAACTCAACAGGTGAGTAAGCAGGAGCTGATGCAGAGGCCATGGGGGGATGTTCCTTACTGGCTTGCTTCTGGCTTGCTCAGCCTGCTCTCTTATAGAACCCAAGACTTCCAGTCCAGGGATGGCACCACCCACAAGGGGCAATTGAGAAAATACCCCACAGCTGGATCTCATGGAGGCACTTCCCCAACTGAAACTCCCTTCTCTGTGATAACTCCAGCCTGTGTCAAGTTGACACACAAAACCAGCCAGTACACCACGTAAAAGAACCAACTCCACAAACCATCCTCTGACCTTTCATATACACAGCAGCAAACAAACATACACACACACACACACACACACACACACACACACCAAACATACATATAACAATAATAATTTTTCATCAAAAAATAACAATGTGAGGGCTGGAGACACAGCACATTGGTAAAAGCACTTGTTACTCTGAAGGGCCCAAATTCAGTTCACAGTACTCAAATCCAGGGGCTCACCAATACCTTTAACTCCAGCTCCAAGGGTCCCAACACCTTCTTCTGGCCTCTGGGGAGAACCTGAACATACATGGCACTCACCCACAGACAAACACGTACACAGGAGTAAATAAAAAACAAGGGAAATTTTGAAGCTAGAGAAACAGGTTTGGTTCAAAGCACTCACATGACAGCTCCACCACTTGTCAACACCAGTTCCAGGAAATCCAATACCCTCTTCTGGCCTCCAGAGACAGCAAACACTCATAAACATAAAATTATATTTCAATAAAAATAAAAGCAGTGTTTATAGTGTCAACCTACATCAACAAAAACCGATTTCTGGAGCTAGAGCTATTTCAGCAGGTACGGCCACTTGCTGCTCTTGCAGAACACAGGTTTGGTTCCCAGCACCAACAATGTAGCTAGCTCACAATCATCCTTAACTCCAGTTCCGAAGATCTAACTCTTTCTTCTGACAATCACAGAACCAGGCACCTGGTGCACAGATATACTTGCAGGTCAAACACTCATACATGTAAAACAAATTTTTTAAAAAATTCAGGAAATTTCAAACAAGTATGCAATTTAAAGAACTAGCAAAGAACAAAACAACCCCAACTAGTAAAAGGAAAGAATAAAAAACAGAAACAACAAACAGATAGATACATGCCACAGATGTGATTGGAACTTAGAGTTACACAGCTCCATGGCAGAGAACTTACTTGTCTAGCAGACTTGAGGCCCTGAGTTTGTCTTCAAACACAGCAAATGATATTAACAAACATAGGATCACCTTTCTTGGCACATAAAGGTCTTGAAGTTGATAAATCTCTTTATGATTTAAAACAAGTCAAAAATTAAGGAAGGACAAAAGATATCAAAAGAACAGGGAACAAAAGCAAAAACTAACAAATGAGGCTGACTACATCAAAAAAAATAAAATAAAATTTCATTGTAACAAAGAAAACCACCAAAAATGAAAAACCCTACAAAATGGAAGAAAACAACGACAAACTATTCCCCTAACATAGTATTAATTCACATAAAACTCAAACATTTCAACTACAAATATTACAATTAAAAGTGGGCGGGCTGGAGAGAGGGCTCAGCAGTTAAGAGCACTGACTGCTCTTCCAGAGGTCCTATGTTCAATTCCCAGCAACCACATGGTGGCTCACAACCATCTGTAATGGAATCCGATGCCCTTTTCTGGTGTGTATGAAGACAGTTACAGTGTACTTACATACAAAAAAAAAAAAAAGTGGGCAAGTAGTTGGCTTGCAAGAACATGCCCACCCACAGTTCCAACACTTAAGAGGTTGAGGGGAAAATTTAATTCAAGGTCAGTCTGGGCTACAGAATGAAGCTTCATCTCAAAAATAAATATATAAACAAACCAATAAATAGGCAAATGTAAATACGTAATTCTCAGGAGGATTTACAAAAGCCAACACATGAAAAATACTCATAGTTCATCACTAGAGAAATGCAAATCAAAACCATGTGATTAAAAGAAAATAGGCCCAAATGAGGATGAGTTAAGGAATTAGTGATGGTAGTGTGGTAGTTACTTTTCTACTGCTGTGATCAAAGTAACTTACAAAAGGCTGTTGGCTTATGGTTCCAAAGAGGTAAGAATACATCACGGAAAAGAGACAAGGCAGTAAGTTGACAGGCATGGCGACAGGAACAGAAGCTACGATACTAATCACATCTTCAAAGGCAAACAAGAAGCAGAGGCAGTAAACTGGAAATGGGTGCTGCAAAAAGCCCACCCAGTGACATTCTTCCTCCAGCGAGGCTGTACACCTCCCCCAACAGCAGCACAGAGTAGGAGTCAAGCACTACACTATCTGGCCAATCAGGGACTTTAAATCATCACAGCAGGCATGCCAAGGACTGTATAATGCAGAGGATCCTGGGAAAACCAGAACTATAGTATAATCCCGCATACCCACTTCTAGGAATATATTTGAAGGGATTGAAATCAGCATGCTGAAGAAATACTCTGCACTTACATTTATGTATCTGTTTTAGTTATTAGGCTTTTGCTGCTATTCTGGTGTGTGTGTGTGTGTGTGTGTGTGTGTGTGTGTGTGTGTGTGTGTGTGTGTGTGTGTCTAAGACTGGTCTCACTGTGTAGCCCAGGTTGGCCTTGAAATCATTATACAAGACACAATCCCCCCAAAATTGTGCCCTTCTTACCTTCAACCTCCCTAGCACTGGGATTACAGGTCTGCTGACCACACTTCTTCACACCTTTATTGCACAATACTAACCCACAAAATCAATGTCCTATGTCTTATCAATAGGGAAAAATAGTAAATAGGCATAATGGAGTTGCCAAGGAGGTCAGAAGAGGGTGTCAGATCTTCAGGAACTAGAGGTACAGACAGTTGTGAATGGACTTGTTGGTTCTGGGAACTGAACCCAGGTCATCTGGAAGAGTAACCAGTGCTCTAAACCATAAAGTAAGCAGGGGGAATAAAACTACTCAGATATTAGTTGATTTAAAAATAAAAGGCAAGATTGGCAAGCCATAGAAAGAAAGCCCGTAGCAGCTTCCACAATTTCCACAATTTCCGCCTCTCCCAAGGAAATTTTTCCAATCCACTGTAATATGTTTCTGCAATAGAGCTGGAATGCTTTAAAGATGCCACACTGTGCCAAACTACTCTATTATTTGAGTTGATCTACACAACAACATGATTTAGTAATTGATTCAGAAACTGACTTGGAAATATGACAAAAATTTTGGAAGACTGATTAAACAAAAGAAAAAACATTTTAAGAAGCACCTACTCTTAAAAAATTTCCAAGCTAGGGACATAGCTCAGTGGGTAAAGTGCCTTCCTAGAAAGAACAAAGCCTTGAGTTCAAGATCAAGCACTGCACACACAAAGATGGCCCCACTTAAGGAAGTTGGAGGCAGAAGATCAGGTTCAATATTACCCTCAACTACAGAGTAAGTTCAAAACCAGCCTAAAACAAAATTTCCACACATTCTCACTGATATACTTTATTCAAATCATCTGAAGAAAAGCTGACATCACCCATACCATATTTATATACAATTTACAAATCACTAAAGATAATTTCAATAATAAATAAGAACCAAAGTTTTCAACAGAATTTTTGTTTGTTTTTGCTTTTCAAGATAGCATTTCTCTTGTTTGTCCTGGCTGTCTTGGAACTTGCTTTGTAGGCAAGACTGGCCTCACAAGAAATCACCTTGCTGCTCTGCTCCCAGGCAGTAGGACTAAAGACGTGCACCACTACACCAGGTTCAACAGACTTTTGTTGTTGGTGTTTTTTTTTTATTTGTTTGTTTTTGGGAGGTTTTTTTGGTTTTTTGTTTTGGTTTTGGTTTTGGTTTCGTTTGATTTTTCGAGACAGGGTTTCTCTGTGTAGCCCTGGCTGTCCTGAAACTCACTCTGTAGAGCAGGCTGATCTTGAACTCAGAAATCCACCTGCCTCTGCCTCCCAAGTACGGGGATTAAAGGCATACACCACCACTGCCCCGCTCAACAGATTTTTTAACTTGTAATTTTGTTTTAAGATAAGACTGTACTGTTGGAGGCCAGCCTGGTCTACAGAGTGAGTTCCAGGACAGCCAGGGCTACTCAGAGAAACCCTGTCTCGGAAAAAAAAGGAAAAAAAGAAAAAAAAAAAAAGACTGTACTACGTACCCCAGGTTAACTTCAAACCTGCAATTCTCCTGCCTCAGTCTGAGTTCTAGGATTTGGCAGTTTATTTAAACAAATAAAAAAAAACCAAGCCATACTAACCAACCAAAAGATAAATGAAGAAAAAAAAAAAAGCTTCTAATCTTTTCCAGATCAAAAAAGGAAGCACTCAGTGAGGCCTGGTGAGTACACCCTTCAATCCCCGTGCCTGGGAGGCAGAGACGGGAGGATGTTTTGTGAATCTGAGACCAGCCTGGTCTACCTAGTAAGTTTCAGCTCAACCAGGGCTGTACAGTGAGAACTTTTAACACACACACACAAAAGGGGAAGGGGTTAGAAGACTTAGAAAAACTTTACCAGGCAGTTTTCTGCTGTCTTGCACCACTGAACTCATTATAGGCAACCCAACACTGCTTTTATTAACTTTAAAGTTAAAAAAAAAATAAAAAGCTCTAACTCTACAAAAAGGAAAGTGATTTTTACAATGTGTTTAACACGAGCAGACTGAAAAGCTGATTCTTGACAAAATGTAAAAGTGTTACTGTTTTAACACCCAGTCAAGAACATTTAGTTAGCTTATTACATTGAGTTACATGATAAGCCCTCCAAGCTTCCACCAAACCATTACAATATCCCCCAGAGAGTCATTCTTTTTACCAAATAAGTCAAAGAAAATAAATTCTAACAGTAAAACCTGAAAGGCAGCCATCCATTGTCTTTTCCCTTAGGTCCTGAAAGGCAGCCATCCATTGTCTTTTCCCTTAGGTGCTGAGGATCCAACCTTTCTCTGTCCACCATAGAGCTACATCCTTAGCACCATCATATACTTCTTAGGGAGCTACAGGACTCAACTACAAAGACAATTTATTTGGTTAATGCTACTAATACATAGAATCTGAAAAATACAAAATAAAAGGTCATATGCCAGGAATCCCAGCTATTCAGGAGGCTGAATCAGGAGATGGAAGATCACATTAGAACATAATTTGGGGGCAGTGGTTGCACACGCCTTTAATCCCAGCACTTGGGAGGCAGAGGCAGGTGGATTTCTGAGTTCAAGGCCAGCCTGGTCTACAGAGTGGGTTCCAGGACAGCCAGGACTATACAAAGAAACCCTGTCTTGAAAACAAACAAACAAAAAAACCACACATACACACAAAAAAGGCTAGATTCCAGGGTTTCAACAATGTTCCATGATATCATGACATCAATCCATATAACATTAAAAAGCAAGGGAAAGGAAAAAGTCAGCTGGGGAAAAAGGATGTTTAAGAAAAAAGCACAGCAATAAATACATATGCAAATGCCATCACAAAACCCATCACTTTGTACGCTAACTTGAAAAGAAAGGAGGCGGGGGCAAAAAAAAGACTCAGTTTAACATAAGTAACAGTAATGTTTGACAACCTTTACTCAAAAAACAAAATTAAATTTCTGGGGGTTGGAAAGATGGCTCCGGTTAAATGTAAGTACGGTTCTTGCAAAAGACCCAAGGTTGATTCCCAGCAACTGTATCAGGAGGCTCATAGCTACCTGAAAGTCCAGTTTCACCAAATCTGACACTTTCTTCTGGCATCCCTTTTCAGGTACCTGCCTCTTGTGCATATACCATGCCCTCAACATACATACACACACTTTTTAAAAATATTTAGCTACATGTAAAAAACGTAACTCTGGCTAGGTGTTGAGATACCTCTGCAGGTAAAGGTACCTGCTACCAGGCCTTAAAAACCTGAGTTCACTTCATGGGACCTATGTGATGGACAGAGAACTGACACCTCACAAGCAGTCCTGACTGGTTGTGGGCCATAAACACATTGCCCACCCCATCCCACCCCCATACATACACTCAGACAAAAGTAAACAGAAATGTAATAACCAATCTTAAAAAAAAAAAATAGAACTTTAGACTGATGATATGCCTCAGTGGTTTATGAGAAGCCATGGGTCTGACCCCAAAACTGAGGGAAAGCAAAAGAGACAGGAGAGGGAAAGAGAATAGAGGGGTGGGGAACGAAGGAAGAAGGAAGAAGGAAAGCTCAACAAACTTTTGCTTTGCTACTTAGTAATTTGCAGAGAATTTTTTCTGCATTAGGATAGATGGCTCAGTGGTTAAGAATTCTTGCAGAGGAGCTCTGTTCTGTTCCCAGAACCCACACCACATGTCATGCTTATATGTAGGCAAAACACGCAAAATACATAAAATAAAAATAAACCCTTGAAAGACTGAAATCTAGACGAAAGATATTACTAGTGTCTAACAGTGAAAAATATGTTCAAAGTATTATTTTAAGATCAGCACGGGCAGAACACATTTGAGAACCTCCAGGCAGAAAATCCAGTTAGAGCTAGTGAGCAGTTCAGAAACAGAAATTAAAAACAATATATAAAAATACAAAGGTAAGCCAGGCAGTGGTGGCACATGCCTTTAATCCCAGCACTTGGGAGGCAGAAGCAGGATTTCTGGATTCGAGGTCAGCCTGGTCGACAGCATGGGTTCCAGGACAGCCAGGGCTATACAGATAAACCCTGTCTCAAAAAACCAAAAAAAAACCAAAACAAAACAAAACAAAACAAAAGATTTTTTTTTTTTTTTTTTAAGAAAACGACTACAATGTTAAAGTTTCGGTTTATGTCTGGGTTACTGAAAGCATGTTAAGTAATGTATCACCAATGAAAGACTGCACATGGCAACAGTGGTAAAGGGAAGACTTTCAAGTTCTATTTCCCAGATAGGTTAAAGTGAGAATTATCTGGGCCTGTCAAATTGTCTTCAAACTGTTGGATTTATTAAATGTTCAGTTCAAGTTTCCTCCATTTTTACTTAACAATGAAATAATCATTTGATTTTCTGACGTTGAAAACCATGCATTCTTTCATATTACCAGGGTTAATTCATTTTTTTTAAGTTTTTCTGAGAAGGAATTTATTTACAGCAATAATCACATCAAGCCTTGAACTCTAGAACAAAGTTCTCAAACTATGAAAATCAGCAACATAAACTATCACTCAGTGTTTAATAAAGCAATACATTAACATGTCAACTCATGTACATGGATCTGTAGGGCTTGGAAAACCTAAACAAAAAATGCTTGATAGGGAGGCAAGTCTTTTCAAACTTAATGCTCATACATACACCTGAGACATCAACGCAATGCACACTTAAGTTATTCTAGCCAATTCCCACAGACGTTTTTCCCAGAGAAAGCACCAAATGTGGCCACGATGAAAAAAGCACTAATCAACCAACGCATATGCTCCGACTTACTATCAACGATGTGAATAGAATGTCTATTTAAAAACAAGACTGAAAACCATCAATCAAAACTTTCTTCTTGGACTACTTCTCTGTTCGTGTGGTGACGTCGCTAGAGGCTGAAAGCACACAACTGATTCCAGGTGCTGAAGAAATCTTGGAGGCTGATTGATCATCATCAAGCTACCAAAGTGTTCATTTTGAAAATGAACACTTCTTGCAACACTTGACCCGTGGTTTTTTTTTTTTTTTTTTGGCTGAGCCCGGGATTCTCACTGCTCCCCACCCAAGATGGGATCAGGAAGTTTTCTTCATCTCGTTCTTTCCTAACTCCTATGGATTCTTACCTAACTAAGGGGCAGTATTTTCTCTGGGTGACTTCAGCTCGGCTCGACAATAACCGAGCGGCGATGTTACGGTCCTCAACCCTGAACAAAAAAAAAAAAAAAAAAAAGCTTCCTTCCAACCCAGCTGTTAACACTGAACCGAACTACCACGGAGACCCGTGCGAGAAACAGTACGAAACCAACCCAGCCGACTGTTGTTCCTGGACCTACCCCACCGCAACTGCCCCGGGACACCCACATCTCTCCTGCTCCGGAACGGGAGGGAGGGCGCGCCCCGAGGCTTCCTCAGGCTGGCGGCTGGAGGTGAGAGCGCCCTTCCTGCCAGCCGCGTCCCTACCGTCCCGGCCTCGGACACCAACATAAACCCCGACAGGGCTTCCTGGGGAGAACCGCCCAGGCGGCATGCCGCACACTTGCCTGCCCGCCTCCCCGAGCGGCGCTAGCAGCTCAGGCCAGAGGCCGCGGGGTCACCGGGCTGCACCGGGGACACCCGAGCTCCGCCGAGCCGCCTCCCCGCCCCCTCCGCTCCGCTCGGCCGCCAGCAGACGGCGCCCCCGGGCTGACTTCGCCGTGGAAGAGGAAGCGACCAGAGACTAGCAGGCAGAGCGGACGGACCGGGAGACCGGAAGGACTGTGCGTGTGTCCGCACGCGGGCGAGGCCGTCTCACCTTCCCTCCGCCGAGCCCGCGGCTCCAGTCACCCGAGGACCGCACCGGGACGCCACCGCGGCTGCACGGATGCCGTTACCGCACGAGGCCTGCGCTGCGCCGCCGCGTAGCTCTCAGGGAGGGGCGGGGCGCGCGCGACCGGTGGGCGGGCCGTTGCGGGCAGGAAACCCGCTCCACGCCCAATCTAATAGGCTCCATCGCCTCCAGAGCCCGCCCCCGACGCTTCAGCGGAATGCGCCGCTCCGGGATTGGGCGAGCGGGCTTGTCCATCCAGCGCGGCGCTGAGTGTTCTGTGAGCTGAGACTGCGCGGCCTTCGACAGTAGGTGAGGAGCGCTGGGCCCCACCGCCCCGTTCTCCCTTAGTTTCCTCATCAGTGGCTGGTTACTTTCCGCCTCTCCCAGTGCTACTGAAACCTGTCATTGTAATCGCTCATTAATGTCGAACAGCGGTTCCCGAGTTCAACCCAACCTACAATGGTTCCTGCATCTGAAAGGGCCGACCAGCTACAGATCTTAGGGACAGGGAGCGACAAAGAAAATCAAGCCTCGGAGAAAAATGTAAGATGCTTGCTCATGAAAGCCACAACCAAAATAAGCTTTGTGAGCAACTTCCGAGGGCCCCGGCGCGTGGGTAGCCTTCAACTCTCGGCTCCCAGTCCTGTGGAAAGGACAGTTACCTTTGCCCTTGGGCTAAGCACCGCCGTGGTACAGTCCCAGCCACCTGCCAAGGCATCAGTAAATCGGTTCTCCTTCCTGACTAGCCCTACAGCCACCCATAACCTGCCTCACTATTTCCCAACCACCTTTGTTGCTTAGTGTAGGTGTGGCACCTACAAGGAACACTCTAGGTTAGGTAATTTTATTGAAACATGAGTTTTTTGCCTCCAGCGTAGCTGCACCCATATACCTAGATTGCAAAGTCTATTAAATGAGGAACTGTTTCAGTGTTCACCCACGCCTACTCCGTGCCTAGCAGATCATCGTCAATAATCGAGGAATTAATGCATCTTCCTTCCACCTTTTAAAAAGTCATTTTTATTTTTTGTGTGTTCGAGTGTTTGGTGTACATGTATACTTATGCATCGTGGACCTGCTGCCCCTAGAGGCCAAAAAAGGGTATAGGATCCTCTGGAACTGGAGTTACAGATGGTTTTGAACCACCCCGTGGGTGCTGGGAATCAAACTCAGGTCCCTTGGAAGAGCAGCGCTCTTAATCACTGAACCTCCAGCCCCTTCCTTTCACTATAATACAGGCTCTACCTGTAAATCCTAAAAAATTATTTTCTGCTTTCAACTTAATTGCATGTTAATAAATATATGGGTGACCTGCCCTAGGTAAAATGCAAATTACCTGTAGCCCCCTTTTATCCTAAGTTTAGTTGAGAAAAGTAGACCATAAAACTAGGCAAAGGATACTCTGCCTATATTCTATTGTTAGCATCAAAAATAAGTACTGCAAATTATATATTAAAAACATCCATTCCGAAGAGAAGAGAATGGTACATGCCTTTAATCCCAGCACTCACTCGGGAGGCAGAAGCAGCTGGACCGAGGCCAGCCTTATATAAAGAGTGAGTTCCAGGACAGCCAGGGCTACACAGAGGAACCCTGTCGAAAAACAAAAACACAAAAACAAAGAAAAAAAACCTATAGTCTACTACACCTACAGAGACAGGTTCAAGTTCTGCAAGTTCAAGGCCAGCCTGGTTTATGTAGCAAATTCCAGGACAGTCGAGGCTACATAGAGAGATTCTATCTCAAAAGCAAAAAACATACAGGCAGCTCACTCCCCCGTTAACTCCAAAGGAGGATATTTGAGATAATAAAGCAAGGAAATAGAAACCCTCCATAAATTTTTTTAAATTTATTTATTTTATGTGTATGAGAACACTGTAGTTGTACAGATGGCCAAGAGCCATCATGTGTATGGCTGCTGAGAATTGAATTCAGGACCTCTGCCGGCCTACTCGCTCTGTCCCCATTTGCTCCAGCCCCAACTAGCTCCAGTGTAATTCACTGTAGCTGTCTTCAGACACACCAGAAGAGGGCATCAGATTTCATTGTGGGTGGTTGTGAGCCACCATGTGGTTGCTGGGATCCGAACTCAGGACCTTCAGAAGAGCAGTCAGTGCTCTTACCCGCTGAGCCATCTCTCCAGCCCCGAACCCTCCATATCTTAAGACCTTTCCCAGGAAACTATGGACAGATTCTGTAGTTAGAATGGCCTAGTTTAGTGACCCTATCATACAGGAATGTTTAGGAGGAAGAAAATCCTACCTATCAGTTATCATGAAGTTATCACAGACTTGATAGGGAAGTGTAAAAATTAATGGGCCCTACTAAATAAATTTAACTTCTGGATTTAGTATGGTTATGCTGTTATAGGAAAGAGTCTACTTTGTATGGTAGGTGCTAAAATAGGCACTGCAGATCTTGAGTCCACACCAGTGTCAGATATTGAAATTTAAACCAACCTGTATTATTTCTATGCTAAACACATGAACAGTTGTATTTAGGGACAGGTGGGTGGGCATTAAGCCACAATGAGGGGAAATGTGTAGTAAGACTATTTGGGCAAAAAGAAGGGTCTGGGAGGGAGTTTCCTCATATAAAGACATTAAGCAATTGTAGTATGTTGATGGAGCAGACAGTGGCTAGATTTGAAGCAATGGGTTAGGAAAGCTCAGGTCCTTAGAGTTTATCCCACAGGAAATGAGAAGTCGCTAAAGAGTTGTTTGTTTGTCAGTACTTTTTCAGTAGATCATTCTGATGTTTTCTAACTTTTGTTTCTGCTGAGAAGCAAGTTGCAATTCTTTAAAAAAACAAAAAACAAAAATCAACTTCCTTTTATCCATGTTGGATGTTTTGCTTACATGCAGTTCCCTCAGAGACCAGAAGAGGGTACCAAATTCCAGAACTGAAATAGCAGACAGTTGTTAACTGCATGTGGGTGCTAGGAACCCAACCTGGGTCCTCTGAAATAGCAACAAGTGCACTTGATGGAGGAATCATCTCTCCAACCCTATATTGTAGTCTTTGAAATGTTTTATTTATTAATATTTATTTGTTTGGTATGTGTGTATGCGTGTGCATGTGCATGTTCCAAGGATACAGCTTGGGTTGTCTGGATTGGTGACAGAGCCCTTACCCAGTGAGCCATCTCTCTGGCCCTGTAGCTCTTGTCATTGCTGTTCTTTGCATTTGTCTTTTTGCTCTGGTTATTTTTAAGATTCTACAACTTATCTTCATCAGCAAAAATCCATCACTGAGTTGTACTGTTTTTTGATGTCCTTTTCTATTTATCCTACTGGATGTTCATCTAGTTCTCCAGATGTCCGAGTTGCTGGTGTTTAATTTCTGTCCTGAATCAAATTTGAAAACATTCTGATTAATATTTCTTCAAAATGTTCTGTTTTATTTTCTCTCCTCTTCTAAAGACCACAGTGACAGGAGCTGAACTATGACCCTGAAGGGACATTGTACAGCATTAAAAAAAGGCTAAAACTGTAGGCATAATGTTTTTACACACTGTGTTATTCAAATGCTGATTTCTCTGCCCTCATATCTTGTTTCAATCCAGACACAGCATTGTACCAAGAATCTTCTGTCTCAGGTTTGTGTAAACAGTTCTTATTCTGTGCCTTGTCAATAAATGCTGACCACCCAATGGCTGGGCAGACTAGAGAATCCCACCCACCAGTCAGAGGAAGGAGAGAAGGAGATTCAGATCACCAGTGGGTTGGAGAAATTGGAGCCATGGAGAAGGGGTCTGAAGAGCTGGGTCAATATCATGGGATGGGGCTGGGAGGTGGCCACATTAGCATAAAGTTTAAGATAGATCATTTAGCTATGGATAATGAGGTATAGTTTTAAATGAATCTTGATTTCTCTGTGAAGTTATTAGGGACTAGCGTAAGGTAAATAAATACAGCCACTGAATTAATTCACTGCCACATTTATATTAAAGAAACTTCATTTACATTAAGACATAGAAAAGGGAGAACAGGGTAGACTATACTGTTGTCTAATCATATTTTGACATAAGGGATTGAGCAAGGGAGTTTCCATTGATCAGGATTGGAGTTGGACCCTGGGCCTGGGAACATGAACTTGTTTGACCCTGCCAACAAGATGCAGAAGTTGTCCTTGAGAAGTCTGTACTCAGGCAACTGTTTCCTTATAGCAGAAGCTGGTCAGCTATTGGGAATCCTCAGCTCCCCTAAGGCCTGGGACCTAGAATTTAATTTCTCCCTATAATTGAATGGAGTCTGAAAATGAAAAGGTTATACTTAAAATAAATTTCTTTTGCTTGTTCCCAACAATGTCTATGCACATTCACAACAGGTTGCACCCAAGATTTCATGTGTGCTGCCCAGGATCTTGCTAAATTTCCCAAGATGGCCTCAAATTTAGGAGCATCCTGCCTCAGCTTTCTAAGACACTAAGATTTCAGGCTTATACCTCAATGTCCGGCACAGTTTGCATAATGTCTATTGATAACTGATGTCCAGGAATCCCTGATAATCTAAGTGCCAACATTTCCCGAAGCTGGCCACTTTAGGAATGGCTTTGGATTTGTCTAGAGATGATTTAGAAACATTTTACTCAGAAAAACAGAAATCACAAGATGTCACAATGGAGGAGCCTTAGGATTATGTGTTAATTGGCTAAAAATCTGATGCCAGGTTTGGTGGCTGATGCCTGTCATCCCATCACTGGGAAAGCTGACACAGGAAGGATCACCCCAAGTGCAAAGCCAGCATGGGCATAGAGTGAGACACTGTGTCAAAGGGTCACAAAATAAATAATAAAATAAAATGCAGGGAGGGGCCAGAGATGACACTGAGGTAACCCGAAGGAAATTGCTTTGTGGATCAGCAACCACCCCTCGGGCTTAGTGAAAAGGGAGATCAAGTTTGACTATCGGACTTTGAGCAGAGAGGCATGACCGGCTGGGATATAGCTCAGACCTCCAGGAGGAGGCTCTCCAGTTGGCTCTTCTGCTGCTCAGGGAATGATGTGTGGGCATGGGTTAGAGGATGGAATAATGCCAAAAGTAATGTAAGGATAAAACTAAGTCCTGCTGATTGTTGCAGCAAGTGATAAGGCAAATGGAAAGAGGGGGACCCTCTCCTGCCATCTGCTCTCCCTCTGTTGGCTTGCTTGCTTTGTCAATTATGTATGAATGTATTATGTATGTATGTATGTATGCATGTATGTATGTATATGTTTGTTTGTTTATTTGCAGTACTGGGTGTTAAACAAGGTCCTCAGTTTTTGCCTTCTAATCTCCTAACTTGTTTGCTTTTATTTATTTATTTATTTATTCATTTATTTATTTGCAATACTGGGATTGAACCTAAAGCAGCTTGCTGCATAGTATGTAAGTGCTCTGCTGTTGAGCTGTATCCCCAGTAGACCTTCTCCTTCTTGAAAACAGGTCCAAGTAAGTTGCCAAAGCTAACCCTGAACTTTGTGATCCACCTGCCACAGCCTCCCACGTAGCTAGAAATACAGTCCTGTGCCATCAGACTTAGCCCCTCTGTCATGTCCTTTGTAGGCAGATGTGGAGAGCCACTTTGAGCCGTGCCCCGAGATGGAGCTGGCTTCCGCCATCCCGAGAGAGCAAGCGGTCTCGTAAACAAAGCCCTTATTTGGCTATGCTCGCTGCCCTTGGTTGCTTCCGCATTTGATGACCTATCCGCTTTTGCCATGTGGCCCATTGGGATTGGCTAAGCTTGGGAGTGCTTAATGGCCGAGGGCGTTGCCCTTGGTGCTGAAGACTGTTAAAGGTTCCTGAATAAACTGCTAAAAGAAGAGCTCGTGGGTCGTGTCTTTCTTGCTGGTCAAGGCAGATGCGATAAGTGGAGGCCCAAACGGGGAACTCACTCCTCTTTCACTCGAGGAGACTCAGACCTTTTTGCAGTCAGGGCAGCCGGTTGGTAAGTTCACAGGTAAGTTGGGGCAATAAGGACCTCAGAAGTAGAGGCAATAAGGACCTCGGAAGTTGGGGCAATAAGGACCTCGGAAGTAGAGGCTATAAGGACTCCGAGAAGGAGCGATAAAGTTTCGCAGAGTAACAAAACAAAAGTAAAACAAAAGTGAAGATGGGCGCCTCGCAATCGCACCCAATTTTTCTGGCTCTTCAAGAGCTGTTATTGTCAAAAAATTTAGAAATTAAGAAGAGCACACCGGAGAGGTTCCTTAGTGAGTATGACACTGCTGCCCCTTGGTTCACAGTGTCTGGGAACCTCACCCTTTCATGCTGGGATAAGCTAGGGAAGGATCTAGATTTCTCCTGGGACCAGGGTATTTTAAAAGCAGGGGTAAGATCTGTGTGGAAACTCGTTAGGAGGTGTTTAGAGGATCAGCGCTGTTATAAGGCCATGGAAGAGGGGAAAGCCGCATTAGTGCAGCTGAAGGAAGAGCGATCTGTGAAGTCAGAGAAGGGAGCTTCAGATACCGAGTGGTCCGATAAAGATGAGGAATTACAGGTTTTGATTGAGAAGATTGAGAGAAGCTCTATTAAAGAGAAGCGCAGGAAGAAGGGCCCTGTCCAACAAGGGCTACTGCTCTTGTCATCTTTGCCAGCCTCCTGGCCCATAATTGTAATTGATATTAAGAATTGTTTTTTCTCCATTCCATTATGTCAACAAGATAGTGAAAGATTTGCCTTTACGGTTCCTTCTTGTAATCATAAGGAGCCAGATCAAAGGTACGAGTGGGTAGTTTTACCTCAAGGAATGGCCAATAGTCCCACCATGTGTCAACTATTTGTGGGTGAGGCTCTTGCCCTGTTAAGGCAGGAATATCCAGGTGTGAGATACGTTCATTATATGGATGACATCTTGCTAGCTGCCAAATCTGAGGAGAACTTAAATAGGGCTTATATAGAGTTAATAAAATTATTAAAGAAAAGAGGATTATTTGTAGCACCCGAGAAAGTTCAGAAAGATGAAGTTGTTAATTATTTTGGTGCTAAAGTTCAAAGTACGCAAATTATTCCTCAAAAAGTAGAATTAAGAAAGGATAAATTGAGAACATTGAATGATTTTCAAAAGTTGTTAGGGGATATTAATTGGGTACGTTGTTATTTAAAATTGCCCAATTTGATTTGAAGCCTTTGTATAATATTTCGGTAGGGGATTCTGCCCTTGATTCTTCCAGATTGTTAACTGAAGATGCCAGAAAAGCCTTACAAAAGGTTGAAGAGAGATTACAGAGTGCCTTTTTGAAGAGATGGGATGAGAATCAGTCCATTTTGTTGTGTATTCTTCCTACCTATTATCAGCCCATGGGAATTTTGTGGCAGGATATATGGATATATCCAAAAGTGTCTCCTGCAAAATCTATTGAGCATTATCCTACTGTAGCTGCAAGTTTGGCACAGACCGGAGTACAGCAATGTTTACAGTTTTTTGGGGTATCCCTAACTACTATTATTGTCCCATATTCTGTTCATCAGGTTAAAGTTTTGTGTGGTACCATTGATGATTGGG
>NW_022196906.1:94174908-94181162 GCF_008632895.1 Mastomys coucha
GATTGTCCTCAATGTATAATCCATCATCATCCCCCTGGCATGGGTGTCAATCCACGGGGCTTATCCCCACTTAAGATCTGGCAGGTGGATGTGACACATGTTTCTGAATTTGGAACTTTAAAATATGTTCACGTATCTGTAGATACGTGTTCTGGGATCATTCATGCCACCCTTTTGAGTGGAGAAAATGCATGCAATGTCATCTTGCATTGCCTAGAGGCATGGGCTGCTTGGGGCAAACCCCAGCAGCTAAAAATAGATAATGGACCTGCCTATACAGCTCAAACTTTTATGTCCTTTTGTAAACAGATGGAAGTTCATGTCTCCCATGGCTTGCCATATAATCCTCAAGGGCAAGGAATTGTGGAGCGTGTTCATCACACCTTGAAGGAGCTTTTACAAAAACAAAAAGGGGGAATTGACCAAGACCATACCCCAAAAGACAGAATAGCCCTTGCCCTTTTTACCTTAAATTTTTAAAATTTGGATGTGGATGGCCTTTCTGCTGCGGATCGTCATCAGTGCAGCAGAGGTTCCTTGAAGGGATTTGTGAAGTGGAAGGATGTGATTACGGGCATATGGCATGGTCCTGATCCAGTGTTGGTGTGGGCGAGAGGATCTGTTTGTGTTTTTCCCCAGGATCGTTTGGAGCCTCTGTGGGTTCCTGAATGACTGACACGGAAGTGTGCCACACAAAATTAAAAGATCGTGCCTGAAGGTTCTGTGCGTCCTCCTGCTCCTGTTCCTGATGGAGAGCCAAGCGGAACCGAGGAAATTGGTCGGTGAATTTTGAGGATCTGATGGATCAACTGAGATTGTCCATGGCTGCAGTCAATTCCACACGGGTGGATGTTGGGTTAGCCTCTGGCTTGTCATCTTGGATCTTCACAGCCATGAATAATTTGAAAGAATGGGTGGGCATAGGGGCTATGGTTGGTCTTCTATTGCTGGTCTGCCTTGTGGGCCTGTGGTGTATTTACAGGATCAGGTTCACTCAAAGGCGGGATGCAGCCATGATTGTGCAGGCATTTATGGTCATTGAAGCAGGACAGTCTCCCCAGGCATGGCTGGCAGTCATGCAAAAATGATTGTCAAGTTCAGGCTGCAAGGTGAAGCACTGCACTCCGAGTCAGCTTCTAGCAGCCCCGAGAAGAGCATGTCTGATTGCATGTGAGTACAATGTCCCTGTTTCCAGCATCAGAGATCAGACCTCTACTCTTGCCTGTTTTGTTTAAAAACTAAAGGGGGAACTGTGGAGAGCCGCTTTGAGACGCGCCCCGAGATGGCGCTGGCTTCCAGCGAGCGGTCTTGCTTCCGCATTTGGTGACCTATCTGCTTTTGCCACGTGGCCCATTGGGATTGGCTAAGCTTGGGAGTGCTTAACGGCAGAGGGTGTTGCCCTTGGTGCTGAAGACTGTTGAAGGCTCCTGAATAAACTGCTAAAAGAAGAGCTCGTGGGTCGCATCTTTCTTGCTGGTCGAGGCAGACACGATAGGCAGAACCCTGGGAGAGGTACTGGCTAGCATCAGAAGAATGAAATGTGTGGGGCTGAGCCTTAGCATCATGTAGGAAAGTATAGAAGGGAGCTGAGACAATACCTTAATAATCAGCATCACACCAGCATAGGGGTGAGCAGGATGAATAGCAGCCAGATTAGACTCAAATTGATACTACCTGGTATGCTGTTACAGACCTGAGGTCCCTTTGAAGAGATTCTCAGGATACCATATCAGTTTTCTGCTGTATCATTATTACTGCTAGTATTAAAGTTTTAATTATATTTCTTTATTCTTGAGAATTTCCTACATGTATACAATAAAATACTATCATATCTGTATCCATTTCCCTCCTCTAACTCCCTATATGCCCCCAACATGTTCTACTCCCAACTTAGTGACTTTTTAAATTTTGTTTTGTTTTGTTTGAGACAGGGTTTCTCTGTGTAGCCCTGGCTGTCCTAGAAGTGACTTAAAAAAAAAAAAATTAACCCATTAAGTCCAATTAGTGCTGTCTATAGTGAGGGAGGGGAACCTGGAACACAGAAACACACCAGTAGGAACATCCTCAAAAAAGTCTTCTCCCTCAGCAGGCACCAGTGCCACCAGCTCAGTAAGGCCTGAGTCCTGAAGAGCCCTCCCGCTGTGCTGCAAGTGCTGAGCTTCACCTGGAGCAGACCTTGAGTTTGTAACCACGGCTACTTTGAGTTCATCAGTCAATAGACATGTCCGTGTTTTTTTTTTAAAGTAGTATGTCTGCTTTATTTAAAAACTTACCATAGACTCATAAATAGGAACAGCTATGATAAAGATTTGCATAAAAGAAGATAAAGAGACTCGTCCAAACATTAGCTCTCACATCATCAGGTAAATGGTATGGATTACTGACTATAGGTAGCTGGTGAGAAACCATTGTACCCGCCACTTATTCTCTATTCAGTGTTGTAGCCTACTGGGGGAAGACAGATTTCCCAGTCTCTAGTCTAGACTCTCTCCCTGTTACTGAAATCCAGTTTTTCTTTGCTCCCCTTCTCATACCTTTTGGGACCTCTTGGATTTTTAGTGGAAAATTAAATTTTAGCTAAGTGTTCAACATTTTATCCTATCGTATGATTTTCATGAATGAATATTTTTGAATATTGAAGGATGTTTGTTGCACATTTGTAGAACATTAAGAATAAACACTTTTGAAACCAGGCAGTGGTGGTGCACGTCTTTAATCCCAGCACTTGGGAGGCAGAGACAGGCGGATTTCTGAGTTCGAGGCTAGCCTGGTCTACAAAGTGAGTTCCAGGACAGTCGGGGCTACACAGAGAAATCCTGTCTCGAAAAACCAAAAAAAAAAAAAAAAGAATAAACACTTTTGCCAGTTATAGGGACACACACCTTTAATGCCAGCACTTAGAAGACAGAGGCAGGCAGATCTCTGTAAATTGAAAACCAGTCTTGTCTACATAGCTCCAGGACAGCCAGGACTACATAAAGAAACCTGGTCTCCAAAAGAAGACAAAAACATTTTCAAGTTTAGAAGTTTATGACCACATAAATTCAATCTGAGCTCTGAGTCTTATGTCTCTAGTGATGGAGAATAATTCTCCTCTACCACAATTACCTTTTACTAATAATTGTAAAGACACAAAGCTCATGACATATTTCATCTATTTAATATTTATTCTTTAATATATTAATCTGGTATTTTTTCTGCATCTGCATAATTATTTATACTATATAGCACTCTATCAATAATATAACACAAAAGACATCTACAGGTAAATATTAAAATGGCAGTGTACTAAACATTAACAAGATGATAATAATAACCAGATATTCATTTAATGGGAGAGTCCAGTATTTCCTGATAATCTTCCCTCCTTACATTCCTCCAGTAAAGTTTATAGCCAGCAAGGACAAATACACTAGTCATAATGATCACCCCTCCAAAAACATCGTAAACACTAGGAAATATGTGTAACACTAGAAGCTGTAAGACCATAGCTACCACAATCTCCAGGTGCTGTACTGTGCTAACCAACGCTGGGTGGAATTTGTCCAAGGCGTAATAAACGCCCAAGAACGCTGCAGTAGAGCATATGCAGATAGCAATGAGGTAGCTCCAGGTTTCTCCATCTAAAGGAATGATGGGTTCTTGAAGGACAAACATAGTAGATAATCCCCAGATTGTTCCAGTCCAGCCAAAGGTGAACAGTGCAGTCCACATGCTGACCTTCTCCCTGATGGATCTGTACACTATCATCGAAAGGGCCGTGGTCAGCCCAGCCATCACAGTCATTGTATACCCAAAGGCTTCTTTCCAGGCGTTTAGCAGAGAATTGTCCTCATCAGCGATGTTGGGGATCATGACTAGACAAACACCTAAGATGCTGCAAACCACTGTAACCACGTCAACATACGCCATTTTCTCATCTACAAGCAGAAAGGCTAAAATGGCACTGAAAACGGTGGTGGTGGCTCTCCACATCGTGGTCCCATTGCTCGGAGGGACTATTGAAAAGGAGGTATAAGCACAGGTGATGGAAATAACATTGCATACTCCATAAAAGAAAAGCCGTAGTCTGTATCCGCTGGGCCCAAAGGGAGCTTCCTGGTGATAACACACAACTATCACAGATAAGACCTGCAAGACGGACCGGACAAAAATCAGCTCTAAGGAAGGAACTTTAGAACGGTCAGAAACAAGCCTGGTGATGAGAGCCACGCATCCATGCGCCAACGCAGACCCAAACAGCACTAGCCACATTTTTCGAGACTGAAAAATGTTTTTTTCTGCAAAGCTCTGGAACTGTCCCATGCCACTGGCTCGTGGGTCTTCTGATCTTGAAGGCTGAGTGTCCATGGTTCCAAACAGAGTTCTTCCTTTTCTTCTCATTTCACTCAGCAGACTTTTCTTTGGGTTTTCTTCCATAAATCTACCATAGTCTTCGTTGATTTCTTCATACCCATCATCCCCAGGTTGGGGATAATGAGAGGTATACTTCACCATGACTGTGTTGGGATGGATTTTCACCCGTTTTTTAATTGGATATTTTTTGGATGGAGAAGTATCCATTCCTTCAGATAACAAATCCTATTTAAAGAAAAGAAGAAGAAAAGAAAAACAAGCATGTTCATTCCATTGAAAATTGCATCTCTGTTTTACAAATATATACTAAGCCAATGATGAAAGGTAGAGATTATAACAAAAGTCTGGAAAATATAATAGGAAAAGATGATATAGCATGTTCATTATCATATACATGAAGCCCAACTGAATTTCCCATCCCTTATCACCTGGTTGTAATTATCATGTCTGTTGGAAACCTGTCCCAAAGTCTCATTCTGTTTGTTTTGTTCCATTTGGCTCTTTGGCTTGCTTGCTTGCTTGGTTAATTGGGTTTTTTTGAAATAGGGTCTCATGTAGTCCATAATATCCTTGAATTCCTGGTCCTTTTGCCTCCACCACCCAACAGCAAGGGCTAGAGGCATCTACCATATAACCCACCTTAAAAGAAAAACAAAAAATAAAAAGCAACTTCAGTTACACTGACTATGTTCTAAATTGCAAATACATAAACCTGAAGTATTTTAAGGGTTTTTTTTTAAGTGTGTGTGTGTGTGTGTGTGTGTGTGTGTGTGCACACGCATGCACAGATATCCTCACAAATCTGGGTCCTTTGAAAGAGCAGGAAGTGCTAACCACTGAGCCATCTCATCTGTCCCCCAAAGTATTTTACATAATAACACAATCTAAGCCAGGTGTAGTGGCACATACCTATAACCCCAGCACTTGGTATTGTGATATACTGTTGATTAGGAAAAATATTAATCTTCCTTCAAAGTAAGGATTAAAGAAATACTGAATATAAATAATTTGCTACAGCACTATGTATAATAAACTCTCAAATATTAGCAGTAAGTAAATTTGGCTATTTTCGCCTATAATTATCTTATGAAACACTGGGTATCTTTTACAGTGTTATTCTTTCTCACTCAGTCTGCCTTCCTTTCTTTCTTTGAACAATTCTGTTTCCTGCTCAGTGATTTTTTTTTTCTACTCTAAAAGATAATCTGGCAGTATACCTTAGCAGATATGTGGAGCCCACTGGAATTCTCACCCTAAAAGGGAAAAGACACAGGAGAAAAGAGCAAACTTTTTTCCCTCATGATTCCCAAAATCCTTGCCCAAACTCACTAATTCAAGGATCTTACACCATGACCCAAAATCAAAAAATCTGTTATTTTGACAGCACCGCCTGGGTAGCCAGCTGTTGTGTTCCCATTCTTCTGAAGGTCCGCTTCAGCTGGAGGAAGCCATGGGGAACAACACTGGCCCAGAGCCTCCGGCTTCCTACCTTACCTCTTCCCGGCAGTCCCTCCAGCATACCAGTCTCAAGAAATCCCAGGATCCTCTGCTTCCCATTTCCAGCTATTTTCATTTTAAAATCATGGCTTTAGCTTCAGTATCCTCAAACTCTGGCACAATCCCCAAGAAGGAATTTCCTTCCCCACACCCATACTTCTGTTGGTGACCTCACAGTCCCACCAGATTCCCAAGCTACAAAGCAGGGGATCCTCTGAAATCTCCTTGCTGTCACCACACTGTAAGTTGGCTGTCCCTCATACTGCTTTTGTCGTTGAAGTATTTCTCAAGAGGTTTCTCTTTTCTCTAATTCCATGTTTAAGACATTATTCTAGATGAAGCTAATGTGGGTTTCAGACTAAAACGTTACCCTGGCCTCCTGTCTGCCCTGCTTGAGCCCC
>NW_022196906.1:94181176-94229194 GCF_008632895.1 Mastomys coucha
CCCCCCCCCCCCCCCCGCCCAAGTCTCCTGTGTGTCATCCTATTGTCACATTAACCTGTCTTTGAAAGATTCAGAACAAAACTTTCCTCCACTCAAGAACCTAGAGTTCTCTACAGACTTCCTTCCTGCACTTTCACAGTAGATCCCTGTATCCCAGCACTCAGGGGACAGGGTGACCAGGAAGTTAAGGCCATCCTCAGCTACATAATGAGAGGACTTGAAGCTAGCCATGGCTACTTGAGATACTGTCTCAAAAACAAAAGAGAAAAGTTAAATCCAACTCCTCTGCCAGGCACTTGGCACCCTGCTTGGTGTGGCCCTGGTCTGTCCTTAGCCCCTTGGCATCCACCTTTGCTGCAGGAATCTGTGTGGTGTGTGTCCCCCTAAACTTGTACCATGTGTGTAAAAATCATTTCCCAAATTTTTATTCCACTAGTTCCTCCCCTGCTCCAACTTTCTAAATACTGATCATCTGTTAGGGCCTAATTCAAATTCTGTCTCCAAGAACAAGCCTCTGACTTCTCCAGACATTCCTTTATCTAAATAATTACAGCGCTTCTAATCTAATTTGCATAATGTAATCGTGGCGCTTCCTGCTTGGCTCAGCTCTAGAGTTTTATGTTCCTGGTTACTGTATGCAGTTTAACTATGTCAAATCTCCTCCTTGATGACCAGTAATTATCTTAATGAAAATTTACATTCCATAACTTCTCATTTGCTGCTATTGTTAGAATATTACCTTCTATCCATTCAGAGTTCTCCCCTTCCTGCTACAGGCCAAATCTAGACTCCATAGTTAGAGAGCATGTGTAGCTTGCTATTTATTCCTCCTCTTTTCTCCTTTTGGAGATTATAAGGAGAGTTTATCAGGCTATCAAGATGACTCAGTGGCCAAAAAAAAAAAAGGGGGGGGGGCTAATGTTCAATCCCTGGAACTCACATGATAGAAAGAACTGACTATTGCAGATTGTCCTCTGACTCCCAAACACATGCCATACCACATATATGCCAATACCCACACACATAATAAATATATAAAAAATATAAAGAAAGGTGCATCTTTTTATATATAGTTTATTTTTATTTTATGTTCGCTGGTTTTTGCCTGCATGTATGTCTGTGTGAGGGTATCAAAAGCCCTGGAACTGGAGTTACAGACAGTTGTAACCTGCCAAGTGGGTACTAAGAATTGAACCCAGGTCCTCTGGAAGAGCAGCCCGTGCTCATAACTGCTGAGTCATTCTCCAGTCCCAGAAGGGCTTATCTTAATTGCTTTAGCCCCCATCTGTTGGGCTGTAGCTTCGATAGTGGCAATTAAAAAAAAAAAAAAAAAGGAAAGAACATGAGAGGGACACATGCTATGCACTGACCCTTGTGCAATGGCCTATTGATGTCTAACTTAGGCCAAGCTGCACTACAGGCCTCACTCATTTAATCAAACACAAATCTAAATGCTGTCATGAATGGACTTTTTAGATGTGATTTTAAAAACCCCTAACTGAGGTGTAATCCCGGCACTTGGACAATAGAGGCAGAAACATAAGGGGTTCAGGACCAGCTTCAGATAGATACACAGGGTGTTCAAGGCCAGCCTAGGCTGCATGAGACCTTGCCTCAAAAACAAACAAACAAACAAACAAAAAACAAACAAACAAAAAAACAAGTTCCTGGTCTGTTGAATTTAACTTAATTAAAAGATTGTATGACTTTATGGAGTAGAACTAACATAGTAAGTTGAATGTCTAAGGAGTGCTTAGTCATTTTGTAATGTCAGAGATCCAAATATTTGATGCCCTCAAAGTTCCAACCTGACCAGGAACACTACTTTCCTTTACTGTTCTTAGACAACAAAACTTTATAGTCTGTGTTCATGAATTTCCAACTTGCTATTAATCTCCCCTCCCTGACTACCTCTCTATAGACTTCATGCTTGCTCTCCAGTACCATAAGCCAGTTCCTTGTAAGTTCCTAGGTGGTCCTGAATTTCACATTCCTATACTTGGAATTGTTTCTGTAAGTGTCTCTGTTTCTTTGTTACATATCCTTTAGGTTACAGGCATGTACATGCAGGTTTTCTCAGATCAGTTCTAAAGGGCCTCAACACACATCTCTGTATGGGAGACTCTAGTACTGTGGGATTTACAATCTGCCCAATGCCTAGCTGTCTTGGACAAAAAACAATTGTATTCACTTGGCCCCAAGAGACTCATACTTCCTTTCCTTTCTAAACAATGACTGGACCCATCATCGTTGCTCATTCTTTTCTTTCCAACTACTCTCTCTGTGCTCAAGAAGCAAGGAGCAAATTAAAATGTTCTATCTAGGCGTGTTTCCAACTGGGGAGTGAGAAGGCGTGCCAAAATTGAGATGCTATTGCTTTTTAAGGCTCTGAGCCCCTGTTGTTCATATATGTTCATCAGTTGTAGTCCATCCCAAACTGGTAAGGCAAGAAAAGAAGGGGAAAAGAAAACAACTACCATAAGGAAATGATAGTGCCTCAGGAGTGAGTGGCTGGGGGTGATACCTGGGCTCACTGGAAGGACGGAGACAAGTGCCTCTAATGCTAAAAGCAGCAAGAATTACTGATTTGTACCTTTTTCCCATTTTCTTTTTTTTTTAATTTTTTTTAAGATTTTTATTTTATTTTATGTGTATGAGTGCACTGTAGCTGTACAGATGGCCGTGAGCCATCACATGACTACTGGGAATTGAACTCAGGACCTCTGCTCGCACAGGCCTGCTCGCTCCGGTGTAATACACTGTAGCTGTCTTCAGACACACCAGAAGAGGGCGTCTGATCTCATTACGGATGGTTGTGAGCCACAATGTGGTTGCTGGGATCCAAACTCAGGACCCGCGGAAGAGCAGTCAGTGCTCTTACCCGCTGAGCCATCTCATCAGCCCCCTTTTTCCCATTTTCAAACTTGGGGCTAGAGTAAGATCTACCTTGAGTTTGCTTAAGATCAATAGATCAATAAACGTTAACATATTGGAATTGGCTTTGTGAAATAGGTAAGGCATTTCAAAATACCTCCAAATTGTCACCTGAACATTTACCAGAATTATGATGACACTTTAAATCCATATTAAAAAGTGGTAGCTTAGTATCTTAGTACTTTTTATACTAGCCCAAATTAACTACTTCCTATATTTTAAGTTTTGAAGAGTAAAAAAATACAATTTAATATTGGTCTCTGTCCCCCAAACCCCTGTATGTGTGTTGTGTGTGTATATGTGTGTGTATGTGTGTGCTCATGTGTGCACACTGCTAATACATACTGACTTTTTTGGTGTTTTGAGATGGGGTCTCATATAACCCAGGCTGGTCGTCATTTGATAATCCTTCTTTCTGCCTCAGGCCCCCAAGTGCTAAGATGGGTATAATCAAGCCCAACATAGGGTTTTGCTTCTCCTTCCCTACTTAGCCTCTGTGTGAGGCAAGGATTCATCACCACAGGTACTGCCTGCCTGCTGGGTGGGCTAGAAAGCACTCTGGGACTCCCAGCATCATCTCCAGCTATGTGAATTCCAAATATGGTCCACCCTGTCTCCCGGCAAGTGGCCAAGAGGTAAGAGCCAAGTAGCAGAAGTGTGTATGGGGACACTACTAATGTGCATGCCAGCTATGAAGATTTGCTCAGCGTCCCTAAAGACATTGTCCTACTGGTCACCTTCCTCCGAAGTACTCTCAGGGGCAGGGTTCACAAGTCTCCAGTCTCTCCGTGTAGGGCCACCCACTTCTCCCCCATACTGCTCTACTCGTGGCAGACCTAATCTTCCCTCTCTCTGTAGTTTCAAGGGTTCAGCCAGTCATGGCAGGGAGCATATGGAAGAGTAGAGCGGCCTACATCATGGTGACCAGAGAGCAGACAAAAAGCTAGGCTGAGCTTTAAATTGACTAGACACTGAGGAATTCATACACAATTTATGGACACACCAAAATAATGGCTTATTTCACATATCTATGCTAAAAGTGTTATTTAGGGGATTTTAAAGGATAAATTTCAACTAGATATCGTAGCATGCACCTATAATCTTAGAACCTGAGAGGATGAGGCAGGAAGACTATAAATTTAAGGCCAGCTTGAACTGCAGAGCAAGACTATATTTGAAAGAAAAGAAAGAAAGAAAAGGCAGGCTGGAGAGATGGTTCAGTGGTTAAGAGTACTGGCTGTTCTTGCAGAGGACCTTGGTGTGGCTGCCAGCACACACATGCAGCTCACAACCACCTGTAGCCATTGTTCACCTTGTTTCCACGATCACTGGATGTGCTTCCTGACCCTGGAACCATCCTACAAATGCACATCCTTCCTTAGAAGAAATGGAGAAGGGATATGGATGACAGAGTCCAAATCGGTCCTCATGCCTGTACAGCCTGCTGCTGGTCAGTGGTGACAGTGTCTGTGATGATGGCTCCCTGCAGTGCTCAATAGGTACACAACAATGACAAAACTGAATCACAGCCTGCTTGATCCAGGCTAGAAAAAAAAATTCAGCTTATGGCAGTCTAAATGATAAGCATATCAGTGTATCAGCCAGAATCTGCTTCAGCCAAGGGCTACCCGAGTGGAGAGTCATCATCAGAGGCTGAAAAGCAGAGACTTCCCAAGAGAGATCAGGCCGCTTTGAACGGGCTAGGCTGGATGATGCTCTCAGAGCCTGCAGTGCCTTAGGTGAGACGATACTAGATGGCATATGAACCACATTAGGAAGAGCAATGAAGTATGTGGTCAAACATGGCTAAGATTTGGGCTAAACTGCAGACCGTAGTGAGGGACCTAAGGATTTTTCTGAGTTAGTTCAGTCTGGCCTGGAGAAGGGATCAACATTATCCTTAAGGGATTTGCAAAAGAGAGGAGGTAAGAGTTGAGGCCTGGAGGGCTTGGGTGTGGAGAGGGAGACGACCATTGAGCAGGAAGCTAGTCCAAATCTGAGCTGGAGACTCAACTGACAGTGATAGAGCCCAGAGTCAGATGACTGGGAGTAAGCTGGAAGCTGTGCGGAAGCTGTGAGGCAACAGCGGCACCGAAGGGAACAGCCTTGGGGGAAAAGGGCAGAGGGTGCTGGAAAGGGGAGGTAGGGAGAAAAGTCCATATCTGAGGAGAGCCACGCCCACTGCCTCCATCCTGAAAGCCACTAGCCATTCTGTTCAAGTCACTCCGTGATGGCTAATGATTGATGGAGTATAATGGACCGTGCTTTGGGGCTTTGTCTCTGTTTTGTTTTTTGAGACAGGGTCTTACTAGATAGCCCTAGTTGTCCTAAAACTCAACATGTAGAGCAGGCTGGCCTGAAGCTTATTAGAGATCCACCTGCCTCTGCCTCCAGATGAAAAGCATGAGCCACCATGCCTGGAAATAACAGGTTTTTGAAAAGGGAACTTTAAAAAAGATTTTTCACAAAAGGGTTTTTTGTTTGTTTGTTTGGTTTTTTGTTTTTTGGGGAGTTTTGTTTTTTTGTTTTTTGACTATATGTGGCAGTTTTCAAATAGTGAGTAGATTTGGCTTATGTGAAGGTGATGATGCCTGGTTTGAAACAGTGCGATTATGTTGTGACACTTTAAAATTCATCCTGGCACACTAATGAATGTGTTGGCTGGCAGCTAGGAACACACTAAAATGCAGGAGCTTCACCATTTATGTTTTTTACCTTTGTCTCCTTTGATTTCAGAGGTCGCTCCCAGGGCCTCATGCATGTCAAGCTACAGCCCCAGCCCGAGTCTCACAACAGACACCCAGCGAAGAGCCCTTCTAATCTCTGAAAAGCAGTTTATCAATTTACATAAAATATGCTATTCTCAGGTGACACATACTTATCATCTGACACTTATTTTCCTTCTACCTGAAAGAAAAAAAAGATGTAAGTCAAATCAACTTGCAGTGAAATCAGCCTGCTGGTGACTCTATTACACATAAAAGAGCCATGGCTAGAAAAGAGGGCAAGAATCAAATTATCCTTTTGTTTTGTTTTGTTTTGTTTGGGGGGGGGATTGGGGATGGGGAGGACAGGATCTCACTGTATAGCTATGGCTGTCCTGAAACTTACTATGTAGACCAGTCTGGCCTCAAACTCATAGAGATCTGCCTGCCTGTGCTTCCTGAGTGCTGGGATTAAAGGTGTGCAGCACTATGTCGAGCTAAAATCATCTTTTTGTATTTTATGAAACTTTACATGTATATCCATGGTTAAATCATTGACTTACTGTATTGATTACATGCTAAGTAAGTGTAGAACAAATTCTTGTGTTGTTGATGTACTTTGGCTGCTTGTCATTTACTTTAAGTCTTATGAAAGAATATCAAACATCCCAGTGAGCTCAAAGATGTCCTCCATTCACCTCAGATATGCAAGAGTCTCTGAACAAAAAAGAAGAAGAAGAAGGACATACCCCAGGAGCAGTAGTGCGTTTTCAGAGCCCTGAGACACTGCATGCACCACCTGCTCCCATCTGCTCTGTTCTTCCTGCTCTCTATCTGTGTGAGCACCAAGCCAGAAGCCTCAAACCCTACTCCAGGCCAAAGTCCAGAAATGCCACAGTGTGTTAGTCCCCAAATTTTACAAATTTGATTTGTTTTAATCATAGCTGATTCTTCACATAACAGATTGATGTTTATAACTGAAAAAGTCACAATTCAGTCATCTCTTTCCACATACTGTATTTCAGTAAAATCCCAAAGACCATTAAGAAATGGTCATTAGATACGCTCTTATTTCAGACCAAACTGTAAATCACATTTTGAATTAAATTTCACAATACCTGGTAGGCAACATAATATGATAGACGTATCAAAATCACGGTAAGCAATCACCATACTCATATGTACATACATACATTAATGTATGTAGAACACATACACACTGCAAGGGTGAAAAGACTTTATCAAGTTCCCCTCATTGCCACGGACTCTGTACATTAATAGTAAGGATTGTATAATCCATCTCATCAAATGTAAGTTAGCAACATGTATCAAAAATTTATATGTGTGAGTTCTCCCAGCCATGCCATTTCCAATAATAGAACCTAAGGAGACCATCAGTAAGCATATAAAATGCACACATAAGGGTAGTCACCGTGCTTCTCTTTATATGATAAAAAATTAGAAATAACCTAATTGTCCATTCATTACTGGACAGGGGCTAAGGGAAAGTACCACCATACAAAACAATAATACATATATATATATATATATATATATCCTGATATAAGAAAGTATTATGTCATATTTTTAAACAAAAAGAAATTTATAAAAGAGAATTCATTGCATGGGGTTGTAGTTCATTTGGAAAAGTGCCCTACCTGTTGTATGAAGTCCTGGGTTTGATGCTCAGCACCACATAAACCAGACATTGTAGCTCAAACCTGTAACCCCAGCACTCTAACGCCAAAAGCAGGACTATAGGGAGGTCAGTGACATCCTTGGCTACATAGAAAGTTTGAAGCCAGTATGAGATACACAAGATTTGTTCCCTCACTAAAACACATACACACACCCCTAAAGAATATCCATGGTAGGGTTCTATTTATATAAAATAATTCATGTGTATGTATATACGTGCATATGTACCTAAGGGTTTTTTATTTTTCTATATAAGTATCTATGTAAAATCTGAAAAAGTTTACCCTACTTTCTTAAGATGACTGTATTTTAGTCTGACAAGTCAGCCGAGAAGCCAGCATAGTTCTTGTATAGCTATGCCATCTGTGGAAGGAACCCTGTGGGCAAATAGACCCTTTTACAGGGAAAATATGAATGGATGGTGCCTAGTGCTCAAGCCAAAACAGAGGTAAATGACTACAAACTGTGGGAGATGCCTTTGTTATTGTTTTTGAAAGAGTCCTCTGTGTGTGTGTGTGTGTGTGTGTGTGTGTGTGTGTGTGTGTGTGTGTATTATGGTATTTTCATGACAGGCTAAAAATATAAGTAGATTCCAAATGGCAGCACAGAATCTAACATCATTACCATTGGCTTTTCTTACATAAGTTAAAGCCCCATAAATCTGCATGTTAATGTGGGAAAATGTGACCTGAACAGATGGACCGCATGCTGCTCTAACGCATGCACAGATTTCTGATGCTCTGGACCAGGGAGTGGAGTCAGCACTAAAACAGAAGATAAAGTCATCCATCTCCTCAGACTGCAATTTCAGAAGCTGCGCACAGAAGCGATGTTTCCCTCTTCAGGAATAGAGTGGTTGGTTTATGCTTTAATGCAATGTGTTCTTAACACATCAGAGAACGGGGTAGGAAGATGGTTCAGTAGGCAAAGGTGCTTGCTACCAAGTTCACTCTCACAAGTGTGTTAAGACATACAAGCACACATGCACGCACTCACGCACACTAAATAAATAAAATAATAATAAAAATAAATACAAATGTCTTAGGAGCAAAACACACAGAAGGGTATTTATGGTCCAGGGAATGTTGGGTGAATGGTCCTTGAAACTTAACTATGTTTGGAGAATCCTCTAACCATGGCGCTCATTTGTCTGCCCTTGCCTTGATCCACCATGCTTCTAATGGAGGTCAAGTCCCTGGGGATGACTCACTGTCCAGATCTTTATTTCTGCCTCTTTAGCTCTCCATCTCATTATCCAAGAGCATCTTTTTACCTGAGTGTCTTCATTGGTACAATTTATAAGTAGACGTCTTTGGGCTTGAAGATGCAATAAAGGGTTCTAACAAGTCATTAGCACCTTTGAGATTTTAATTTCTTGGTCCACAGCTCTCGTATTTATTTAATGTTGTGAAGAGGCTGGCAGAGCCAGCAGGATTGAGTCTTGAGAAGATTTGGGTCAAGGAAGTGGCTGATGAGGTCAGAACATTGGTTGCATCAGAGGAGAAAGAGCAAATAAATACAGCGAGGATAGCAGGAGCCAGATTCTCATCATGAGAAAACACATGAGGTAATGGGGCTGGAAACTCACCTGGAGAAGCTTCTCTCTAATGGCCTGTTTCTTTCCTAGGCTCTGGAACACTTTGTTCTGGGATGGTACAGCAGTCCTGGACATACTCTATCACTGTGGGCTGTGTGTGTGTGTGCATAACCATAGCCCCTGGTAAACTCTCACCACTCCAAGAACAAGGATGATGACTATCTTTTTTCTCCATATCTTGAAGGTCCTACCTCAGAACCAGACTCAATAAATGCTGATAGATCAGGAACTCTCTGGCCTAGCTGGCCTCACTGTTTAACTGTTGGCTTTTAATCCTTGATCAAACCAGCTGTTGCACCCCTTTCCACAGCTCTCCAATCTAACTCTCCCATATCTCCCGACTCTGGAGCAACAGGAGAATTTGGCTTAACAGCGTCCCTCACACTCTCCCTCCAGACCTTCACTCCTGTTTAGAACAGTGGGTCAGCCAGCAACAGACAGAAAACAAAGGTAAAGCAAATATAATCAGAAAAATAGATCACCAAGTTTTTTTCTTTTATCAGGCTCTTAAAGAGTCCAGTAGCTGGGTGGTGGTGTCCCACGCCTTTAAACCCAGCACTTGGGAGGCAGAGGCAGGTGGATTTCTGAGTTCGAGGCCAGCCTGGTCTACAGAGTGAGTTCCAGGACAGCCAGGGCTACACAGAGAAACCCTGTCTCAAAAAACAACAACAACAAAAGAAGTCACTGATTATGTGCAGTCAGGAAGTGACTAAACACACTTCACTTCAGTAAAATGCTAGGCATGAGGACTGAGTTCATATGAAATCATAACAGAAATAGTGTTTATGTGTGCATAAAGTATTATACTGCATTGGTCCTATACAGCAACAGTTATATGAACCTAGAGTAAACAGTTCAGCAATATAATTTTATATACAAGCCAATATTTTTAATTATGTATGTACATTAACATTTATAGAGCAAACTAAAATTTTAATCGAGTCAGAAAAAAGTTCCATGATCTCAATTGGTCTCTGACATTTCCAGGCCAAGTTAAGGGTATTTCCTGGGTACAAACCAGAGGGCAAAGGAGTCAAAACTGGCAAAGAGGAAGCAGTCAAGTAATTATCACTCTCCTTCCCACATCTGCCCACTATTGCTAAGAGATTAAAGGCAGGAAAAACAATATATGGGTGGTGATGAGAAAGGAGGTTTGCCTGATTGTATGATCAAAATGTGCAGGAAGAACATTCAGTAAGACAGAGGAAACAGCAGTGGCCCTGCTGGCACAGCGATGTGTCAGCATGTAAGAACACCACCTGTGGCACAAGGTGGCTCAGCACAAAACCCAAGCAAGACTTTTACAACCAACACAGTTCTAACATGCTGGAAAAAGCCCAGTTAGGAAAGGCTTATGCCTTCCCTTTTCCCTTACCCCAGATCCCATGCCACCAAAAAAATATATTTCTATTCAGACCATCGTGAAACAAAACTTCCTGGAGCACATAATAACTGAGGAGTGTCTGATCCTCATTGTGAGAACCACAGCCCATAAGATTGCTAGGTACATTAATGTTGGCAGAGATCCGCCAGAAGGTCTCAAGTGTGGATAGCAACGCTGTCTATCCAAGTTGAAAAGTATCAAGAAACTTAGCCATCTCTGTGAATTAAAATATTTTGAAAATTAACTTTATAAGCTCCAATTAAAATTGTGTTTGATTACAAGATGTATTTATGCCTCTCTATATATTCTCTTGACTATTAAGCTTACTTCTTTGAAGAGATACAAAATCATATGCAGGGATGTTTTCAAAAAAAAAAAATCTATGGTTTGTGTGCTGTGAATGCAGCTCATTAGTAGAGCATTTGTCTAGTTTGTGTCACATCCTGTGTCTCATCCCTGGCAGGACAATTCTTTTAATTATGATTCGTTAGTGTGCTAATCTTCCTGTTAGACTGTCTTTCTTCCTACAAAGTCATATGCGAGAATGTCCAGAGGTAGTGACTTCAGAAGGTGAGTAGGGCATGAGAGCAGAGCTCTTGCCACTAGATGGTAGATGGTAGGTGGGGACACACCATGGGGACACACAGAAGACTATCACCTGTGAACAGGAAGCAGACCTTACCAGATACCTAATTTTCTAGTGTCTTAATCTTGGACTTCTCAGTCTTCAAAATGATGAGAAGCAAATTTCTATTGTTGATTAAAAGCCATTCATTTAATTATGGCAGCCTGAAGGAACTATCACTGTCCAAATATTATCTTTAAAAAAAAAAAACAAAAACATATTTTAGGGGCTGAAGAAATGATTCAGTGGTTAAGAGCACTGGCTGCTTTTCCAGAGAACCTGGGTTCGATTACCGGCACCCACATGGCAGCTTAGCACTGTCTGTACTTCCAATCCCAGGGGATCTGGCACTTTCACGGACATACATGCAGGCAAAACAGCAAAGCAAATAGATTGTAATGGGGGCGGGTGGGCACACGCACACGCAGACAGACAGCTGCATTCCTGTCTATCTGTCAATCTATGTATGCCACACATCTGCAGGTGTGCACAGATGTCAGACAGCAGCATCAGATAGATGCCTAGAGCTGGAGTTACAGGTGATTATGAGGCATATGACACAGGTGCTGGGAACCAAACTCAGGTCCTCTGGAAGAACAGTAATTGACATTAACCACTGAGCAATCTTTCTAGACCTCAGAGACTATTTTTAATTTTTTTTTAAAAGATTTGTTTATTTTTATACGAGTACACCATAGCCCTCCACAGACACACCAGAAGAGGGCATTGGAACCCATTACAGATGGTTGTGAGCCACCATGTAGTTGCTAGGAATTGAACTCAGAACCTCTGGAAGAGCAATCAGTGTTCTTAACTGCTGAGCCATCTCTCCAGACCCTAATATTATTTTTATGTTATTTGAAATAGGAGTTATTAACCCCCATTTCTAATAGATAACATGGAAGTGTCAGTTGTATTAAAAAAAAATCAAAATGACCGTTGGCCTATGTTCAGTTTGGGTCCCTCTGCTTGATCCTCTTTCCTCCTGACAAGCTGCCTGATAGGCACACCTACACGGATAGAAAAACCCTCTCAGAGAGTGCTCAGAGACAGAGGTGCTGACTGGAGAATTGAATGCTATTACCGTAACTAGGTATCCATAGAAGAAAAACAAAATAACCAGTACATACCTAGAATGATATACAAGTCCTGTTAAAGATACAGAAACACAAATAGAAAGCACAGGTTGCTGTCCATTTTGCCACTCAGATGAGAAAGATGCCACCTGCAGTCCAGTGTGACAGCACCACCTGAAGCATTGACTTTGTTTAGGAATTTACCACGGGGAAACACAACTGTTACATAGTTATACTAACCTGCCAGTAATCTAAATGTACATAGGGTGTTGACTGATTGAAACTTTAAAATCATGTTCTGGTGGGAAAAAAAAAAACATTTTCTTTTGAAAAATAGAAGAATCCGGGTACATGGCTACAATCTCAGCACCTGGGAGGCTGAGGCAGGGAAACAGAGATGGCAAGGCCAGCCTGACAATAGAGTAAGACCTGGCTTCAAAAATCCACCAATCAACAAAACAGAAAAATAAACATCATAACCCTATCATGATACATTAAGGTCATGGTATTTATTGTTATATTTCTTTTTTAAAAAAGATTTATTTTATTTATATGTATGAGTACACTGTAGCTGTACAGATGGTCGTGAGTCATCATGTATGTGGCTACTGGGAATTGAACTCAAGACCTCTGCCAGCCCTGCTCACTCCATCCCGATTGCTCGGCATAATTCACTGTAGCTGTCTTCAGACGCACCAGAAGAGGGCGTCAGATCTCATTACGGGTGGTTGTGAGCCACCGTGTGGTTGCTGGGATCCGAACTCAGGACCTTCAGAAAAGCAGTCAGTGCTCTTTCCTGCTGAGCCTTCTCGCCAGCCCTATTGTTATATTTCCAAAGTTAAAATGTATCTTAAAGTTGATTACATCTCACAGTCATTGTTTTGAATGTATTAATCTGAAAATATTTACTTCAAATATCTATGCTGGTTCCTTCAGAACTGGACTGACTAGGAGGATTTCATTTTAAAATCTAATTTTTTTATTTCTTATAATCAGCTTTGTTTTTAAATATATCTTCTAAAAACAATGAAGTTGTTATTCTCAGGGCTGTTGAGTTGGTTCAGCAGGTTAAGGCACTTGCCCACCAAGCCTGACAACCCGAGTTCAGTTTCCTGGATTCCTATGGTAGAGAGAGAGAACCAACCCCAGCAAATTGTCCTTTGACCTCCATAAAGGTGCTGTGACAATCCTCCCCCAATAAGGAAGTAAATATTTTTAAAAATTGTTATTCTCATTATTCTATTCCAAAATGATCTATTTTGGGACCATGGAAAGAAAATAATACAGAATAATTCAACAATATCCAAATAAAGATTCTTTATGGAATACATTACATTGATCCATAATGGATGGTTGCCAAAAGGCATTTGACCAACCTTATATGTGTACATCCTTATGCATGGTTCGTTCTCCTTTTAGAAACAATCTGACATAAATTCCCATTTTGGCTAATTAGTGAACTTGGACACATTTTCTTCCAGCTACATAAAAATACTCTAAAGGGTAGCTTTTAAAAAAATTTCCTGCTAACAGTTTTTAAAGACTACAAACTGCATTTAAAATAAAAACATTGTAATTGGATTTCTAAAAATTAAACATACCATAATTGAAAGACTCAGACTAAATAGCATATTGCTTCTCTTAGAAGATGTAGATAAATATGGATTAGAAATCAATACTCTTGAATTCCTTTCTGTTCTGTCACTCCAACCCAGGGCCTTGCATGTGTTAGAAAAGTGACATTATTTTTATTATTTAATGTGCAAAATAATTTACAACTAGTAATGAACTAAATTTAAAAAGAAAATGAGATAATAAACCTAGGGTTTAAAGCACCTTTTTGGTAAATTAAAAAGGAATCATTTAAAAATTCAAAACTTAAAATGTATCCATGAGAAGATATTTATATATGAAAAGCAATAGAAGGAGATGCATGCTTGTAATCTCTGTACATCAGAGGGTAAGGAGGATTGTGTTTCATATAGAGAAATGCAATGCTGATATAAATGCCAGAAAATATAATAGAAGTATATTAATATGCATGGAGATGTCCCAGTCAGTGGAGTGTTGCTGAGCAAGCAGGAAGATCTGAATTCAGATCCCCATCACCCACATAAAAGCGCACAGTAGCGCATATCTGAAATCCTAGTTCAGAGGGGGAAGAGGGATGACAGGTAGATCCCAGGAGCTCACATGTCAGCCAATCCAGCCAATTGGTAAGCTCCAAGTTACATGAGACAGCCTGTTTCAAAAAATGAGATGAAGAGCAATGGAAAAGAACACCCAGCATCCTTCATCCCCTCACACATACACACACACCATACATATGCACACATATACACATATGCACACACCTACATGAACATGTGATGCCAGTGCTGATTGTCAACTTAACAAAACCTAGAATTCCCCGGGAGATGGGCCTCTGGGGATACCTGTAGGAGGTTGTCATGGTTACAGTAATTGAGATCAGAAGACCCACCCACTGTAAGGGCAGCATTCCCTGCTCAGGTCCTGGACTGTGGACTTGGAGAAAGGAAGCTGAGCAGATAGATGCCTGAATCCACTGCTCTCCGTTCCTGACTGTGGATGTGATGGCACCAGCTATGTCAAGCTCCTGCAGCTTTGACTTGCCTGCTGTGGTGAACTGTACTTTGACTTATAAACTAAAATAAATCCTTTCTCCCTTAAGTTGGTATCTTAAGATACTACATCCTAGCAGCAGTTAAAGAGACCCTCTCTCTGTCACACACACACATAAACACACACACATATAGACACACACACACACACACAGGCACACATACACACAGAGACACACACACACAGATACACACACACCATTCATACACACATACCATTTACACACACATACACACCATTCACACACACATAAACACATACACCATTCAAATAGAAGTGTTACACACATAACACACCATTCAAATAGAAGTGTTACACACATACACACCATTCACACACACATACACACACACTATTCAAATAGAAGTGTTACATACACACACACATATATAGAAATTTTCTATACAGCATAATACTATAAACAAAGTTAACAAAATTAAAAAGGAAAAAAGTGTGGTAGCATAGGCCTTTAATCCCATGAGGCAGATTTCTGTAGTTCAAGATTGGCACGGTCTACAGAGGGAGTTCTAGCTAGGCCAGTCAGATATACATGGTGAGATTCTGTTTAAAAAGTACAACCAACAGAATACAGCACTATACAAAGAGCTTATATGAATCAAAAAGTAAGTAAGCATGCCAATAGAAAAATAAATATATGAGTGAGCAAGTTGCAAAATGAGAAATAAATATTGCTAACGAATAAATGAATTTATCGGCCCAATTAGAAAATCCCTTTAGAGATTGATAAAAACCTGTTTTTGGTGAAAGGATGGGGCTATTGATGTTCAGATTTATCATTTATAGTAGCATATGTTCATCTGCTTTTTAAGGCACAATTTGTAAATAATAGTTGCCCAATAAGTATTCCTTAAATGTGGTGCTTTGGGAAGTGCTTAAAAGAGAAAATTTTTAAAAATTTGAACAAATTAATGTCTCAAATGTATCAAAATTAAATAGCCATCATTTGAATCACAAATTTTACTTCAAGAATTTTGTTATAAGACTGTATACTTAAGATGGGTATGGTGGCTCATCTCTTTAATCCCAACACTAAGGAGGCAGAGACAGGAGGATTTCTGAGTTCAAGGCCACCCTGGTCCACAGAGTGAGTTCCAGCATGGCCAAAGTTACTTAGAGAAATACTATCTCAGAAAACAAAACAAAACAAAACAAAAGAGATTGTAATTAAACAAGTGTGTGTTTGTGCAAAGATGTTATATTCACATGGAGCAATTTAAGTGTCCATTAATACATGAATAGCTTTTTAAAATGTAGCATCTATAAATACAAAGAAATAACATTCAGCCTTTAAGAAGAAAGCAATTTTATTCTATGAAAAATTACAAATGAAACGAGATATTATTCTAAGTAAAGAAACCAATCACAAATACTGTGTGGTCCCATGTACATGGAGTATATGAGATGGGCAAAGTCATAGACAAGAAAAGAATGGTTGTTATCAAGGGGCTGGAGAGCGGGGAGAAATAGGGAGTTACTAGTCTGCATGCATTGACTCTTCAATCAAATAAATAAACCCAGGAATTGCTGAACATTGTGCCTCTACTCAGTCCTAATACATTATCACCCAATTAATACATTTAAATCTTTGAGGAGATAGATTTTTAACACATCTTTTTTCCCTTAGAGTTATTTATTATTTTTTTAAAAAATTTAGTTTGTTTATTTTATGTGTATGAGTACACTGTAGCTGTACAGATGGCTGTGAGCCATCATGTGTGTGGCTGCTGTTAAACTCAGGACCTCTCTGTGGGGCCCGCTGGCTCCGGCCCCGCTGGCTCTGGCCCCGCTGGCTCCGGCCCCGCTGGCTCCGGCCCGCTCGCTCCTGCATAGTTTACTGCAGCTGTCTTCAGACGTACCAGTAGAGGGCGTCTGATCTCATTACGGGTGGTTGTCAGCCACCCTGTGGCTGGGATCCGAACTCCGGACCTTCAGAAGAGCAGTCAGTGCTCTTACCCACTGAGCCATCTCGCCAGCCCGAGTTATTTATTTTTATTTTATATGTAAAAATGTTTGCCCATATAAATGTATGTGCATCACTTCCATACCAGGCGCCCTCTGAGGACAGAAGAGGGCATTGATCCCCTACAATCGGACCTACAGAGAGTTGCAAGCCACAATATAGGGGCTGAGAATCAAACACAGGTCCTCTGCAAAAAAAGGCAAGCACTCTTATCTGGCAACATCTCTGGCTCCATTCTTAATTTATGTTAAGGATGGCATTAGGCCAGGCGTGGTAGTGCATGCTAGCAATCTCACCTTCTGAGAGATGAGGGTAAGAGGATCAGGAATTCAAGGTCATCTTTGTCTACATACCAATTTTTAGACCATCTGGGACTGTATAAAAATCTGTCTAGCCGGGCAGTGGTGGTCACGCACGCCTTTAATCCCAGCACTTGGGAGGCAGAGGCAGGTGGATTTCTGAGTTCAAGGACAGCCTGGTCTACAGAGTGAGTTCCAGGACAGCCAGGGCTACACAGAGAAACCCTGTCTCGAAAAGCCAAAAAAACAAACAAACAAACAAAAAAAAAATCTGTCTAAAAGAAAAAACATAGCGTTTGCTGGGCTTGGTAGCACATATCCATAATCCCATGTAATCCCAATCTTTGGAGGCTAAGGCAGCACAACTTTGCATTCAAGGCCAGTGTGGGAATCAGTGAGACCCTGTCCCCAAACTGTAAACAAACATAAAAGCTATTTGCAGAACTGTCTTTAACAGTGGTTCCCAGCCTTCCTAATGCTGCAACCCTTTAAATACAGTTCCTTGTGGTGATCCTAAACCATAGTTATTTCATTGCTTTTTCATAACTGTAATTTTGCTACTGTTATGAATCTTTTTTTTTTTTTTTTTTGAGACAGGGTTTCTCTGTATAGTCCTGGCTGTCCTGGAACTCACTCTGTAGACCAGGCTGGCCTCAAACTCAGAAATCCACCTGTCTCTGCTTCCCAAGTACTGGATTAAAGTCATGTGCCAGCACCGCCCGGCTTACTGTTATGAATCCTAATGTAAATATCTGATATGCAGGATACCTGATATGTGATACCCCAAAGGGGTTGCAACCCACAAGTTGAGAACCACTGGTCTATACTAACAAAATGTTGAACATAATATGTTCATAATTACAAGATTACTGAAGACACCACAGACAGAAGAATGGTCCATCTAAAAGTACATGTGTGTTCATATAAAAGAAATTTTGTATTTCTCTAGTACCCAAATTTCTTTAAATAAGCATGCTTTCTTTTTTCTTTCCATTGATTGATTGATTGATTGATTGATTGATTGATCATGGCAGTGAGAAGCCCACATAAGGTCACTTGCATGCTGAGTGGGTGCTCTACCATTGAGCTATACTCCTAGTTCCTCTAACACAGTATTCTCTGGAACTTGTGTGAATACAAGCACCAAGCACTTCAATCTACAGGCACAGTGCCTTTGGAACAGATGATTATGAAAACTGATTGTACGTAGAGTCCAGAAACTCAAGAGGTCTTAAAAAATAAAGATGGGTTACAAAAGGTTCTGGGAAATGTGTGGCTTGTGGTATGTGATAGCTCTGAAAAGAGATAAGCATTATGTTTGTAGGTATATACTCATACATATATCCTACACATGCATGCACATTAGGGCCGGTGTGCTTGCTCACAGTGTATACTTTTAGGAAACCAAGCAAGCTGTGCGTTATCTCTTCTTCCAAGGTGAACCATATTTCCCTGCAGTGTTTCCCTCAGGACACGATGCTCAACCCATCTGTGAAGGGTTTCAGTGTCTGGCCCGCTACGGCCTGTCCGCTTGCTTTGGCGATGAGTTATTTTTGGCAAAGGTGCAAAATAGGAAAATATGGCTGGCAAAGGCCCAGGAAGTCGTAGACCTGGGCATGAGGTGCTTCAGCACCACGGACACAGTCAACTATGCTCAAAGTCCTTTCCCCGAGGATAGCCCGCAGACTTGGCTCCCTCCTGGCCTGCTCCCTCACCCTCCCTGCCTGGTGTGAGACTGTCTAGGAGCTCCTCAATTCTCACTGGGACGGGAAGTTGCTTCAGCTCCTACCAGAGCCTGGTGACAGCCTGGGTAGTGACGTGGATCTGCGCAGCGCCCCTAGCTGCCCCAGTTAGAGTGAGTGCTCTTCCTGCCAGTTCTCGCGTCCCTTCTTCCCCCTCTAATGAGCTAAATGGGCACACGCTGCGTAAAATTCTAAACCTAGAACCAATTCCATCAAGAAAATCCTCATTTTGTTCTACGTGGATAGATGAGGTGAAACTGACTTGCCCGAGCCTCCACCTCCACTCCTCCACCGCCGGGTCCTTCCTCCCTATCAAGTCAAGAGACAGGAAAATCTCAACCCATCGAAACTGGAGTTCAAGACTCATAAACATAGGACAAGGAAGTGCTGGCAAATCCAAAATCTTTGTCAGACTCCTAAAACCACCCAGTAATTTTCGAAAGTTGCATTCGCAATCACTCCTATGACGCCACAAGCCCTCGCCGAGCTCGCGTGGGCTCCGGGGCCAGAGGAGGGACAAGAGCCTTGACCTTCATCCTGCAGACTGGGGTTGGGCCCACACAACGGTGTCGGGGCGCCGGGATGGGGATCCGGGATGGTGCCGACTTTATCAACCCCTCTGTTCCTGTTCTCCAGGGCAGCAGCGGGAAGAAGTGGGCACTGGGTGGCCTTTCGGGCGTCCTGCGGGGACGCGCGCCCCACGGAGGTCTGTCAAGTAGGCGGGGCGCTTGACGCCAGCCTACCTTACCCCAAACCAGGCGCCCTGCGGGTCAGCCGCCGCCGACGTAGGGCTCGGTGCGCTCCCTCTTCCCGGCGGGACCAGACGGCTGAGTCCCGCACCGCCCGCTGCTGCCCACCCGCCACCCAGCCGGTTACCTGCGAGTCGCGGCTAGGCGGTGCGCCGGGGACACTAGTGGACTCAGCCGGAGCGGGGCTCCTGGTCTGGCCTCCCTAGCCTGCTGGGGCCGCCGCGCGCTCGGCGGGGACCACTGCAGCCTGGACTGCCAGGGGCGACAGGCAAGGAGAGGGGCGCCGGACGCGGGCACTGCGCCTGCGCTCTCCGCTGCCCCAACCCCCACCGCAGGCGCTGCGGGAGTGGAGAACTGCAAGAGACCACCAGGATGCCTGCCTAGACCCGGGGACTGGCCCTCCCCGAGAGGCGTGAGAGTCCCAGGCTTTGGAAGCTGCCAACGCCCTGGGGCGGGGAGTGGGGGCAGACGGGAGTGGAGGGGGTGGGGATGGGGCCCTTGAAGCAACGACTTACCAGTCAGGGCGACTAGGTCCTCTGGGAAGAGATGAGGAGGCAGTCTCCATTCATTTCTACCTGGCTGTAAGAACTAAAAATTATTTCTAGATGTCTGAAGTGGTGACAGCGTCGATAAACCTCGGGACAGAATAATCTTGAGATATCCCTGAGTCCTGACCGTTTTACGCAGGTTTTGCAAGGTGGGAGAAGTCTTGACAATGCAAATGTTTGTATACCCCAGTCCCCAAAGCTAAATGAACATACTCGTAAAAACCAAGTCACCAAGGCAATGAGCGTCCAGGAGACAGGCTGGAAGACCACAAGCTTAAGGCAGGTAAGAAAGGATCAGGCCTGAATTGTGGTGCTGACTATGGAAAAAGACAAGTGTCCTCTGCTGGATTTTCCGTAGTCTGTTTATGTCCCCCTTGTACCCTGCTCTGACTCAGGACCCACCTTGATGGACGAAGTCAACTGTCTTCTAGTTTATGGATGGTGTGAGCAAGTGAGAGATACACATGAAACAGAGTTACTCTGTTATCGACTGTTCTTCATTTCAGAGTCAGAACCTGATCCTCTGGTAGAGTTTTGTGTTTGCACACCTGACCACTAGCTGTCCTCCTTCAATCCTGGATGGCTCCCAGAGGGTTCTTTTCTGTAGCTCTCTCTCTCTCTCTCTCTCTCTCTCTCTCTCTCTCTCTCTCTCTCTCTCTCTCTCTCTCTCTCTCTCTCTCTCTCTCTCTCTCTCTCTCTCTCTCACACACACACACACACACACACACACACACACGCACACACGTACACATGCTCATATGCATACACACAACACACACCTTAACGGATGAAGTCAACTGTCTTCTAGCTTATGGATGGTGTGAGTATATGAGAGACACACAGGAAACACACATATACATGTACATACACATGCACACACATATGCACACATGAATGAATACAAATACAAACACACATACAAATGCATACACACGTACGCACTCACATACATACATATACGGACACACACACATGCACACACATACCGTACCAGCTTTTGTTGTGCAAACCTTCTTCCTTAATTTAAAACTATTGGTTGAATAAAGATGTCTACAGTCTGTAGCTGGGCAGAAGAGAGATGGGCAGGGTTTCGGGTTCCCTGGCTTGGGGTCTGAGGCAGAGACCAAAAGGAGAGAGAGGAGGAAGCTCCCATGAGGTGGGTGGATCAAGAGGGCCAGTCAGTTGGAGTAGGAGCAGCCCAGGCAGAACATGGCGAGTGTCAGGATTTTTGACAGGGAAGTAAACAAAAGAGCATACAGGGCTGATATCTGCCCAACTCTAATCCATTAAGACTTATTATAACTATAAATGTTTTGTGTCTTTTATTTGGGAACTAAATGATCAAAGGTGGGGTAGAACCCCCCAAATAATATTAATTCCAACAAACACACACACACACACACATCTCTTAGAAATAGTCTCTTTATTCAGGACATTATTATGGATTTTAGTTCATTGAGGTTGGCAATATTTTAAAAACTTGGGAGCCCAGTTGGTGGTAATAATTTCAGCACTTGGAAGTTGGAGGCAGGAGGATACTGAGTTCAAGGCCAGCGTCAGTTTATATAGAAAGATTCTTGTCTCAAAAAAATGAAGGGCTGAGAATTTAGCTCAATGACAGAATGCTTGCCTGGCATGTAAAAAGCCTTGGGTTTAGTCCCAGCACAAGTAAGTTAATTAGTTAGGTCTAGAAGATGAGATGTATCCTATAGCCATCTTGATGGTTCCTGGGACTTCAGCGTCTGTTGTGCCAGGTGATCTATTACGGTCTCCTAGCCTATGGATGCCAACAATAGTTTGAATAGACCCAAGAATAGAATTCTGACCATGTGTTCACAAAAGACTGAGAACTACACTAAGTGTCCAGCCTAGGAGAACTTCTGTGCGTTACTTGGAGAGCAGAGATTTCTAGATCCTCAGTGTAGTAGTACTCAGGCCTTCCCAGCTGCAGTAGGCTGCTTCTGAATGGGTCAGTATTCTCAGGACACTCTTAAATTCCTGGCACAGCATCTGATAAATGTGCTTATGAAGAAGCTGCTGAGTGAGGCAACCATCGACAGAGAGTCTCCAGCTGTTTCTCCCAAAGAAGATAAAAAAAGGACATTGGTCATTCAGCTACCCCTAGTAAAACAAATCAGCTTGTTCTAAGTCCAAGATCTGGTGTTCTTTCTTTCTCAGGCTCGTAAAAACAAACTGCTTGCCTGGTTTGATTTTTTTTCCCCTACTTACAAAAAAAATTAAATACATAAAAAACTTTTTTAAAAAAGCACTAAAACAAGCCTAGGCAATATCACAATTTCACAGCAAGAGCTACCCAAAGGGATTCCCCAGGCACGGTTATTTGCAAATAGAATTAATGTCCAAGAAAACAAGAAAACCTTCTTGTTCTGAATACAAATGAGACCGTGACAGGCAATCTCCCATCTCTCACCCTTTCTAAGAGGAAGGGCCATTTGCTGTCCACACAGACACTCATTCTGTTGATCCGGGTAAGAAACAGAGAAACAAAAGGAACCCAGACAACAGTCTGCAGGGTTTGGCAAAGGTTTTGTTTCTCTTTGAAGAAATGGGAAGAGGAGGAGAGCCAAGAATGGGAAAGAGAAAGAAAGAGGCTGAAATGAGCTGACTGGAGGAGCAAAGACTTCCTGAGGGTTTAGAGAGTGGTGTTAGGATTGTGGCTGTCACTCTAAGTAACACTAGATAGTGAGAGATAGGAAATGAGGATTTGTAGACATTCTGCTATGAGTTCCCTGAGTAATACATGGAACTCTCTTGTACTACGATCCTAAGAGCTTTTCTTTGCAACTGTCAAAAATTCATACTAAAATGAAAGGCATGCATTTGGTATAAGAACTGGGAACTTCATGGATGAGTATTGACAGAGCCCTCAGGGCTTCCCACACTACTGTTAAGACAGGGTCTCCTTTCCTCTGTCTGCTCTTTATTTCTCCCTGCGTCCCCTCTTTCTAACTGTTCTAGTTTCATTTCTGTAGCTGAGATAGAATTCCCTGACAAAAGTGACTGGGAGGAGTTGTTTTAGCTCACGAGTCCAGGTTAGAGTGGATCATGATCAAGGCAAGAGCTAGAGCAATAAGCCTATCTCTGATTCACAGTCAAACTAGCTTTCTCCATTCATAGATGGCCCAGGGCCAAACCCAAGGAATGGTGTCACCCATTTGAAGACTGGACCTTCCCACACCAATTAAGACAATCAAGACAGATCTACAGTCCAACCTGAGGTAGACATTCTCCCTTTAAGGCTCTTTTTCTCAGGTAATCCTAGGTTGTGTCAAGTTCACAATTGAAACTGACCACTGAGGGGTGGGGGAAATGGCTCATCTATTAAAGGCTAGGGTTACAACCAAATGGATAAAACTTGACTATCACACCCAGTGTTCAACTACATCATCCTTTAGCTGATTCTTCCAGAACAAACAATGCATTTATTTTCCAATAACATCTTGGGGTTATTTGTCACTGATGCATTCCGAAATTGTCTTTAGAGACAAATTGCTGGAGAGGGACCATTCCACAAAAAGAAAACCAAGAATCTCTTACCAGAAGGAGCAATGCAGTTATGGAGAAGAGAACAAAGAAAGTGCTCTCTATCTGCTTCTGTCAAAGAAACTGAAGATTCATATCGCGTTAATTAATTAACAAATTAATTGGTTTGTTTGTCTATTTATAGACAGTCATATGTCACTCAGACTGCTGTGGAAATTCACAGGGAAGCCAAGAGTGGCCTTGAATTCTTGATCCTATGCCTCTACTTTCCTAGTGCTAGGATTATAGGTAAGCACCTCCATATCCTACTTATGTGGTATTTAGGATCTAATTCAGGGCCTCAAGCATGCCCAGCAGCAGCGTACTGCCAACTGAACGATATTCACGGCCCAACTTTATTAATTTGGTTTTTGGATATCAAACTAGTGTTTCCTTTAAAAATGACATCCTATAATGCTGAGATGTTCTTTTCAAGTTTTTATTTTATTTTATTGTATACATGTTTCTGTGTATGTGAATGGGTGCATACAGGTAGACATCTGATACCTTTCTCAATATGTCTTCACCTTGCTTTTTGAAGTCTCTCATTGAAATTGGAGCTCACTGATACACAGAGATTGGCTGGTCAGTAAGCCCTTGAGATTACCCTGTCTCAGCCTCTTCAGCTCTGGAATTATAAGCACACTTTGCCACCATGCCCAGCTTTTTATATTTGTGTCAGAGATCTGAAATCCAATCCTCATACTTGTGTGACAAGAACTTTACTGACAAGCTGGGCAGTGGTGGCGCATGCCTTTAATCTCAGCACTTGGGAGGTAGAGACAGGTGGATTTCTGAGTTTGAGGCCAGCCTGGTCTATAGAGTGAGTTCCCGGACAGCCAGGGATATACAGAAAAACAAAACAAAACAAAAAAAAAAAAAAAAAAAAAAAAAAAAAAAAAAAAAAAAAAAAAAGAAAGAACTTTACTGACTGAGCCAACTCCCTCACCCACAAGACAGCTTTTTTAAAGGGGGGAAAAAAAAGACTTACTGTTTGTATACAAAGAGAAGCCAAGAAACGTGTTTAAAATCTATTTTGGCTCGTTTTCAGTTCCCAAGAAGGATACTGCTTTTCTGAGTATAATATTCAGTTCAGATCTAGGTTACCCAAGCTCCTGTTTACTACTATCACAATATTGATTTCCTTATCATTATCACCTTCATACAATTATTGAAGTTCAGCAGTTAGGTGTTCTGGCCTAACATACTAAAAGGGTTACCAGAATTGGGAAAGCTGAGGCAGGAAGACCTCGTGTTCCTAACCACTCTTGGCTGTTCAGTGAGATCCTGTCTCAAGACAAAAGAGGAAAAGGAGGAGAGAGACCAGGTTTGTATACAGGCAGGAAGGCAGGCGGACAGCCCCCGTTTCAGAAGCTTTCTGGGCAGTCTCCGGTCACAACCACAAACCTTGAAATAAGAAGGAAACTAACTAGCTAATATAAGGTTCAAGCCTTAGTCTTCCAATGAATTGTAAAATGGAGGCACAACAGTACACATAAGCACCTGTTCTCCACTAATCAATTCTTTCTACATTACCACTTGCTACTCTGATCAATACATTTGCTGAAATTACCGTTCACTACCTGTCAGATTCCTTATTGAAAGGAAGATGATAATGAGCCTGCAGCATTTTAGTCCACAAAGGTCTGCACGTACAAGTATCTCCAGATAGCACACACAGTGATAAAAGACTGGTCCTCAGAAACAAGCGAAGAAGGACGCATAGTGCTTCTGTCCTTTGTTTGTGTGTGTGTGTGTGTGTGTGTGTGTGTGTGTGTGTGTGTGTGCATGTCTATGTGTGTATACGTGTGTGCCTGTCTGTGCACATATGCACACACATGCGAGTGTGTGTGTGTGTGTGTGTATGTATGTATGTATGCATGTGTACACACCTGCATGTTTTAGAGGGTAACCTCGGGTGTTGTTCCTCAACTCCATACACATCATTTTATCTTTTTTTTTTTTTTTTGAGACAGAGTCTCTCATTAGCCCAGACTCAGTATGTTAGCTAGGCTGAGTGATCAGCAAGCCTGAGTGCTCCTTCCTGGCTGTGAAGTTACAAGTCTGATGTCTTATTGCATGGGTTCTAGAGATTAATCCAGGCCCACTTTTATTCACTGAGCATTTCCCACCCCCACTTTTGTCATTTCTATTCAACAGAGAACTAGAAGTTGGACACAGAGTAATTAAGCAGGAAAAAAACAAAAGCAAAAACCTGACCTAACTGGAAAAGTTTTGTTTACAGACAACAGAGTTTTATATGTATAAAGCCTTAAGTACCTCCCCAACACACACCAAAAAGTAAATAAATAAAATAATACTTAGAAAATTCAAATGTTGAAACGAGCATAAGGAATCAACAAAGCAGCCTGGTCTAAAGCTAAATATAAAAACAGTTGCAGTTCTACACACTAACACTAATGGATAGTCAGAAAAGAAATTAGGGCTGGTGTCTTAGTTAGGGTTTACTGCTGTAAGCAGACACCATGACCAAGGCAACTCTTATAAGGACAACATTTAATTGGGGCTGGCTTACAGGTTCAGAGACTCAGTCCATTACCATCAACGCGGGAGCATGGCAGCACCCAGGCAGGCATAGTGCAGAAGGGGCTGAGAGTGCTACATCTTCATCTGAAGGCAACTAGTGAAGACTGGCTTCCAGGCAACTAGGATAAGGATCTTAAAGCCCATGCCCACAATGACACATCTACTCCAACAGCGTCAAACCTCCTAATAGTGCCACTCCCTGGGCTAAGCGTATACAAGCCACCCCAGCTGGAGACATGATTGGTAGCTATGAGCACTGACTATTCCTTCTGAGGTCCCAGGCTTGGTTCCCAGCACTCACACAGTGTTTCATAACCATCTGTAACTCCAGTTCTAGGGAATCTGATGCCTGCTGGGACTTCTGCAGGCCCCAGGGATTGCATGTGGTGCACATTCATACATGCAGGCAGAATACTCATACACATAAAATAATAAATCTAAAAAAAGAGAAAGCAAGAAAGGAAGGAAGGAAAGATGGAAGGGACAGAGGGAGAAAGGAAGGAAGGAAGGAAAGAAGGAAGAAAGGAAGGAAAGAAGGAAGAAAGGAAGAAGAAAAGAAAATGAAATCAATAAAGCAATCCTACGTAGGTCAGCAGTTGAGTACCTGACTAGCATGTGCAAGGCCAAGTTTGATATCCAGCACTAGAGGAGGGATGAGCTCCAGTTTACAATTAAGATCAAACTTACAGATACAAAAGACATGAAACCCGAAAACCATAAGGCATTACTTATTGAAAGAAATCACAAGTCAGAATAAATGGAAAGACAATATATATATTATATATATTATAATAATTATATGTATATAATTATATTATATAATATAATTATATAATATAATTATATACACATATATAATTATATGTATATAATTATGTATATAATGCTATTGCTAATATATATAATACAATTACTCATATTTTATTATATATTTTGTATGTAATATATAATTATAACATATAATATAATAAATAATGTTAAGATGCTCATCCAACCTAATGTGAACTACAGACTTAGTACAAATCTTTTCAAAATTTCAAAAACATTTTTGCAGAAATAAAATGATCCACCCTAAAATTTGCATAGACATTTATGACAAGGCAATCTTGAAAAAAACGGGGTGACACCACACTCTCCATGCGGATGATGGAAGCAGGAAGATACTTTCAAGGCTATGCTCAGCAACTCTGTGTGTTCAAAACCAGCCTGGTTACAGTCAACACTCTCAAAACCAAAACAAATAAAGCAGACATTCTGGAAGACATAGTCGGAAGCTTCCGACGTCCTAGTCTCACATCTGCTGTGAAGCTACCATAACCAAAACACATCGGCGCTGGCATAAACACCACATAGACCAGTGGGAAAGCGTCTAGAATGCAGAAAGAAACCCTCCCACATACAGTTAAGTAATTTTCAAAAGGAGTGCCAAGGGGCAGTTGATGGGGAAAGAGCGGTCCTTTCAACACATGAAAAAATAAATAAAATAAAATAAGATTGGACTCTGGCCTTACCCTGCATCCAAAAATTACCTCAAGGAATCAAAGCTCTAAGGGTAAGAGCTAAGAAAACGTGGAGAAAAATTCACGATACTGGAGCTGGCAGCAGTTTCTTGGGTGTAGCCCAAAAAAGCACAAGCAACATAAGAAAGATAGAGCAGTGGGGCTTTATTAAAATTAAATGTCGGGGTTGGGGTGATGGAGCAGCAGGTCAAAACCCTGCTGCACAGGCCTGACCTGAGTTTGACCCCGTGAACCTGCACTGGAAGGAAGGGAGAGCAGCAAAGCTTCCCAGATGCCCTCTGTCCTCTACTCTCGCCCACGCCGCGGCATGAACACATAGCCACAGATATGTCACACACAGTGCTTATACATTAGAACTTTTGATAGGACAATATTAGCAAGAGAAAAGGCAGCCCATGAAACGGGAGGAAGGATTCACAAATCTACTTGCTATCCAGAAAGAGTTTCTGCAATTCCCTTTCAACAACAAAATGACCCAAGGGACTGGGACAGACATTTTCCTACAGAATACAGCGAAGTGGCCGAAGCAATACTCAACATCTCTGGTCACTAAACACCAAGGAGACCTTCAGTGAGGTGCTTCTTACCTGTTAGGTGGCAGTGGTGCTTATATTATTTTTCCATGGTTGAGGATTGAATCCAAGACTCAAGGATGCTAGGCCAGCAAATGGACTATCCCTGGGCAACATCCCCACGCTGGGAAGGCTTGCATTATTGTTGTTACGAAACAGCAAGTATTGCCAAAGATATGGAGAAACTGGAACTCTTGAGCACAGAGAGGACTGTTACACAGAGCAACAAAGGAGGGAAACCATGTCGTGAGTCCTTAAATACATAACAAATGGAAAGATGGCTCAGTGGTTAATGCATCGGCTGCTCTTTCAAAGGACCAAGGTTCAATTCCCAGCACCCACGTGGCAGGTCTCAACTGTCTGTATTCCAGTTTCAGAGGGTCCAATACCTTCCTCTGGTCTCTGTAGGCACTGCATGCATATGTGCATGGACATACATGCAGGCAGAACACCCATACACATGAAAATTTTAAATGTTAAAAATAAAGTATAACTCCAGGCAGTGATGGTGCACGCCTTTAATCCCAGGACTTGGGAGGCACAGGCAGGCAGATTTCTGAGTTCGAGGCCAGCCTGGTCTACAGAGTGAGTTTCAGGACAGCTAGGGCTACACAGAGAAACCCTGTCTCGAAAAAATAAATAAATAAATAAACAAATAAATAAATTATCACAATAAAATGATCATATAAATTCCAGAAAACTCTATTTCTGGGTATATATACAAAAGAAATAAAAGGGATGCTCCAGTCTGCTTTGTTGCTGTGATGAATACCAAGACCAGAAGCAACTTGGGGGAGGAAAGGGTTTATTTCATCTTACCCTTACAAGTCACAGAGCATCACTGTGAGACATCAGGACAGGAGCTGAAGCAGAAGCCACAGAGGCACAGTGTTCACTCCCTCCGGATTTCTTTCTTCCTTTTTAAAAAACAAATTCGTGTCCCATCCATGTGAAATCTCCAGTGTTGATCTCCAGCTCACACTCCCCGAGGATTTCCAGGCTAGATCATTCACCTGCAGCTTTTGACTGTAAGGTCACCTTGCTGCCACCATGACTACCCTTTGGCCAAACCACCTGGCAACATCAGCTTCTTCTGGTATACCCCACGGTGTAGACAGTAGGTTCTAGAACACTGCCATACCCTGACAAGGATCAGGAATGTCAGGTCAGCCTCTACTCGGTCGAGCCACATTGTTCTTTCCCTCGGCTCCAGCTATCTCTTGGGTGCAGGATCACCGTTGAGGTTCCCTTTCCCTATATTTCCAAACACCAAGAAGAATCCACATCCCTCTGCTTCGGGCCTTCTGAGGGGTCTATCTCAGGCTTTATTGGATTTCTGACTGCAGGCTAAGTGGAATTCAAGAATCTGTTCTCTCTGTTTGCCCGTCCCAACTGCTCAGTCTGTCCTTTGTCTCCTTTCTTCATTCGAGTGAAAGGCTGAGCTTAGGAGCCTTTTCCTCATGCGATGTTTTCAAGAGTCTTAAAGCCATGCCTCTCCCCCAGTAGTCTGTAGATGTCTCACACCGACTCTGGAAAAGGTCATGCACACAGAAATGCCAGAAAGACCGGGTTCATAGATTGTCTTTTTCAATGATTTATTTTATTTTTTAAATTGTGTGCATGTGTTTATGTATATGACTGCACCTGTCCACAGAGGCCAGAAGAGGGAGTCAGATCCCCTAGAGCTGGAGCCCTGGGTGGTTGCTTGGCAGCCAACATGAGTGCAGGAACTGAACTCAGGTCCTCTGCCCAAGCAGTACATAATTTTACCTGCTGAGCCATCTCTTCGACTCCTATATTCTTTTAAATTAAAGAAAATTTAGACTGATTTGGGCAATACTGGAGTGTAATCCCTGGTGTGAATGAACAGTCCAGACTTGAAGCTGTGTACTGTTCAGGTGCTGCAATTGTGAGATCAAGGCTCAGTTTCCCAGTCTCTCCATTTGGCATCCTCATTTTTGAAGTGGCAGGCCACTTACCTTGAAATTCCAAGATGACTGCTGGAGACTCCTGGATAGTTGCTCTCTTTGTTCCCCGGGAAGAAAGGATACTTCTCCTCAGACCCCACTTGGTTGGATTTGTTCTTCTTGATGTGGTCAATGCACTGACTTGGGTAGTGTTGGTAAGCTTAACATAGATCCTGTAATCAGCTTTCTCTTGAAACAAAATATCGGAGATCATCAACTTAAAGGAAAGAAGGTTTACTCTGACTGTGGTTTTGGAGGGCTTCAGTCCACAGTCTTTAGACCCTGTTGCCCCATGGGATCTGTGGCAAAGCAGTAGCTCAAAATAGAAGTACATGGTGGAGCAAAATCTAATAGGTGGGAGCAAAAGAAGTGGGGCTGGGGTCCCATTATCCCTCTCAAGGGCATGCCTCTAATGACAGGAAGACCTCTCAGTAGGCCTAACTTCTGAAGCATCTAAAACCTACCTACCTCCCAGAAGTATCAAGCTGAGTACATATCATTGTACACATGAGCATTTGGAAGACATTTATGATCTGAGCTATCTGCTATGAGGAATAGGTCACTGGGCTAAGATCCATGGAAGTATTGGATATCTTGGCATTGTCTGCCCCTTTTCTGCATTATCTCACCCTCCCTTCTGCCCTCCCTCCCTCCTCCCCTCTCCCTCTTCCCATTCCACCCCACCTCCCTTTATCCTTTTTTATTCTCTCTCTCTCTCTCTCTCTCTCTCTCTCTCTCTCTCTCTCTCTCTCTCTCTCTCTGTCTCTCTCTCTCAATTCTGGGATGCTATGACTGAGCTTCACTCCCAGGCCCTTGCGAACCCTCTCTAAAGATAAAGACCAGCCAGCGGGGTCACTAGACTTCCTAAATGCATAGTAACTTTCTCTTTCCATTAATCCTCAAAGACTTTCTCTGTTTGAAACTCAAGGTGTAATTGCTCATGCAGGGTATTTAATATCATGCATAATAATAACCACGAAAGAGTGAACTCTGTTTAAGCCAAGAGGTAGTTTATGAACCATAGTAAGGATCTTTGAGTCCTGGCAGGCTGCCCACCCAGCAGGTGGTGCTGGGCAGTGGCTCCTGAGCAGGGAGGGACTGAAGGCCTGAGTTCTATTGTTAGCTCTGAGGCTAGGTCACCAGTGACTTTGAACAAAGCAATTAACCCCCATGAAACTGCTGGCTCCTGACTTTAAATAGTACAGTGAAACCTGATGCTCTCTAGGCTCCCCCCACCCCCCCACCTTCTAAAGGGTTCTGAGACACTGGCTATGTCTCTAACAGTTCATTGAGGAAAGCTAAGTTATCAATAAGGAGTGTTTATGTTTCCGGGAGCAGGAACTCTCTGGGTAGTGTTAATAGGCCTGTGAGTGACCAGCATCCTGGAGGTCCTGAGCGGAGTCTAATTTAAGGAAAAACCTGAAGAGATGGCACTGTGGTTATGAACACTTGCTGATCTTTCAGAGGACCCACACACAGTTCTCAACATCCACATGGTGGCTCATAACCACCGGTAATTCCTGCTCTAGGGGATGCTTCTGGCCTCCGAGGGCACCCGAACACATATTCACACACATAAATAAAAATAAATAAATAAAAGAAAGAAAAATTCTTTAATGGTACTTATCAAAAAACACGACTTTGTGCAGGGCCACTGTAGTTGGTACAGGGAACACTGGAATGAATGATGTCTGTCTGTCTCTGTGTCTGTCTGTCTGTCCATCTCTGCCTCTGTCTTTCTCTGTCACTGCTTGTTGCACTACATAGCCTAATCTGACATCAAACTGGCCGTCCTCTTATCTCAGCCTCTCTTGCAGAGAAACATTTGGCTTAACTCCAGATCCAGAACGGGCGATCTGTAGTCAAGGAGCAGGGCTGGGTTTGTGGATGGAAAATTACTGAGAGGGAAAATTCACACGTATGAGGAGAGTCCGACTCTGCTGACCTAACAGCATTTGTTGAAGACAAGCTAATCTAGTCAAACATCACCTAGGAGACGGAGGAGGAGAATGAAGGGCCCAATCAGGAATCGAGGGTGATCAGATACCATGGATGAGGGCTTCCTGCCAAGCTAGCTTAGCAAGGTTCATTTACTTTTTTTTTTTTTTAATTTTACTTTCATGTGTATGCGTTCGTGTGCCGTGGCATGGGTGTGGAGGTCAGAGAACAACTTGCCAAAATCAGTTTTCTCCTTCTACCATGTGGGACCCAAGGATCAAACACAGATCTGTAGGCTAGGCACGCCGAGCCATCTCACCGGCCCAGCAAGATCCTTTACTAAAACGAAATTTCACAAGCAGGATACAAATAGTTCCCAGAGAAGATCTAGGAGCCTGAGTACAGTTTGGACAAGAAAAGAAACTTTGTCAGTCCTGAGTCCAGATGGCAAACACACGTGGGGGCTCTAGTTCGGTCGGTCGTAGAACCTTTGTCTCTGTAAAGGCGTGGGCGCTGTACACAGCGATGGTGGGCCAGTCCTTCCATGCAACCTGACTTCTGAAAAGCCCCAAGCTCAGTGCTCACAGCATGGGCACCTCTGCCTGTGAGGCAGAAGCAAAGGTTGAGATAAAAGGGGCGGGGGAGGGGCGTCCTTTTAGGCTCTCAGATCCCCAGGTGCCTTTCCCTAATGCACCCAGCCAGTGATCCACCATCACCCCCATCCTACCCTTAGCAGCACACTAACTGCTTCTCAGAATACAGAGATAACAATCTTTGGAGAAGAAAAACCTGGATGTGTTTGCTAAGGAGACACAGAGAGGGAAGAACGCAGTCTGAAAACTGAACTATGACGATGTGACGATGTTCCCATGTTGAAGCCACAGGCTCTTCTTCTCAGCTCGCAGCAGGCTGCAAGCCAGGCCTGATCTGTCCAAGAGACTAGAAGATTCTCTGTGCATCCAGACAGCCCAAGATAAAGACCTTAAATTCTGACATAGATATTTACTGTGTGGTTTCTTCTACTAGGTACAGAGGAACCCGCAGCGGACACATCCCACAGCACACTGTCAGGATTTTCTATCAGTTCTGTAGCTCATCCTGATCTTGAGTATAAACACAGGCCAAAGATCACCGCCATGCATCTAAGGAAAGTTTTAGGAGATCTAACTAAACGGGTGAAGCAGACTCTGAGGAAACAGGCTGTCCTGAGGAGAAAATAACTTCTTTAATCATCAACACTCCTGCAAGAGTAGGATTTTACTCAGGGGAAGGGGAAAATGGTGTTTATAATTGAGCATTCTGAGAACAAAGAAACCCTTAACTGTTTGAAACAGGTCTATGACTTGGGAGGGGGAAACAGAAGGGTCAAAGGTTAATCTTAAAGTTCTTGGCAAGTTTGAGACCAGCCTGAACTATAAGTGAGGCTCTACTTTAAAAATATAAAAGAGATGACCGGGCACTGGTGGCACATGCCTTTAATCCCAGAACTTGGGAGGCAGAGGCAGGTGGATTTCTGAGTTCAAGGCCAGCCTGGTCTACAGAGTGAGTTCCAGGACATCCAGGGTTACACAGAGAAACCCTGTCTGGGAAAAAAAATAATATATATATATATATATATATATATATATATTGACATATATATTCATATATATTCATCTCTCTCTATATATATGAAGCCAGGTATCGTGTAGTGATGCACACCTTTAATCCTAGCACTTGCCAGGCAGAGGCAGGAGGATCTCTGTGAGTTCTAGCCTAGCCTAGTCTATATAGTGAGTTCCAGGACAGCCAGAGCTACCTAGTAAGACCCTGTCTTGAAAATATATAAATATAATATTCTAAGTATAACAGCAGTAGAAATTTTAAAATACCCTAGAAAGGTTAAGAATATCACATAATAGGAAACACAGGGCCACAAAAATTAGGATATATGGCTAAAAGCCCAAGGAAAGCAGATCTGAACACTAAGTCCAACACTCAAATCAAATAAAGAATGAAAAGCCGAGAAGGGAGAAAGGATCTTCAAGAAACATCCGATATGACATTCCAGAGTGAGAAGAGTGAAGGGCACTGGGATCCTCTGGCCCAGGACACATCATGGCATATCTAGGGAAATTTTTAGAACCCAGAACATCTGTGAGTTTCTAGAAAGAAAACAAGCAAAACCAAGACGTACATTTATTTGTTTACAAATTCATTATTTATTTATTTATTTATTCATCCATTCATTCATTCATTTATTTGATGTATGTGGCTGTCTTGCCTGCAAGGCTACCTATATACCACGCATGTACCTACTGCTCTCATATCTCAGAAGAAGGCATTGTTTGCCCTGGAACTAGAGTTATAGCCAGTTGTAAGCTACCATGTAGGAGCTGGGAATCGAACCTGTTTCCTCTGGAAGAGCAACAAATGTTCCTAAGTTCTTAACCACCATTCCAGCCTCCCCAAATAGTTTTATTTTCTTAATTTGTAGATAGGTTTGTATATATGTCGAGCTTATTCCTCTTAGCTCCTCTTCTTTTTCCTCCCCTCTTTTCATTTGCTCCTCTCTTTCCTCTTGATCAATTTTACTTTGTGTTTGTTTGTGTAGGGGGCAGAGGAAGCCATGAGTGCATGAACTGCTCATGCATGTTGACATGGGCACACTGTCGAGGATGGCAAGGCCTATTGGCCCATGGGAAGTTAACAAAACTGTTATCCATATGGTCCTGGCTCAAAAGAAACGGCCAAGTGTTTCTTCAGTATTCTGAGTGTTTGTAGACAACTGATCAGGGTCTTCAAGGGCAAGCAACTGCAGCTTACTCCTCCTGGATATCTCTAGTCAAGACTGCTCAAGAGCCAAGAACTTCTCCAGAAACTAGCCAGTCCCCCCACCTCTGTGCTCTAACCTACCATACACACACAAGTTCCAGTTTGAGGTAGTTAGAGAACTCTCCATGATCCCAACTTCATTGTATGGATGTCTGTGTGTCTGTCCTTTCTTCATTCCATCACTGGCCCTAAGCCAGGGCTCCGGAACTCAGATGGGCTGTGGTATGTTTACATGCTCTTATATAACCATATAAAATCTAGAAACCACAACAAAAGAAAACATCCGTGTGTTGTTCTGAGACTGGCTTTGGTTGTCTCCAGTCGCACCCATTTTCCCACGGATGACAGGACTTCTTTCTTATCACCAAAGATAAATAAATGAACAGTTGATTAATTAAATAAAATAAAGAGTCCATTCTCTCTACCCATACCACTTTCTTCATTCCCTGCTCAGTTGTTGAACACCAAGGTTGGCCTCATGGCTTAGCTACTGTGAATAGTGTGCTGTAGTGACATTGGTGTGCTGGTGTCTGTGTGATATGCTAATGTGTAGTCCTCCCGGAAAACACCCAGAAGTGAAGGAGAGTCAGGGCATATGGTAAAACTATTTTTCAGTTCTTTGGAAAGGCTCCATACTGATTTCCATACTAGCAGGGTTAGGGTTAGAGTTAGGGTTTTTTTGGGACATAGGCTACTTATGTACCACTGCGTGGCTTGGAATTTGCTATGTAGATCAGGCTGGCTTTGGACTCTCAGAGGTCCACCATCCTCTGCCTCTCGAGTACTGGAATTAAAGTCATCTGCCACTGTGCCCAGTCCTAATTTATTATGTACTTACTTGTGTGTGTGTGTGTGTGTGTGTGTGTGTGTGTGTGTGTGTGTGTGTGTGCATATGTGTGCATATACCATTGGAAGTCAGAAGGGCATCAGCTACAGGTAACTGTGAACTGTCTGGTGTGAACTCAGGTCTTTTGAAAGAGCAGCAAATACTCAACTGGCTCCTGCTAGTGCTCTATTCTTAAGTATAAGTCAAAAAAAAAATGTTGTAAATGATGACTGTAAAAGAGTGACCACAGTCTGAGATTATAAACCTCTCCCTTTCTCACAGTTCACGTCTGGTCCTCCTTACTTTTCCTTAGACCCACTCTACCACTCACTTCTCCCTATCATCCACCCACAGTCCCCACCCCCTTGGTTTGAGGACATGCCTGTATCATGCTGCTTTTCTTAAGAGCAAATCTTGTTAATTAAGGCCACCCAGGAAGTAGGGAAAGATCCCAAGGGCTCAGGCTTTGCCTGTACAGCACTGCATTTCTTTCTGGACAGAGTCAGGCTAGGTTTAGTGGCAGATTCTAAATTGGTATGAGACTTCCCCTTTCCTTGACGCACAATGCTCCATTGATTGCAAGTGGAGCCGTATATCGAGCCTGCGCCTTACACTGTCAGCAGGAAGTGTAATTCCTGAACGACTCCCAGCAGACGTTTATAGATTTTTCAGTCTGTTGAGTTCTATACGACAACCAAAGTCTTCTTTTTCTGAAGATTTTTTAAATAAATCTTGATCTCAACTGCTAAGTCATTGAACATAATTATATACAACAAACTGGGATTAATCTACATAAAAACTAGAATTGAAGTAATGGGGATTTCATAGAGAAACAAGAACAGAGAACGTTCCACTTTGACTTCTCAAGAGGTAGAAGAGTGAGCAGAAGAGATGGTTCAGTGGTTAGGTACACATGATACTCTTCCAGAGGACCTATACCCACAGCAGGTACCTATAACTCGAACTCAAGGGAATCCAATGCCCATTTTTGGCCTCTGTGGCCACTCACACAAATGTGTGCATACTCATACAAGACACATAATTAAAATCAATTTTTAAAGAAGCAGAGAATGAAAAATAGCCATTGACCTAAGTGACAGAAATAGAAAACAACTCTTAGAAGAAGTTTGATACTTAGAGGAATGGAGGTGTCATTACTGGAGTGTAGCTGTCCACTGGCCATGGATGAACTCGGTTGACCTGAAAGAGGGGCTAGAACTGAAGAAGGATGGGTGCAAGAGAAGGATGAAGTCAAGACCAAGTTTCTGATCAAGGCTCCAAGTTTAATATTCAACACTGTGTTAATATAGGGAGAGCCCACATCCTTGGTTTTAACTGGACTGAGTTGCAAAGCAAGCTCAGCTGGGCGGTCTACTCCTCAAAGCTACTGTAGGGAACTGCAGATGTAGCAAGGCCAGATGACTCTACCTAGGTCTCCACCCAGGGGGTAAAAACACTGTGGGTTTGTTTAGCCTACTCCAGGTGGTGGAAAGGGTAGTATGTGTGTGTGTGTGTGTGTGTGTGTGTGTGTGTATGTATGTATGTATGTTTGTATCTATCTATCTATCTATCTATCTATCTATCTATCTATCTATCTATCTATCTATCTATCTATGTGAGATCCAGGCTTATTTAGATAGTTGATGCTAAGACCATCTGTGTCCTTCTGGAAGGTTCCCCCTCTCAGCCTCTCCTGCATCTCTTCTGTTTTTACCAGCTCACTTGTCTTGTTTCCTCAGACTTAGATGTTTGCTTCTGAGAATTCTGCACTGAGACTCTTCTCAGAGCTGTCTACACCCTTTCTCTGAATAATCCTCCTCTATTACTTGAATTTCTATCTATGCACTTGCTATGACAATGTATCTGAGATAAAGATGTTAAGAAGAGGAAATAGTTATTTTGGCTCCCAGTTCTTCGGATTTTAGTCGATGGCTGCTTGACCCATTTGTTTAGGGTTGTAGTGCAGCAATCTTTAACACAAGCTCTTGTTAGAGGAAAGCTCTACGTGTCATGATTGACAGGATCAAAGCAAGAAAAGACAGGTCCAGATTCAATTTACTTTTCAAAGATATGCTCATAGTGATCTACTCCCTCTAGCTAGATCCCATTTCTTAAAAAAATTACTAATTTCTCCCTATTGCACCATCAACAAAAGAGCAAGTCAGCAACATATAAACTTTTGTAGAAAATTTAAGATTTAAACATGAGCCGGGCAGTGGTGGCGCAGGCCTTTAATCCCAGCACTTGGGAGGCAGAGGCAGGCAGATTTCTGAGTTCGAGGCCAGCCTGGTCTACAGAGTGAGTTCCAGGACAGCCAGGGCTACACAGAGAAACCCTGTCTCAGAAAAAAAAAAAAAAAAGCTTTAGACATGCGATGTTTCACTTTAGTCAACCTGGTGAGATTAAGGCACTCTCTCTGTAAGGACATTTCCAGAAAGGATTAATTATAGGAGTTGGAGGCAGAAGACTTACTCTCAATGTGACCAGCACCGGCTGATGTTTTGGACTAAACAATAATAATAATAATAATAATAATAATAATAATAATAATAATAGTAATAATAATAATAATGAAACCAGTTATGATGGGTTTTTACCTGTAATTCCAGTACACAAGATACTAAAGGCAGAAAGATTGTCACAACTCTGAGGCCAGTGTATACTAGTGAGTTCTAGACCATCCTGACCTATAGAGTGAGATCTTCTCTCAAAATAAGTAACTACAAAGGGGAAAGGAGGAAGCCCACTGAGCACAGGCCTTCTCCTCTTTCTGAGACAAACAAGCAGCTACTTCACACCTCCCCCCACCATGGAGACTCCTGCTACCATCTCTCCTCCACCAGGATTGGCTGTATCCTCAACTATGGGCCAAATATGCTCTTCCTCCCTAAGTTGCTTCTAAGGTGGTCACAGTAACCACACTGGATGGTTTCATGTGTTAACTTGACACAAGCTAGAGTCATCTGAGAGGAAGGATCCTCTCTTGAGGAAATGCCTCCATGAGATCCAGCTGTAAGGCATTTTCTCAATTAATGATCAAAATGGGGGCGAGGAGGGGCCGGCCTACTGTAGGTGGTACCATCCCTGGACTTGAGGTCCTGGGTTCGACAAGAAAGCAAGCTGAGCAAGCCATGAAAAGCAAGCCAGTAAGCAGCACCCTCTCCATGGCACCTGCGTCAGCTCCTGTGTGCAGGTTACTACCCTGCTTGACTGTCCTGACTTCCTTTGGTGATGAAGAGCAATATGGATGTGTAAGCCAAATGAACTCCTTCCGCCCCAACTTGTTTTTTGGTCATGGTGTTTCATTGCAGCAATAGAAATCCTAAATAAGACAGTAACAACAAACACACACACATACACACACACATACACACACACACACACCACACACAGCAATACAACTAATTTGTAAATTTATAACCCAGATCTTTTTCTGGACTCTAGGAAATTTGCTTGCTATGTAATCATTCCTGTTTGTCCTGTAAGCCCTTCCAATTAATTAAGTAAAAAATTGAACCTGCCACTTTGTCCTCAAATTAATTTTTTGTTTGTATGAGTGTGAGTGGCTGAATAATCTTTCATTATCTCGCTTCCCATCTCAGAAGAGCAGAACAAATCCGGATTCAGGCTTCTCTTATCACCTTCATCCCCTCGGTCATTAAGCTAAACCTCTCCTTTCTCTAACAGTCCCCAAATCGGATTCCTTCCATCTCTGTTAATCCTGCCTAAGTTCAGACCATCTTCACCATCACCTCTGGCACTGACTGTCAAGGTCTCCCAAGTGCTCTCAAAGCTGTTCAGTTTCTCAATACATTCTCCATGCTCTTGACAACTCTTCTGCTGCTTGAAGCCTTGTTAAGGCTTATAATCGGGTGCACAGTCAGAAAAGGGGGGAGGTGTGTCAAGCATGTGAACTAAAGAATATCAAACTGATGGGTGCTTTCTCATATTTTTTTTCCTGTAGGTTCACAATTTGTAAGCATCTGCTGTCCAGCCAGCCATCATCCCCTGCCAAAGATAATGACCAGTAGAGCTCTCAGCTCCGTGACTCAAAGTAGAGACACGGAAGGCAGTCTGGGTATTTTTCATCTCACAATTACAGCTATCACAGGAGATCCTGAATTTATCACAGGTCAATCAGGGTCATGATAAGGACAGAGATGTCAAGGCTCATAAGGAATTGTCCCCACACAAGCATATTGAGGTTAAGGAAGAGGGGGGATAGAAGAAAAGATTACCTTTTCTTAGAAGATCTTTGCTTAAAATGGTTCACTCTAAGCTGGGGAGTGGTGGTGGTGGTGCACGCCTTTAATCCCAGCACCTGGGAGGTAAAGGCAGGCAGATTTCTGAGTTCGAGGCTAGCTTGGTCTACAGAGTGAGTTCCAGGACAGCCAGGGCTACACAGAGAAACCCTGTCTTGAAAAACAAAACAAAGCAAAACAAAGGTGGAAAGGACATTTTCTCCAGAAGACAGCAGTAAGTCTGATGTGGTCGCCAATCTGATGTGCCTACAGCCCCAGGGCACAGGAGGATTTCCAAAGCATCAGAGAACTAGACGGTTCTACAACAATCAGTTTTCAGATGCTTAACTTGCTTGCTTGCTTTGATAAAGATTTTGCTTATTTTGTATGTATGAGTGTTTGTCTGTGTGTAGGTACATGTACCACATGCTTGCCTTGTGTCTGCAGAGGCCAGAAGAGGATGTCAGATCCTTTGAAACTGGAGATACAGACTAACATGAGCTGCCATGTGGATCCTGGAACCTGAATCTGGGCCCTCTGTAAGAGCCATGAGCACTCTTAACCACAGAGCCATCTCTCTAACCCCTAAAGCTTTTATTTTTCTTATAAGTCATGTATGTATGTATGTGTCTGTATGTGTGTGGGTATGTGCAGAAAAGTACAGGAACCCAGAGAGTCCAAAAAAGGCTATTGGAAACACTGGAGCTAGAGTTACAGGTAATTGTGACTCTCTTGATATGGATACTGAGAACTGAACTTGGATCCTGGAAGAGCAGTGCATGCCCTTGCCACTGAGCGCTCTCTCTCTCTCTCTCTCTCTCTCTCTCTCTCTCTCTCTCTCTCTCTCTCTCCTCTCTCTCTGTCTCTCTGTCTCTCTCTCTGTCTCTCTCTCTGTCTCTCTCTCTCTCCAGCCCAGTGCTATGCTTCTTTTCTTTTCTTTTTCCGAGACAAGGTTTCTCTGTGTAGCCCTGGCTGTCCTGGAACTCACTCTGTAGACCAGGCTGGCCTCAAACTCAGAAATCAGCCTGCCTCTGCCTCCCAGGTTCTGGGATTAAAGGCGTGTGCCACCTCTGCCCCGCAGCTCTCTGCTTTCTTCATGATTCTTTTTTAAATGACTGATCCGAACTTGCCATTCTGGTGGTGGCTCATTTTCTACCCTGCCATTTCCTCTCCTCTCCTTCCAGAAGACAACTGCACACTTCGCTGATCCTGGCTCTGTCTCTGCACCACAACAGTGCTTCCCCTGTGTGCGTGTGTATTTGTATGTGTGTACCTGTGTGTGCACATGTGTGTGTGCATGTATGTATTACATGTGTATTTATGCATCTCTGTGTTTTGGTGAAGGTTAGATTTTCATGTTAGTGTAGAACAAGCTGTAAGATAACGAAGCATTTTCAAACCATATTTTTTTGTACTTTAACTTGAACAAAATTGAAAGCCAGGGGGCTGGCGAGATGGCTCATCCTATAAGGGCACTGACTGCTCTTCCAAAGGTCCTGAGATCCGTTCCCGGCAGCCACATGGTGGCTCATGCCCACCCGTGTTGGGAACTGATGTCCTTTTCTGGAGTATCTGAGGACAGCTACAGCGTATTTGTGTGTAATAATAAATAAATCTTTGGGCCAGAGTGAGCAGGGACTAAGCAAGCAGGGCCCAACTGGAGCCAGCAGGGTTGACTAGAGCGAGCAGAGGTCCTAAAATTTAATTCCCAACAATCGTACAGCTACAGTGTACTCACATACATAAAATAAATAAATCTTTAAAACAAATATTGAAAGCCAGGTATATGCCTGGGATTCCAACACTGCCTGGGAAAGGTAGATTACCGGAGTTTATTGGTCAGCCAGCTTGGCCTAACTGATATTCTGTAGGTTCAGTGAGAGGCCCTGTATCAAAAAGAAGGTGGAAAGTGATTGAGGAAGACACCAAGTGTTGACCTCAGGCCTCCACTAGCAGGTGCACTCACATGTACACATGTACACACATAGACTAACAGGTACATATACTACACACACACACGCACAGACACATACAGACACACACAGACACACACACACACACACACACACACATGCAGTATTCTTCCCTCACAAGCTCACGTCTTTGAATGCTTTGTTTCTAGGTGGGGGTGGTGTGGGGTGGATTTACAGGACTTTTGAGGTGTGTGGCCTTAGCTGGCAGAAATTGAGTAGCTGAGAGGCAAGAGGTTAAAAGTTCCATCTCTTCTAGTTCTCTCCCAAGCTTCCTGTTTCCTCATCCAGGTCTTCTGCACAGAGCTCTGCCATACTTTCTTGCCTCCAACCACTGAGTTATCCCTACAGCCATGCTCTCCTTGCCACAGTGGATTGTAGCTCCCAAAACTGTGAGCCAAAATAAGTCCTTTGTTCCCTAAATTGCCTTGTCAAGTAGTCTGTCACAGTGACACTTGGATGACACTTGGATGACACTTGTTTGTAGCAAAGTGTCTTTTAGTCTTCTATTCCTGTCATCTAACTCATATAGAGTTCCAGGACTTCCGTCTGAACAAGCAGACACACACAGATGTGATTGAAGGTGAGCACTGTCTCATTCTAGAAGTAAATGTTTTCCCCAGCGTCTTCTGTCTTATCAATACACTTCTTGTTAGTAATTGTGGTGGTTTGAATGGAATGGCTCCCATAGATTCATGTGTTTGAATGCTTGGCCATAGAGAGTGGCACTATTAGGAGATGTGTCCTTGTTGGAGGAAGTGTGTAACTGTGGGGGCAGACTTTGAGGATTCATATATGCTCAAGCTATGCCCAGTGTGATGCAGTCTCTCCTTGTTGCCTATGGATCAAGATGGAGAAATTTCAGTTCTTTCTTTAGAACCATGTCTGCCTACATGCTGTGTGCTTTTAGTCCATGACAATAATGGACTAAACCTCTGAAACTTTAAGCCAGCCCCAATTAAATGGTTTCCTTTTTAAGAGTTGTTATGGTCATGATATCTCTTCACAGCACTAAATCCCCAAGAAAGTAAATTAAAACAACAACAACACTATTATTATATTTTATTTTATATGCATTGGTGTTTTGCCTGCATGTAAGTCTGTGTGAGGGTGTTGGGTCCCTGAGACACTGGAGTTACAGATGGTTGTGATCTGCCGTGTGGTTGAACCTGGGTCCTTTGTAAAAGCAGTCAGTGCTCTTAGCTGCTGAGTCATCGCTCCAGTCCCTATTTTCAGCAATTTTTAATTGTTAAGTTTGTGTAATATTTATGTTGTTCTCATTGAATGTTCAAATATTTTAAAAAATATTTTTATTTATTTATTTTATGTATATGAGTATACTGTAGCTATACAGATGGTTGTGAGCCTTCATATGGTTGCTGGGAATTGAATTTAGGACCTCTGCTCGCTCTGGTCGGCTCCGCTAGCTCAGTCCCCAAGATTTATTTATTATTATAAATAAGTACACTGTAGCTGATTTCAGACACACCAGAAGAAGGCGTCAGATCTCATTATGGATGGTTGTGAGCCACCATGTGGTTGCTGGGATTTGAACTCAGGACCTTTGAAAGAGCAGTCAGTGCTCTTACCCACTGAGCCATCTTGCTGTCCTGAATGTTCACATATCTTAACTGTTATAATGACTCTACCCAGAAGAAATTTTTAATTAAGATGGTCATAGTAAATGTTTTAATATTCCTTTTTAAGTTTATATATATGAGTTTTGTCACAAAAAAATCTGATAGTGTGAACAGTGAGCACATAAAATAGTTTTGTGGAAAAGTTAGAATGAAAACATAAGTTCAAGAAGAAAAAATTGGTCAGCTGGGTTGGATATGTAGTCCAGTTGGTTCAGAGCTAGCCTAGCAATCAGCAAACGCTGGGTCCTGCCCCCAACCCCACATATGTCATATTTGGTACTATAATCCTAGCATACAGGAGGTGGAGACTGGAGGATAAGAAATCCAAGGTCATCTTCGGCTACACAGAAATTTCTAGGCTAGCATAGGCTATATGAAACTCTGTTTTCAACAAACAAACAAAGAAACAAAAGAAAACAAAAGAAAAAACAAACCAGGCCAGTAAGACAGCTCAACCAAGGATACTCATTGATAAACCTGACCAACTGAACTCCATCCACGAACACACCTAAGAAAGAGAATGGACCCTGAAAGTTGTCCTCTGATCTCCGTGGGCAGGCCATGGTATGTGTGCATGAGCACGCACTAAAAAATATAAATAACTGTTAAAAGGGGACTGTTTTAGTTAGGATTTTATTTCTGTGAAGAGACACCACGACCACGAAAGAAAAGTATTTAACTGGGGCTAGCTTACAGTTCAAGTCCGGAAGCATAGCGGCCTACAGGCAAACATGGTGCCAAGAGAAAGAACTGAGCTTTCTATATCTCAATTTCAAGACAGCAGAAAAAGACTGAGCCGCTAAGCCTGGCTAGAATTTCTGAGACCTCAAAACCCACCCCCAGTGACACACCCTCTCCAACAAAGCCACGCCCAATCTAGCAAGGCCACAACTCCTAATAGTGCCCCTCCCTTATGGGCCCAAGTGGGGTGGGGTGGGGGTGGGGGCGGTGGGGGGGCAGGGGCAGTTTATTCAAACCACCATAGGTACACTAAAATACTTGGTCATTTTCGTTTGTTTGTTTTGGATTGGGTTTTTGTTTGTGTGTTGCTGAAGCCTTCTTCTATATGTTAGACAAGAGTTTTCCCCCTGAACTCGGGTCCCAGCCCCTGTCGTGAGTTTTTTAGGAATGGGGTGGCTGGAGATGATACTGAATTCCTCTGGTGTTTAGACTCTCCTGAGTTCATATTGAAAAGTAACATGATGTTGGTTTCTTTTTCAAATGTCGCTTTTATAATACATAAGGAATAATATCCTTTATAATGATTAAACTTAGGATAAGGTTTTAAAATGCCAAGTTAAAAAAACTTGAAAGGGTACAGAGCTTTCAAATTTTTCTTAAGGGATATTCGAGTAGCCATCTTTGAGCGACACCGGGATTAGATTCTGGAAGCTGCAGTGCAGTGGGGCATGCCTGTAATCCCTGAGCTTGGTGGCTGAGGGAAGGGTATCAAGAGTTTGAGGCCAATCTGAGGGATTTAGTGAGACTTTGTCTCAAAGAAATATGCAAACAAAACCTGAATTTGTTTTCTTTTTTTTTTTCTTTTGGTCTTAAATTAACCAACCTCCCCTCACCCCCCAAGATTACAAACACCAGAAAGTTTCTGCTTTTGATACCTGTTCCTTAGTTACCCCAGGTTAAAATTTAATTAATTTTGTTGTCGTTTGCTCTTTTGAGACAGAGTATCATGTAGCCCAGGCTTTCCTAAAACTTGCTAGACGGTGGAGGATGTCCATTACATTACATTAGATTACTTTACATCACGTTACATTATGTTATGTTGTGGTACTGTCCCTCGTCCCCCGAGAGAGAGTGTGTGTGTGTGTGTGTGTGTGTGGCCACCACACCCAGGTTACGTAGTGCGGGAGAAATAAAGTCCTTTTGGTTTTTTTGTTTGCTTTTTTTGTTGTTGGTGGTTTTTTTTGAGACAGGGTTTCTCCGTATAGCCCTGGCTATCCTGGAACTCACTCTATAGACCAGGCTGGCTTCGATCTCAGAAATCTGCCTGCCTCTGCCTGCCAGAGCTGGGATTAAAGGTGTGAGCCACCACTGCCCGGTGAAAATAAAGTTCTTAACACTGAGCCAGGCTCAGAAATCTTCATCTACCTATGCAAATTGCCAGCCCCTCCTTTCCCCCTCACTTCCGGTTCTAACTTCGCCACGCTGGAGCAACTTCGCCAAACCACATAGTGTCTCTCTGGGCCTTTGATAATCTTTTACCTCTCCTTGCCCTCTGTCCCCCTTCTTCAGCCACCAGGGAATTTCTGGAGTAATTGTCATTCATACCTGCCTTCAATTAGGACAGCCAATCATCCCAGTTTCTCCAGGGGTGAGGAATTTCCTTGTGGGTGGTTACCTACATTGTCACGGGACTGGAAGACACCTATGTGACTAGTGAAGCTGTCTTCGGAGTATGCCTGGGCGGACACTTGAGAGACCACTGGATCGTGAGGCCTGGGACCCTGTCAGTCTCTGGTCTTTTGATTAGACGACTCACATTTGAAAGAACGGTCGGAGACCCAGCAAGACCGAGGAGAGCAGAGATCGGCTTCTGCTGGCTTGCCTTGGAGGGTGAGTCTTGCTGTCTCTCCTCTGCTTCTCCACTGCTTCCAGGTGAGTAGCTCCGATTCCCTGCGGCTTTGCAGCCCAGGATGTTCTGCCTTATCACAGTCCGTGGCAGCAGAGCTAGCTGACAATGCTCTGAAATCTCTAGAATGGTGACCCGAGTAAAAACTCTCCTGAGCTGGGCGAGAGACTCATGCCTGTAATCCCAGCGCTCAGAGGCTGAGGCAGAAGGATCACAAGTTCAAAACTATCTTGGATCATAAAGCTCGACTTTTATCTCAAAAACAAAAACAAAACCTTTGCTCTACCCCATCCCCCAAGACAGGGTTTCTCTGTGTAGCTCTGGTTCTCTTGGAGCTCGCTCTGTAGACCAAGCTGGCCTCCAACGCAGAGATCTGCCTGCCTCTGCCTCCTGAGTGCTGGGATTAAAGGCGTGCGCTGCCACCGCCACCGCCACCGCCACCGCCACCGCCACCGCCACCCACACCCTTTGAGACCTTTTCTCTTTTACATTATCTTTCTCAGGTCTCTGCTACAACAACCGCAGACCTGTCTACTACAGTTGGTATGAAATGCTTTTAATACTAAAACCAGGATGTCCTCAGGCCTAAAGGGTGTTATATGCTCAAAGAACTCACAATTTGGCCTAAGGAAAATAGTCATAGCTGTAAAGTATTAACTTATTTCTTCCTCCTTACTGACATATCTATAGGCGAGAAAACTGTCCTCCACAGTCTAGGAGTGCTTTTTTTTTTTTTCAGTTTTTGTTTTCATAATACAATCCAAATGCTTTAAACATCCGAGTTACAGTATTCCCAATTACCAGCTCACACTCCCAATAGCAGTTATTTTGTGATCTTGAAAGAAGCGCTCTCCTAATTAATGGAGCTCATTATGCCTGCATATCCAATCTTGCCAGTGTGTGCCTCAGAGCGTCACTTCAAAATAATTTATCTGTGAAGGTTCAGGGCTGCTAGTCTCCTAAAAATAACTTTGAGAGAAGCATTATGAATGTCCTCCTGTAACTGTATGCACGTGTGTTTGAGGAAATGGGGGATGGAAAGGTCCGTTCTCCCTCAGGGGAGTTTGCAGAAACCTCACAAGTCAGAATGTGGTCAGGAGCAAAGAACCAGCCACATTGACCTAGCTGTGCCTCAATCATTTCTGTCTAATTGGGCCTGTCTTGTATGTGGTTCCTGGATGTAATCCTCAGAACTGTCAAAAATAATAGAAAAGTAAAAAATAAATTGATGCAGTGTGGCAACTTGGTTGAGAGCATTCAATCTGGGGGTTGAGGGGTTCAGAGAGCCTGGATTTGAACTTTGGTTTTTTTGGTTTTGGTTTTGGTTTTGGTTTTGGTTTTTTGAGACAGGGTTTCTCTGTGTAGCCCTGCTATCCTGGAACTCACTCTGTAGACCAGGCTGGTCTCGAACTCAGAAATCCGCCTGCCTCTGCCTCCCAAGTGCTGGGATCAAAGGCGTGCGCCACCACCACCCAGCTAGAACTTTGTTTTTATAGCTAACTAGCTGTGTGATTTTGGGCAATTCACTGGTTTTGATATGTATGCCAAGCTTGTCTGTAAAATAGGGATAACCATAGAAGCTCCTCATGGGCTTGCCATGAAGTCAAAAAATAAAAAAAATAAAAAAAAAATTATTGTGCGCAAAGCGCTTGGAAAGGAGCTGGGTACAGAATAGGGTTGGTGTCAGTCAGACAGGTGTGTGTGAAATACCTGGAGCACTGATAGGACAGGCCCAGAAGGAACAGCAAATCTTACTGTGTTCTCAGGCATTCTTTCTTGGCTGGAATATCTGACTTGCAGAGTGTATCTGGATTCATCAGAGATTCAACCAATTACCAGACCATTCAGATAGGTTTCCTGACTGTACTCGGA